>NC_047104.1:132351691-132680024 GCF_902500255.1 Thalassophryne amazonica
ATCTGCACTGCCCTCCCCTTGATGTAGATCCTCTAGTTTCCCAACTGTGCAGACACGGTGAATGCCATCTGCCCAGAGCAGCTGCGTCTGAAGTGACCAGGTGAGAAACATTTAAAGCAGAGGTTCTTGTCACGGCAATGAGTGAGTGCAGAGTGGTTTGCGTCACCACAGACAGCACATTCAGACCCTCAATCCTGGGGGTTCTCATTCTAGGCTGCCTGATGGTATTAGCTCAGGTTGGAGTAGATGGGCTGAGGCGTGCAACTACGCTATCCGCCAGCTGCTTTCCAACATGCTTGATAATGTCGCTCATTTGACTGACTACATCAAGAGAAGGTGAAACAGAAATCACATGTGCATATGTATTCACAGTCTTTGCCATGAAGTTCAAAATTGACCTCAGGTGCATCCTGTTTCTACTTATCATCTTGAGATGTTTCTACAGCTTAATTGGAGTCCACCTGGGGTAAATTCAGTTGATTGGGCATGATTTGGAAAGGCACACACCTGTTTACATATAAGGTCTCACAGTTGATAGTGCATGTCAGAGCACAAACCAAGCATGAAGTCAAAGGAATTGTCTCTAGACCTCAGAGACAGGATAGTCTCGAAGCACAAATCTGGGGAAGGGCACAGAAACATTTCTTCTGCTTTGAAGGTCCTGATGAGCAAAGTGGCCTCCATCAGCCACAAAAGGAAGAAGTTGGGATCCACCAGGACTTTTCCTAGAGCTGGTGCCTGACTAAACTGAGGGTTTGGGGTACAAGGGCCTTAGTCAGGGAGGTGACCAAGAACCTGATGGTCACTCTGTCAGAGCTCCGGCATTCCTCTGTGGAGAGAGGAGAACCATCCAGAAGGACAACCATCTCTGCAGCAATACACCAATCAGGCCTGTATGGTAGAGTGGCCAAACAGAAACCACTCCTTCATGAAAGGCACGTAGCAGCCCACCTGGAGTTTGCCAAAAGGTCTTTAATCCCCTATTGGTCCTGGTGTGTGTTGAGCACCTTGTATGGCAGCACTCTCACATCGGGGTGAGTGTGATGATGCAGATCTGATGCAGATGGAAACGTGCTATATAAATGCAGTCCATTTCCATTTACCATTTACAAAGATTGAACTCTTTGGCATGAATGCCAGGTGTCATGTTTGAAGAAAACCAGGCACCATCCCGCTCCAGAGTGATCTTGACCTCAGAGTGGGGCAACGGTCCATCTTTCAGCAGGACAATGAGGACATTGACCCTAAGCACACAGGCAAGATATCAAAGGTGTGGCTTCAGGACAACTCTGTGAATGTTCTTGAGTGACCCAGCCAGAGACCAGACCTGAATCTGAATGAACATCTCTGGAGAGATCTGAAAATGGTTGAGCACTGACGCTCTCCATCCAACCTGATGGAGCTTGAGAGGTGCTGCAAAGAGGAATGGACAAACTGCCCAAGGATAGGTGCGCCAAGGCTGTAATTGCTGCCAAAGGTGCATTAATTATTATAGTATTGAGCAAGGGGTGTGAATTCTTATTTACATGTGATTTCTTCATTTTTTTTATTTTTAATAAATTTGCAGAAATTTCAATAAAACTTTTTTCATGTTGTCATTATGGGGTGTTGTGAGTAGAATTTTGAGGGGAAAAAATGTTCCATTTTGGAATCAGGCTGTCACATAACAAAATGTGGAAAAAGTGAAGCACTGTGAATACTTTCACGATGCACTTTTATGGCTCATAACTTCTTGTTCCTCAAGAAACATTTGATGTCAGTTGACCTTATTTTGCTGTCTGTCTTCATAGCCGGAGTATAAGTTGGCTGACCCCATCTGTACCTACATTTTCTGCATTCTGGTTCTCTTCACCACACTCCACATCATAAGAGACACAGCAGTCATTTTGTTGGAGGGTAGGTGTCCCCCTCCCCTCAACACTTTTTTTTTTTTTTTAGCCAAACAGGTGCCACATTAAGAACATTGAATTAAGCTGCTGTTTCGTTCCTGCTGTCAGGTGTTCCCAGACACCTGGACACTCAGCGAATCAAAGAAGACCTTCTAACGCTGGGGAACATCCAGTCCATCAATGAGCTGAATGTGTGGGCGTTGAATACCGATAAGACTGCAGCAACAATACATCTACAGCTCAGTGAGTAGCTTGTGAACACAGATTGCTTATAGAAAAATTAGGAAATTAGGCCATCCTAAATACTGATGAATGAAATGTGCAACACATCTAATACTACTTGTATAAGTAACAGGTTGGTCATTGTTGTGTCCCAAGGTTGTTGAAATTGAGCAACATGTCCGCATGGTGGACATTTACCAATAATGCAGGTTCAATACAATTAATGCAGGTAGAATTTTACCACTGTGGCCAAGAAAAACGGGCACCTGCACCCAGCCTGAAGCAAAAAAGCAGGGTTCATAAATCAAACTGATAACCACAGTCTTGGCTCCAAACTGCTCAAATTCTTATGCTTCGATTTTTTATTTTTTTTGAGCCAGCTCACACGTAGAAAGACTGGGTGTGTTGATCTGACATCCTCATATCATCCCTTACATCTACCTCTGTGTCCTGTTGTGCTGAGTCATTCTTCTTTGATTTGTTCTGATCAGAAGCCAATGAAAAGACAGAAGAAACATAATGACTTCATTAAAAGTTGAGTAAGGTTGGTAGATTAGTGAGGTATGTTAAGCGTAAGGTCATGATTTTCAGGAACACGGGCATAGTTTTCTTTTAACCTGGTTAGATCAGTGGGTTAATTTAGACTGCAAAGTTAATCTGATCCAGAGCAGGCTGAGAATTTCAGTGTAAATTCAGTGTCTTTAAAAAGTGCCACTTTCGCTAAACTACTGTGATCTGTATACTGGAGCATTCTGAGTTCAGAACAATGGCCCTCTGTGTAAAATAATGCTTGAAATTGTGCCCATTTGAAATTAATTTTATGTCAATGTGAGCAGAGTCTTTTCTATCAAAATATACCACAATGTTTGCATAAAACAACAAATAACTTTTAGAACATGAAACAAAGTGGCACGTATTTGTAAAAATGGACCCAAGTTTAGAATATGTAAGGAGTTTTAATTTTTAAAAGTAATCTATGAGCATGCTTATGGAAATGCATTTCTTGAAAATATTGCTTGAACAATATATGCCAAAAGGCACTTGAAGGACTCTCATGACAAACAACATTCTCTGGTCTGATGAGACAAAGATTGAACCATCTTTTGGCAAAACTACCCAAAAATAGGTGCACCAAGCTTGTGGCATCATATTCAAGAAGACTTGAGGCTGTAATTGCTGCCAAAGGTGCATCAACAAAGTATTGAGCAAAGAATGTGAATATTTCTGTATATGTGATTACTTAGTTTTTACTTTTTAATAAATTTGCAAATGAATAAAATTTTCATATTGTCATTATGGGGTGTTGTGAGGAGAATTTTGAGGCAAAAAAAAGAAGAATTTACTCCATTTTGGAGTAAATTGTCCATACCAGTTGTAACATAACAAAATGTGGGGAAAAAAAAGTGAAGCTCTGTGAGTACTTTCCAGATGCACTGTACAATCAACGATTTCTCCCAAACTTGGTATGTCAATGAAGGTTTATCCTGAAATTGCCCTTCAAGGATTCACTGTGTCAAATTTCATGGCAAGGGGAAAGAATTTCATTTGAACCCAATGTGGCACACATTTAGGTGGATTCCAGAACTGCCCTGGCAAGGTCAGCCAGAGGTCAATCATTTGGGTGAAGGTCAAGGTCATTGTAGTCAAATGCCAGAGCCCCTTAGCACTTGCTGTCTTCATGGAAACTGGTACTATTACTTACAGTTGTATGTGTTGTGAAAGTGTCGTGACACGGACCCACAACAGGGGGCGTAAATGAACGGACAATGGATAAGCCAAAAGTAACAATTTAATGTTGTGAATCGCACAACGACGTACAGACAATAACAATATAGTGACTGTCAATCATACACCAGGTGACGTGTGGGCAGGCTCGACGATAGAAGACGCCTGGCGAGAGAAGAGCCGGATCCCACACAGCTTCCACTGCCAACGGAGCTGAAGAACACCGGAGCCGCCAAGACTTGCGCCCCAGGTGGCCGCTGTCTTCAGCAGTCAGACCCGGTACTGCTGACAGAGAACAGAGACAGTCCTGATGAGTGTGAGGTCGCACACTCAGTAATCCCACAGTCTGTATTCAGTAAGGAGGGAGAACCTCCACCTCCAATCACACACTCGTGCAGCTCCTGAGATAACCACTTATCTGGGTGGGGTGTGAGGCGAAGCCGTCGCAGTCCACACCAAACGCCAACTCCGCAGACAGGGTATCCGTCCCAGGAAAACGGCTGCAAAAAGAGATCAGACTAATACTCGAATTCAAGGTTTAGCAGAGAATAACCTGATTGGTAGTTGATTTCTCGGCGGGGAGGTGGAGTTGCAGTCTGGCCTTTAAGGTGGTGGTGATGATGTGGATGAGTGACAGCTGATGCTGATGACGAGTAACAGCTGTCACTCCCGGTTGCTATGACGCCCTCTCGTGCTTGAAGCCAGCACTTCAAGCAGGGCGCCATCTGGTGGTGGTGGGCCAGCAGTACTTCCTCTTCAGCGGCCCACACAACAGGACCCCCCCCTCAACGGGCGCCTCCTGGTGCCCGACCAGGCTTGTCCGGGTGCCGCAGGTAGAAGTCGGCCAGGAGGGCCGGGTCCAGGATGAAGCTCCTCTTCACCCAGGAGCATTCTTCGGGTCCATACCCCTCCCAGTCCACCAAATACTGGAACCCCCGGCCCTTCCGACGGACGTCCAGGAGCCGGCGCACGGTCCAAGCCGGCTCCCCGTCGATGATCCGGGCAGGAGGCGGCGCCGGTCCGGGGGTACAGAGGGGTGAAACGTGGTGAGGTTTGATGCGTGACACATGGAAAACCGGGTGGATCCGCAGTGAAGCTGAAGCTGCCAGCTTCACTGCGGCTGGACTGAGGATCTTGAGTATGGGGAAAGGTCCAATGTATCTGTCCTTCAACTTCTGGGATTCCACTTGCAGGGGAATGTCCTTTGTGGAAAGCCAAACCTCCTGCCCAGGCTGATACGCAGGGGCCGGGGCACGCCGGCGGTCTGCATGGTTCTTGGCCCTCGTCTGGGCTTTGAGCAGGGCAGAGCGGGTGGTACGCCACACCCGATGGCACCTTCTCAGATGGGCCTGGACCGAGGGCACCCCGACCGCTCCCTCCACTAGCGGGAACAATGGGGGCTGGTACCCCAAACACACTTCAAACGGGGAGAGGCCGGTGGCAGACGAGACTTGGCTGTTATGAGCGTACTCGATCCAGGCCAGATGGTCACTCCAGGCCGTCGGGTGTGCGGAGGTCACGCAGTGGAGGGCCTGCTCCAGTTCCTGGTTAGTCCGCTCTGCCTGCCCGTTCGTTTGGGGGTGGTACCCAGACGAGAGACTGATGGTGGCCCCCAGTTCCCTGCAGAAACTCCTCCAGACCTGGGAGGAGAACTGAGGACCACGATCTGAGACAATGTCTGCTGGAATCCCATGCAGACGCACAACGTGGTGGACCAGGAGGTCTGCAGTCTCCTGGGCCGTCGGGAGCTTCGGGAGGGCCACGAAGTGGGCCACCTTGGAGAACCGGTCCACTATCATTAAGATGGTGGTGTTGCCCCGGGACAGCGGGAGGCCCGTGACAAAGTCCAGGCCGATATGAGACCAGGGGCGACGAGGCACAGGCAGAGGCTGGAGGAGGCCTTGGGCCTTGTGGTGGTCGGCTTTGCCCCTGGCACAGGTGGTGCAGGCCTGGACATACTCCCGGACGTCGGCTTCCATAGACGCCCACCAGAAGTGCTGCCGGACCACTGCCACGGTCCTTCGCACCCCTGGGTGACAGGAGAGCTTGGAACCGTGACAGAAGTCAAGGACCGCAGCCCTGGCCTCTGGTGGGATGTACAGTTTGTCCTTCGGACCTGTCCCCGGGTCCGGGCTCCATGTCAGGGCCTCCCGGACGGTCTTCTCCACGTCCCAGGTAAGGGTGGCCACGACAGTGGACTCTGGGATGATGGTTTCAGGGGGGTCTGACAGCTCGGTCTTGACCTCCTCTTCATGCACCCGGGACAGGGCGTCAGATTGTTGGTTCTTTGTCCCGGGGCGGTAGGTGATCCGGAAGTCAAAACGCCCGAAGAACAGCGACCAGCGGGCTTGCCTGGGGTTCAGACGCTTCGCGGTCCGGATGTACTCCAGGTTCCGATGGTCCGTGAAAACCGTAAATGGTACCGATGCTCCCTCCAACAGGTGTCTCCACTCCTCAAGAGCCTCCTTCAACGCAAGAAGTTCCCGATTGCCGACGTCATTGTTCCGTTCAGCTGGGGTCAACCTGCGGGAAAAGTAGGCACAAGGATGGAGAACCTTATCGGACTCCCCGCTCTGGGATAGCACGGCTCCTATCCCTGAGTCAGAGGCATCCACTTCAACTACGAACTGGCACTTGGGATCGGGCTGCACCAGAACTGGTGCAGTCGAGAACCGGCGTTTCAACTCCCTAAACGCGGCTTCGCACCGATCCGACCAGGTGAAGGGGACTTTTGTGGAGGTCAGGGCTGTCAGGGGGCTAACTACCTGACTGTAGCCCTTGATGAACCTCCGGTAGAAATTTGCAAAACCGAGGAACTGTTGTAGTTTCCTACGGTTCATTGGTTGGGGCCAATCTCTCACCGCCGCAACCTTGGCCGGATCAGGGGCGACAGAGTTGGAGGAGATTATGAACCCCAGGAAGGACAAAGAAGTGTGGTGGAACTCACACTTCTCGCCCTTCACAAACAGCCGGTTCTCCAACAACCGCTGTAGGACCTGACGTACATGCTTGACATGGGTCTCAGGATCCGGAGAAAAGATGAGTATATCGTCTAGATACACGAAGACAAACCGATGCAGGAAGTCCCGCAAGATGTCATTAACCAATGCTTGGAACGTCGCGGGCGCATTGGTGAGGCCGAACGGCATGACCAGGTACTCAAAGTGACCTAACGGGGTGTTAAATGCCGTCTTCCACTCGTCTCCCTCCCGGATCCGAACCAGGTGATAAGCATTCCTAAGATCCAATTTCGTGAAAATTTGGGCTCCATGCAGGGGCGTGAACACCGAATCCAACAGAGGTAACGGTATCGGTTACGAACTGTGATCTCGTTCAGCCCTCTGTAATCAATGCATGGACGGAGTCCGCCGTCCTTCTTGCCCACAAAAAAGAAACCAGCACCCATCGGGGAGGTGGAGTTCCGGATCAACCCGGCAGCTAACGAGTCCCGGATGTAGGTCTCCAATGATTCGCGTTCCGGACGTGAGAGGTTGTACAGCCTGCTGGACGGGTACTCGGCGCCCGGTATCAAATCAATGGCACAATCGTACGGACGGTGCGGGGGCAGAGTGAGTGCCAGATCCTTGCTGAAGACGTCAGCAAGGTCGTGGTACTCGGCTGGCACCGCCGCCAGATTGGGGGGACTAAAACCTCCTCCTTAGCTGTCACACCGGGTGGAACCGAGGATCCTAAACACTCCCGGTAGCAGGTTTCGCTCCACTGAACCACAACCCCAGACGGCCAATCAATCCGGGGATTGTGTTTTAACACCCATGGAAAACCCAAAATTACTCGGGAGGTAGAAGGTGTTACATAAAACACAATCTCCTCCCTGTGATTCCCAGACACCATCAATGTCACTGGCTGTGTCTGGTGTGTGATTAGTGGAAGAAGGGTACCATCTAGCGCCCGCACCGACAATGGTGACGGTAAGGCCACTAGAGGGAGCCCAACCTCCTTTGCCCATCTGCTATCCAGCAGATTCCCTTCCGACCCCGTGTCCACCAGTGCTGGGGCATGAAGGGTTAGATCCCCACTCAGGATCGTGACTGGGATTCGTGCAGATCGTCGGGGTTTCCCCACGTGGGTGTTGTGACCCATCCTTAGCCCAGTCTCTAAGGACGAGTGTTGCTGTTTTGACCGTTTGGGGCATTCTCTCTGTGTGTGCTCGGTAGAGCTGCAGAGAAAATACTCTCCACGGATCAGCCTCCTTTGTCTCTGATCTGATTGTTTTTTGGCCCTGCTCATTTCCCTAGCAACGTCAGCAGGGGGAGCTGTCATCACGTGGAGAGCCCTGGCAGCGCAGCGTGGTGAAGTCGGCTTCCTTTCGGACCCGGGAGGAAGAGGGACGGCTTGTGCCTGACCACGCCCTTCGTCTCGCTCCCGTCGGTGTTCTGTTAATCGGTTGTCTAACCGTATAACCAGGTCGATAAGCCCATCTAAATCCCGCGGCTCGTCCTTCGCCACCAGGTGCTCCTTAAGGACCAGAGACAGTCCGTTTACAAAGGCGGCGCGGAGCGCAACAACATTCCAGCCGGCTCGCGCTGCCGCGATGCGGAAGTCGACTGCATGCTTCGCTGCGCTCCGACACCCCTGCCGTATCGACAGCAGCACACTTGAAGCGGTCTCGCCTCTATGAGGGTGGTCGAACACCTGTCGGAACTCCCTCACAAACTCAGTGTAAACCGTTAGGAGCCGTGAATTCTGCTCCCAGAGCGCCGTAGCCCAGGCGCGTGCCTCTCCTCGAAGCAAATTGATCACATAAGCCACCCGGCTAGCGTCTGCTGCGTACATGATGGGACGCTGTGAAAAGACGAGCGAGCACTGCATCAAGAAGTCCGCGCACGTCTCCACACAGCCTCCGTACGGCTCCGGAGGGCTTATGTATGCTTCAGGGGAAGGTGGGGGGTTCGTTGAACGACCAGCGGAATGTCTGTTTCTGGCACACGGTCAGCAGGAGGAGGTGCTGCAGCAGCGCCCTGAGCACGCGCTTCCACCTGGGCGGTGAGAGCCTCCATCCTACGATTGAGAATACTGCTCTGCTCGGTAACTAAGTCCAACCGAGCGGTAAAGGCGGTTAAGATGTGCTGCAGCTCACCCAACACGCCTCCTGCTGGCGCCTGTGCACCTCGCTCTTCCATTGGCTGTTCAAGCGATGGTTGACGCCCCTCAGGATCCATGACGCTGGCCGAGAAATCCTGTTGTGAAAGTGTCGTGACACGGACCCACAACAGGTGGCATAAATGAACGGACAATGGATAAGCCAAAAGTAACAATTTAATGTTGTGAATCGCACAACGACGTACAGACAATAACAATATAGTGACTGTCAATCATACACCAGGTGACATGTGGGCAGGCTCGACGATAGAAGACGCCTGGCGAGAGAAGAGCCGGATCCCACACAGCTTCCACTGCCAACGGAGCTGAAGAACACCGGAGCCGCCAAGACCTGCGCCCCAGGTGGCCGCTGTCTTCAGCAGTCAGACCCGGTACTGCTGGCAGAGAACAGAGACAGTCCTGATGAGTGTGAGGTCGCACACTCAGTAATCTCACAGTCTGTATTCAGTAAGGAGGGAGAACCTCCACCTCCAATCACACACTCGTGCAGCTCCTGAGATAACCACTTATCTGGGTGGGGTGTGAGGCGAAGCCGTCGCAGTCCACACCAAACGCCAACTCCGCAGACAGGGTATCCGTCCCAGGAAAACGGCTGCAAAAAGAGATCAGACTAATACTCGAATTCAAGGTTTAGCAGAGAATAACCTGATTGGTAGTTGATTTCTCGGCGGGGAGGTGGAGCTGCAGTCTGGCCTTTAACGTGGTGGTGATGATGTGGATGAGTGACAGCTGATGCTGATGATGAGTAACAGCTGTCACTCCCGGTTGCTATGACGCCCTCTTGTGCTTGAAGCCCGCACTTCAAGCAGGGCGCCATCTGGTGGTGGTGGGCCAGCAGTACCTCCTCTTCCGCGGCCCACACAACAGTATGTATGTATTTACAAGTGTATGACATATAATACTCTTTGAGGAGAAGAATATATCGAGACTTGTGCCTTCTTTGGCTTATTCTGAAAATATTATCTGTTGGGGATATAGATGGGAAATGGCTCATAAATGATGGATCATTGAGCCATATATGGGAAATGACAGCATTTGTATTGTTGAGTCAGTTCACTAAAAGAAAGCCTGGGTCTGTTGATATTACTTCATGGTACACCCCTCAAATGTTTGGGCTGTCATGCAAATACACTCATTCATGTCTAGCATGGAACACATTGTCCACGAGATGGAGATGTTTGGCTATAGATAGAACAAATGTAGGCATGTATGTAGGTGTCAAAAGGTCGTGACTTCTCACGCTCTGAATAACCTGCTGAGAAGACAATACAGCTGCAGTTTTTTCTTTGTTGTAGCTTTTATTTTGACTCACGCTGAGACATTGTGCATACAGAAATGCTGCCACACACTCAAACAAGGAAAAATGATAACTAGCGTGTTGCCCGTGGTGATCCGCAGGCTCTAAATAGGGTAGTGTTTATAAAATAGGTAGCTGACATTTTTAAGGATGGTAATAATATCTGTGTAAAGTTTCTACAAGTATAATGAGTTGTAATGGTGTGTGAGTCCAGAATATTTTTAGAACCTTAGACCTCAACAGTTTTAAGAAGAACTCAGCCCTTTTATTTCCTGTAAATTATGTATTTTTTAATGATAATTTACTGTCTTCATATATTTATGAATTGTTTAGGTACTTGTTAACATCTACACATTATTATTATTATTATTATTATTATTTTATATTTACCTATATTTTGTAATTTGATTTTTAAATGGACCACAAGGGGAATAAGTCAATCAATCAATCAATTTTTTTATATAGCGCCAAATCACAACAAACAGTTGCCCCAAGGCGCTTTATATTGTAAGGCAAGGCCATACAATAATTATGTAAAACCCCAACGGTCAAAACGACCCCCTGTGAGCAAGCACTTGGCTACAGTGGGAAGGAAAAACTCCCTTTTAACAGGAAGAAACCTCCAGCAGAACCAGGCTCAGGGAGGGGCAGTCTTCTGCTGGGACTGGTTGGGGCTGAGGGAGAGAACCAGGAAAAAGACATGCTGTGGAGGGGAGCAGAGATCGATCACTAATGATTAAATGCAGAGTGGTGCATACAGAGCAAAAAGAGAAAGAAACAGTGCATCATGGGAACCCCCCAGCAGTCTACGTCTATAGCAGCATAACTAAGGGATGGTTCAGGGTCACCTGATCCAGCCCTAACTATAAGCTTTAGCAAAAAGGAAAGTTTTAAGCCTAATCTTAAAAGTAGAGAGGGTGTCTGTCTCCCTGATCTGAATTGGGAGCTGGTTCCACAGGAGAGGAGCCTGAAAGCTGAAGGCTCTGCCTCCCATTCTACTCTTACAAACCCTAGGAACTACAAGTAAGCCTGCAGTCTGAGAGCGAAGCGCTCTATTGGGGTGATATGGTACTACGAGGTCCCTAAGATAAGATGGGACATGATTATTCAAAACCTTATAAGTAAGAAGAAGAATTTTAAATTCTATTCTAGAATTAACAGGAAGCCAATGAAGAGAGGCCAATATGGGTGAGATATGCTCTCTCCTTCTAGTCCCCGTCAGTACTCTAGCTGCAGCATTTTGAATTAACTGAAGGCTTTTTAGGGAACTTTTAGGACAACCTGATAATAATGAATTACAATAGTCCAGCCTAGAGGAAATAAATGCATGAATTAGTTTTTCAGCATCACTCTGAGACAAGACCTTTCTGATTTTAGAGATATTGCGTAAATGCAAAAAAGCAGTCCTACATATTTGTTTAATATGCGCTTTGAATGACATATCCTGATCAAAAATGACTCCAAGATTTCTCACAGTATTACTAGAGGTCAGGGTAATGCCATCCACAGTAAGGATCTGGTTAGACACCATGTTTCTAAGATTTGTGGGGCCAAGTACAATAACTTCAGTTTTATCTGAGTTTAAAAGCAGGAAATTAGAGGTCATCCATGTCTTTATGTCTGTAAGACAATCCTGCAGTTTAGCTAATTGGTGTGTGTCCTCTGGCTTCATGGATAGATAAAGCTGGGTATCATCTGCGTAACAATGAAAATTTAAGCAATACCGTCTAATAATACTGCCTAAGGGAAGCATGTATAAAGTGAATAAAATTGGTCCTAGCACAGAACCTTGTGGAACTCCATAATTAACTTTAGTCTGTGAAGAAGATTCCCCATTTACATGAACAAATTGTAATCTATTAGACAAATATGATTCAAACCACCGCAGCGCAGTGCCTTTAATACCTATGGCATGCTCTATTCTCTGTAATAAAATTTTATGGTCAACAGTATCAAAAGCAGCACTGAGGTCTAACAGAACAAGCACAGAGATGAGTCCACTGTCCGAGGCCATAAGAAGATCATTTGTAACCTTCACTAATGCTGTTTCTGTACTATGATGAATTCTAAAACCTGACTGAAACTCTTCAAATAGACCATTCCTCTGCAGATGATCAGTTAGCTGTTTTACAACTACCCTTTCAAGAATTTTTGAGAGAAAAGGAAGGTTGGAGATTGGCCTATAATTAGCTAAGATAGCTGGGTCAAGTGATGGCTTTTTAAGTAATGGTTTAATTACTGCCACCTTAAAAGCCTGTGGTACATAGCCAACTAACAAAGATAGATTGATCATATTTAAGATCGAAGCATTAAATAATGGTAGGGCTTCCTTGAGCAGCCTGGTAGGAATGGGGTCTAATAAACATGTTGATGGTTTGGATGAAGTAACTAATGAAAATAACTCAGACAGAACAATCGGAGAGAAAGAGTCTAACCAAATACCGGCATCACTGAAAGCAGCCAAAGATAACGATACGTCTTTGGGATGGTTATGAGTAATTTTTTTTCTAATAGTTAAAATTTTGTTAGCAAAGAAAGTCATGAAGTCATTACTAGTTAAAGTTAATGGAATACTCAGCTCAATAGAGCTCTGACTCTTTGTCAGCCTGGCTACAGTGCTGAAAAGAAACCTGGGGTTGTTCTTATTTTCTTCAATTAGTGATGAGTAGAAAGATGTCCTAGCTTTACGGAGGGCTTTTTTTATAGAGCAACAGACTCTTTTTCCAGGCTAAGTGAAGATCTTCTAAATTAGTGAGACGCCATTTTCACAAGTGTTTTCACTTTCTTGTGTCATCCATGTATTTTTAACATATTTACAATTATATTATGCAGTTAGATTGAATTTACTAAATTAAATCACACACCCACACTTTTAATATATAGATGTTTTACCGCCCCCTGCTGGAATGGCATGTGAGTCCAGAATGTAATTATTAACCATTTTTCAGTGTTGTTAGCTAATATCTGTAGTTTCTCAAAAAATATTAGTCCTATCAACTTTCCATTTTCGCAGCAAATGTCAGCTCTCCCTGGTTTCTCTGTGATTGAAGCCATGCACACACACACACATGCATGCACACAGAGGCCCTTAGCTATTATAATATAGATAAATTGAAAATTTAAATGTATCCACGTCAAAAAAATCACCTACCAATCAAGGAATGTTCATAGTTTTTAATACAGTAATAAACATTTTGGGAGAATAATAAAATAACAAACATTATACAAGAAATAATCCTGGACAAGAATGAAATGTTAAATGTTGCCCTTAGTAGTCATTATTATGTCACATTTTTGTTTACATTATTTCACTTTTTTTTCTTGCACATTCATTACTTTGACCTTGGATTTTTTTTTCTCTCTGAAAAATATTCCCATCTCTGTTCTATGATTTTTGATTTCTTTTATTTAACCCTTCATATTATCAGTTATGTCTAGTCATTTCATGACCTGCGGTAGTGTAGTCATGAAACCTCTGAGAATGAACAACAGTGACTTCCATAAACACAATATAACAGTAAAAATGAATAATTATCACAGTGTTACAACATTTACAGTATTTCACTGAGTTCTCAACAGTATAGGTTAATGATCAGCATATGATATAATTGGAGTGATTGCTGACTGAACAGCAGTGGCGGTCCTAGCCTGTTTGGCGCCCTGGGCGAGCAACCCCACTGCGCTACTCCACTTGGGGGGGTAATAAGCGCCCTTTGCCTTCTGTGTGATGTATGTATCTGCCATTGTGTGACAGACAGGTTTTAACCGGAGGATCCCCCCACCATCACAGGCACAATCAGAATTTCTTTTCAATTTTTATTTGAAAAAACGTGGAAGAAACTTAAATATTACTATAAACATAACAAAAAAACAAACTGTAATACTGGGTAAGTTAAAAGTATAACACACAAATAAGAAAATAAATAATGTAGAAATAAGTACAAAAAATAAATAAAATAAAAATATTACAGTAAACAAACATATCAAGACAAAAATAAACTGTAATACTGTGTAAGTTAAATGTGTAAAATACAAATAAAAAATATATACTGTAGAAATAAAATAAAAATAAGGCATGTCTAAATTGCACCAATATAAAACCATTTGAGAAATTATGTGTACAATGGCACTTTGATAAAGACAAATCTCACTGCACAACTGGAGGAAGGTCTGAACTTTTTTATAGGACAATTTACAGTATTTCACATTTTGGGGAACAAAATGAATTACACAACTGTTGTGTAAAGTCCTATCCTTCATTAATAATAATTCAATAAGAGATAATGATTCAATAAGAGACTACTAACTACACTATTACTTTTCAAACAAGAAATACAAATTAAAATGTACAAATGAACATTGTAGAAAACCTATTTGCTGGTACTGTACTTTGAACAACAAGATATAGTTTAATGTGCAGCAGGTTACAGCCTACGTAACACATTTCACACAACAAGAAATGACACAGCTTCTGCTTACCTTTTATCTTTTGCTCGTTTCTCCTCTTCTTCTTTTCTCTTTTTCCTAAACTGCGCACCTGATGGCTTTGCCCTTTTCTTTTCCATCTTCCATAATACACACTGAAGAGGAATAGGTTATCACCCCCGCCCATCCCCAGGGTTGCCAGATTGACAGTTGCCAGCACCAACACAACAAAACCTCCTCCAAACCTCCAGAACCTGTTACTTGTCTGTCAGACCATGGCAGAAATCTACATGCACCACACAGCAGGCAGAGGGCGCTCATTACCCACAAGTGGAGTATAGCGGTAGGCACTGCTGCAGCGGTTGCAATGCGTTTGGGGGGACCGGGGGTCGGTCATGCCGCCCCAGATAAGAAGCCGCCCTGGGCGGCTGCCCATATCGCCCATATCAGAAACCGCTTCTGCTGAACAGAATAGGACCAGGCTCAAATGAGTCTGGTTTGTTAGCGGGTATAGAGCAGGCAAGCTGCACAGAATATGACTCCATGGAAATTTATGCACCGCTGCCTTCATGAAGCAGAGTTCTGGCTAAGATTCAGACAGGTGTTAAGCCTAGTTTTGTGAAATCACCTTCTAAAATGCATGTTTTTTTTGTGTTTGCAGCTCCCTCTAGCACTACCGTTTGGGAGGACGTGCAGATGCAGGTGCGCCATCTGCTGCTTGGCACCTACAGAGTGAGCAGGTGCACAGTGCAGGTCCAGACCTACCACGGGAGGCCAGCACAGAGCTGTGCACAGTGCCAGGATCCCAGCACTGATGGAGTCATACAGGCCATCTCGACAGACTCAGTGCCACAGGCCGATGCCATGGCAGGAGCCAAGGGATGTGGAGAGTGACTTGTGCCAAAGGTGGCAACATAAGCAGACGTACAAATCCCTAAAGGATCAGTAATCTTATCTAATGCTTGACAACGAGAGGTTAAATGCTTCTAATTCAGGGTTAAGACCTATTCTAGCACTTAAAATCTTATTTCTGTTTGTGATTTTACATTTTGACTAAAGCCGCTCTGTGGGTTTTTAATTAGATGACCACTGCTGCAGGCTACCTGTAACTGTCCTTGGGCAAGGCACTTCACCCACATTGTCCCAATTTTGTGGCCAGAGCTTTCCTCTAGTCCATGTCTATATCATTTGTGAGATCAGTTTAAATTTCCTTCCCAGCATCCCCTTGCAGCTTGGGGAGAAGCCCCAATGGGATCTATGACATCACTACTAAATGTAGGTTGTGGCGTGTGATCGGTTGAATTTCGACCCACGTGGGTCAAAATTCAAAGTTGTTTCCTAACTTTAGTAGAGAAGCTTGACTCTTTGACTGGACTGGGTTGCTTGACGTGAAGACGTTTCGCTTCAAATCGCAGAAGCTTCCTCAGCTAAAATTCTTGCTCTGGTAGTCTGACTTCCGTCTTGACTCTTGTAAGAGTCAAGGAGCAGCCGGTGAGGGTGCCATCTGGGGGAAAAACTCACACATGACAACAGGTTTAAAAAAAGAATAAAAACCAGAGGTCAGGGGGAACCATGACAGTAATACTGCTGATTTCCATTCTTCTGACCCTGGCAATATGTAGCATCATGGGCAGAGCAGAGAATCAGATGTTCAAACGAGCTGTATTTGTGATGCCCAACAGCTAATAAACTAAACCAAGATTTATAAATAAGAGCAACACCAATGTGTACGTCAGTGGACAGGCATCATTTAAGGGGAGAACAGCTGTAGGTTTAAGCCAGGTTTCACATAACCCAATGATATCTAAGTGATGATCCATAATTAGATCATTAATCAATGATGATTTTGAGAATAGTGATCTTATGTTAATGAGACCCAGTCTAAGGATCTCAGTGGGGTTGACAGTTGGACTGTTTGGATTTAGGGGTGGTTCCAGAGTAGGATATATAAGATGCCTGGAAGTAGGTTTTAGATACTGTTTGCATTTCTTTGTAATTGATGTAAATTAAAGTCCAAGACATATTCAGTGGCAGCTTTACCATCAGAGAGCCTTGTCCACAAACTACCACAAAAGACTCCAAGCTGTCGTTGATGTTAAAGGGGGTAACACACGGTATTAAGAACAGGGGTATGTAAAGTTTGATCAGGGTCATTATGGTAGTTTCTGTTGTCATTATGATTTAAAAATAACACAGTTGTTTGACAATAAATTGCTGCAATTCATCCAGAAAGTATTCACAGTGCTTCACTTTTTTTTTTATTTAAAAATGGAGTAAATTCATTTTTCCCCTCAAAATTTTACTCACAACACCCCATAATGACAACATGGATTTTTTTTAAATTTTATTTTATTTTATTATTTTTTTGGGGCGGAATTTATTAAAAATAAAAAACTAAGAAATCACATGTACGTGAGTATTCACACCCTTTACTCTATATGTTGTTGATGCACAGTGCAAATTCTGCATTTTGCATCACCACTCTTGGCTTCATAGTGGAGAAGACCAGAGAAGGATATTCTTTCACCAGAACAGATCAAATCTAGGTTTGCATCTCTGATGTACCTTCTGGCAATTTGTAGCTAAACTTTCAGGTCTTCTTCTGAAGAAAATCCTCCTCTATACCACTTCATCATATTGCTCCTGGTGTGTAGTGAGCGCCCTGTATGGCAGCACCCTCACATCGGGATGAATATGAGGCATTATTTGTAAAGTGCTTTGAGCGTCTGATGCAGATGGAAAAGCGCTATATAAATGCAGTCCATTTACCATCATGAAGCTGTGTAACTGGTGATACAAAATGCAAAGCTTGCACTGGGCACAGTTTCTCCAATCACAGTCACATAAGCCTATAACTTCTTCTGGGTTGTGCCTTCTGGGTTGCTGGCTTTCCTCACTGTTCTCCTTCTTGCACAATCACTCAGTTTTTGAGAACTGTCTTCTCCATACAGATTTACCACAGAGTGCCATACTGTTTGTATTTCTAAGTAATTGATGTAAATAAAGTCCAAGACACATTTAGTGGTATGAGTATGTAATCAGGGTCGTTTGGGTTGTTTCTGTTGTCATGATTTTAAAAGACTAAACACAGTTGTTTGACAATAAATGGTTTCACCCAACCACTAACCATGAATGAAAAAAAGTTTTTGTGTTGTCATTCATATTCTCAGAAAAACTGCCAAAAAAAAAAAAAAAATTCTGCCAGAGTATGTATTATACTGTCAGTCAGATATTTTGACACCAGATTTTGAACTGTTCATATATATACTCAACAAAAATATAAACGCAACACTTTTGGTTTTGCTCCCATTTGTATGAGATTAACTCAACGATCTAAAACTTTTTCCACATACACAATATCACCATTTCCCTCAAATACTGTGCACAAACCAGTCTAAATCTGTGATATTGAGCACTTCTCCTTTGCTGAGATAATCCATCCCACCTCACAGGTGTGCCATATCAAGATGCTGATTAGACACCATGATTAGTGCACAGGTGTGCCTTAGACTGCCCACAATAAAAGGCCACTCTGAAAGGTGCAGTTTTGTTTTATTGGGGGGGATACCAGTCAGTATCTGGTGTGACCACCATTTGCCTCATGCAGTGCAACACATCTCCTTCGCATCATCCGTGAAGAGAACACCTCTCCAACGTGCCAAACGGCAGCAAATGTGAGCATTTGCCCACTCAAATCGGTTACAACGACGAACTGGAGTCAGGTCGAGACCCCGATGAGGACGACGAGCATGCAGATGAGCTTCCCTGAGACGGTTTCTGACAGTTTGTGCAGAAATTCTTTGGTTATGCAAACCGATTGTTCCAGTAGCTGTCCGAGTGGATGGTCTCAGATGATCTTGGAGGTGAACATGCTGGATGTGGAGGTCCTGGGCTGGTGTAGTTACACGTGGTCTGCGGTTGTGAGGCTGGTTGGATGTACTGCCAAATTATCTGAAACGCCTTTGGAGACGGCTTATGGTAGAGAAATGAACATTCAATACACGAGCAACAGTTCTGGTTGACATTCCTGCTGTCAGCATGCCAATTGCACGCTCCCTCAAATCTTGCAACATCTGTGGCATTGTGCTGTGTGATAAAACTGCACTTTTCAGAGTGGCCTTTTATTGTGGGCAGTCTAAGGCACACCTGTGCACTAATCATGGTGTCTAATCAGCATCTTGATATGGCACACCTGTGAGGTGGGATGGATTATCTCAGCAAAGGAGAAGTGCTCACTATCACAGATTCAGACTGGTTTGTGAACAATATTTGAGAGAAATGGTAATATTGTATATGTGGAAAAAGTTTTAGATCTTTGAGTTCATCTCATACAAAATGGGAGCAAAACCAAAAGTGTTGCGTTTATATTTATATATATATATATATATATATAATTTTTTTTCTATTCAAATTTTATTTAATTTATATAGTGCCATTCATCTGTGAGTCTTTGTCACCCTTTATTAACTGAATCCATAACCCATCCATTGTCTTGAGCACTGTGTACAGAGTCACCGGGAGGCGGAGCCTGTGTCAGGTCAAACAGGGTTCGATATGGAATGTACTTGGACAAGTCTTAACAGTCTGTTAACGGACAAAAAAAGTATTCACTGTCACACACGTACGAACGGTTTAGAGTCACTCATTAACCTGCTTGTTTTTAAAACACACACACACACACACACACACACACACACACAAGGGGAAAACACCCACAGAGATACACAGCAGGTCGATGTTGGACCCAGAGTCTGAGTGAACAGTGCCAGTGAAGTATCATCTGTAAATGGGAGAATATTTTGTGGGATTTGAAGTTCAGACATCTCATCACAATGAGATCTGTAGTCTATTTTAAAATAATAATAAATAAAATTGACAATTGAAAGGCTGTAGATAAATATATGTGTGTAGCAAATGAATATATAGTCATCGTTGACAAGTTTCATTGTTACTTCAACTCTGTGGTGCCCACACATTTGATTGGCCGTGCATGTTCCTTGAACTTCTCAGCACTAGAGAAAAACCTTTACATAAACTGATGAAGTGATAATTGTTTTGTCAGTGTGCCATATTTTTCACATTACAGGTCCTAAAACCTGAGCCCTTGCACTCCTGTTCCCTCTGGGAACATTTAGTTATCTCTATCAATCATCAAGACAATAAACATAAAGGCTGCCGAGCCCCATGAAACATGTGTATCTGTGAGATCTTTGTTTTTTATCTCTTACTTTGAAACTGAGAAAGTAATTAACCATCTAACATTGTCAAAAAGCCCAGACGGAGTTGACGGTGTCCTGACGTGTGAGTCAGATCTGACACATGAGAAACATAATGATCAGGCCAGGGAACATTCACACCATCCACCAGACCGCAGAACCAGCCCAGATCCTGGATGGTAACCACCCAGGCAGACAACTGGTCCATCCTGACTTCTCAAACGTAACCATTTACCTGCCACAGCCAGGTGAAACATAGATATCTCCCTGGCTTTCTTCAGGTGGTGGGATCCTTCAGAGGCAAACGCATGCTGTTTCATGCCCAGAGAAATACACCACATGGCCAAAATGTCTTGGCTGCTGCAAGTGATGCTCTGCATCTGACTCTCCGTGAGTGACAGCTCATTTTACACAGTCATTCCAGCAGTACCAAAGGACTCTCCAAAGACACGCCATGTTAGAGATGTCCAGTAGTTCAAAGTATACAGACTTCTTGGAGATGCTTAGTGAGATCATGGAGACAGGTCCTGCTGGGGACACCTTAGTTCTGCTGGGGGACTTCAATGCTCACGTTGGCAGTGATGGAGAAACTTGGAGTGGATTCAAGTTCAGACTAAAGATCCATCTATTCTCCCTATCGTATGGCTAACATACCAGTGTAGTGTGGATTGGAACTATGCTTGGCCTAACTACATCTAAATTCTGAGTCTTAGTAATCTCTCTGCTTCACTGTTGACTTACTGCTGGTGAACTTATGCCTTAGGTGCAGTTATTTCCGACTGAATGATTCTGCTCTTTTTCTCTCTGTCCGAGTCACTGATGAGACCTTCAGTGGATGCTGGCCCTGCACCCCAGGGTGCTGGACTGATCTCAGGATGCCCTGTGTGCTTGTGCTCTGTAGTCAGCAACTGCAGCTCATGGACCACCTTACTGAGAATAACCTCTTTAAGCCACTGCAGGCTGTATTTAGATTGCATCATTCACCATTTGTGACGGTGGCACGAAATGCGGGATGGTAGGGCGGGGGGTGGGTCTGGGAGGGTTATGGTTAGGTATAGGGGAAGGGAGACACTTATGGTTAGAGTTAGGAGAAGGGGAAGGATTCTAAATTGTAAAATTAAAAAGAAGCGCAATAAAATTAACTGAACTGGGTGATTAGGAGGAACAGCCCCTATTCTGAGACAGAGTGGTCTTCTTATGGTTAGAGGTCCGGGCAGAACCGGACCGGTACAGGCTATGAACCCAAACGCTGGGAGCAAGGAAACAGAACTGGTTTTGAACAAAAAGATATTTATTTACAATAAGGACAAAATAATATTTCTGTGCTGGGGGTGCCTGCAGAGTGGAGAGTCAGCCCGCTCATAGTGGTGGAAATTAGGGAGCTGTAGGTGTTCCCGAGGCAGTCTGGAAAGGGAGCTGAAATCCTGGAGTTTTTGGATTCTGGAGCCAGGGCCAGGTGGGACGCACAGAGCTGAGAACAGAAACTAAGAGAATGGAGGAGAGAGATGGTGAGTGATTGCACTCGTAACACTGACACCTTTAACAACAGGCAGTTCACTGAAGGCTTAAAACAGGAATGTTCACAGTTCTGGAAATAATGTTCTCCATTTAGGAAATAAGGTTTGCTATTCAGGAATTGTTCACAGTTCATGAACTATCTTCAGAGGTCAAGTGCTGCGCGCCTTGTGACGCAGTTCCAATTAAGCAGGACTTGACTTTAGAAATGACTTGGAAAGTTCTTAGTAGTTCAATATCAGAGTTCATACAGTTCTTAGAAAACAGTTCTTGGAAATCGTTCTTGGATTCAGTTCTTAGTCATGTCAACTGTGTGGCAGTGATGCACAGCAGGTGTTCCTCGGCTCTCGGTGCGCCATCTGGGGGAAAACTCACAAACTACAAACAAGGTTAAAAACAGACAGGACAGGGAGGCAGACCAAGGAAACCCACAACAGGTCTATTGTTGCTGGTCATGGATTGTCCATAGCAAACACCTTGTAAAAGAACAAGGCTGTTCATAAGTACGCTTGGAATCAAAGCACCCCAGGTCAAAAGGCGATGATCAATTTTGTCATCATGTCAACAGACCTGCGGCCATATGTCTTGGACATTCAAGTGAAGAGGGGGCAGAGCGATCAACTGTATCACCACCCTGTGATGAGTAGGGTCATGGGGTAGTGGGGCTCCATGGGCTCTAGACTGGATAGTGTTTATAAAATAGGCAGCTGACATTTTTGTGGTAATGGTGGTAATAAAATTAAGCAAAGCTTGTACAATGAGTTGGAATGGTGTGTGAGTCCAGAACGTTTTTAGGACCTTAGAGTTCAACAATTTTTAGAAGAAGAACTCAACCTTTTTATTTCCTGTTATGTCATTTTTTAAGTTAATTTACTGTCTTAGCATATTTATAAATTGTTTAATTTGATTTTTAAATGGACCACAATGGAAATAAGTGTTTTCACTTTCTTGTGTCATCCATGTATTTTAATGTATTTACAATTATATTATGTACTTATACTGAACATCACCACACTCACACTTTTAAAATAAAGATGACTTACCACCCCCTGCTGGAATGGCATGTGAGTCCAGAAACTAGTTAGCAACATCCATTGTTCTGTTTTTGCAGTGTTCATCCTTGACCCAAAATACTTAAGCATACCAAACGGCAAATGTCAGCTGTCCACACGTTCTCTGTGACTGAAGTTGCACGCACACACAGCTGCTGTAAGCAGGTGCTTTTAATTTGACAAGCAAAGACAGTGGATAAAGGCATTAAAACCACCAAGCATTTCATTCATTGGTACCAACATGAAACTTAAGTCACTCATGGCAAAAGCAACATGAGACTTAACTAAACTGACTAAACCAATTAAGCTTCAAAAACACAATAAATCAATAACACTAACAACACTGTTAAACTAACATAAACTACAAGAACAACATTTAACACCTCAAAACTCCAAACCTCAATGGTGCATTCCAGCCCTGCATCCATTGTTTATTGGTTAGCTAAAATTGCTAACTACTCCATAAATATTTGTCCTATTATCTTTCTGTTTGCGCATGTTCATCCTTGACCCAAAATACGTAAGCATACCAAACGGCAAATGTCAGCTCTCCCCAGTTTTTGCGTGATCAAAACCACACACACACACGCACGCACGCACGCACGCACGCACACACACACACACATACACACACACACACACACACACACACAAAAGCCACTTTGCTATTATAATATAGATAAGAATAAGTAATAATAATAATAATAATAATAATAATGATAAATTCCTAGAGCAGGTAGTTCAGTGGATAAGGAGTTGGCCTGCCAATATGTAGACCTGTGCTCAAATCCAGCTCATGCTCCCAATCTGTGTCCTTGGATGACACACTTAATCTACATTATCTCAGTCCACCCAGCTGTAAATAGGTACTGGCTCTGCTGCAGAAGTAACCTGCATCAGACTGACGTCTCATCCAGGTGGAGGCTTTGCTTCAGGCTACAGAATCCGTAGATAAACACCAACATGCATTACAGGATTGGTAAACAGACTGCATTTATAGAACCTTCCTGGTTTAAGTGCTTTACATTGATGCCTCACATTAACTCATTCTCACACTCACACAATTAGTGCAAGCAGAGTACACACACACACACACACACACAGCAGTAATGAGGGTGTAGACTGAGTTGTTTCTAGCCTCCAATTTGCTGGTAAAAAATTATACGTTTTTATTACTTGTGACCTACTTCAATCAATGGGACGAAGGTGTACGTCCACTGGAGTAAGCATGACTAACCAGTCTGTTCTTGTGTTTAGGTCTTTGTGTCAATACAGCTATACTTAACATACTTAACATACAAACACGTGTCTAAAAAGAAACTAGGACGTTGACCCGTGGGGAACCAGGGGTTCTCGATGTAGTCGAGCACAGCTGATTTTTGGGGAAAATCTGTTGACACTAGTTATGCTACATTTTTTTAAGTATGGACATAGAAAATTTCTTTGCTTTTATGAAAGTCTTGATTGAAGGTTTAATCTGTTTTCAGTTGTTTTCAAGTTTCTAAAATGATCAATAGGCTTTTCGGAAGCTGCTTAACCAGTACAATATTCTGTGTAAAGAAATTAGGAATAACTGAAGTTTTATATTTGCACTGTGACAGTGTTCACATTCAATCCTTTTCTTTTTTTTCTTATCTTATCTTTTCTTTTCTTTCTTTTTTTTTGGCCTGTGTGAGACACTGTTGAGACACAATTCTGCTGAGTGTGAGCATGTTAATTCTGGGTTTGGGGTCACATGCATGCAGAAAATGTTCAGATTTGAATCTGCTGTCTGGGATGTTACAGGGTGGACAGACTGATGACTGTCAGGTCTGCAGCAACTTCACAGGCTTTTATTTTGAAATACAGGCTCTTATTATGGAAGTGCGCATTGGTTCAAGCACCTTGCTGTTTTCACCGCTTGAATCCTCATGCAAAAACACATAAGGATGCCAAAGGATGAAAGTCATCTCTTTCTGGAGTTCAGTTGATGCTCTGGATACACAAACACACAGAGGCCACACTCGCCTTTTTTCTTACATGGATTCACACCAGAGATGTGTCAAACCCGTAGCCGACCGTGCCCTGAGCAAACAACACAGAGACAGGCAGACGTGACCACATAATCACACATGGAGTGTAGCTGTATAAAGGTCACTAAGATTTCACAGTGAGCCCAACCTAAAGGTTTATGACTGACAATACGAGCAAACTGGGAGTGTCTTATGGTCCCAGGTAACAGCACAACACGAGTCAACGCCACTGTTTGTAAAGTACAGCTGAGCCAAAGGTTTACAATATGAACCTGATCATTCTACCTCCATAAAATAATGCCCTGCCTATGTTGAGACAATGGATGAATATCATTCTAAAATGAAATGTTGACAAAAGATCTTTGTAGTTTCGAGCTGCAGTGTAACTTCAGAGCAGTTCCACTTCTTATTTCTGCATGCACAGTGATGAATACCTGCCATATTTCCTGGTGCTGCAGTCACGTACACAGATTCTGACATCCTTCCTGCTCTGACATTGTTTCTTGAAATAACTTTTCACGTGCCTACAGCATGCAGTTCCTCCTGCTGTGTGCTTAAGAGAACACTAACAAATAGCTGGTGCACATTCTACACACCACCATATAAATGTATATACGTATATATTAGAGGTTTGAGATACCGGGAATTTGGGTATTGATCCGATACCAAGTAAACACAGGCCCAGTATCGCCGATATCAATACCGATACTTCATATTTAAGCTTCATAGATCCAAAGGATCCAAAACACCTTAGACAGAATTTCACCAAACATTGTACGTGACAACAAAATACTTTATCACAATCAACATTTTTGTTTAAAAAAATATCACTCAACACAACTTAAAACAAAATCTCCTAAGGTAGAGGGCTGACAAACCACAATACAAGGGTGTGCTGCTCCGTGTTGTGTGACACAGCGCAGCGCTGCTCTTACAGACAGAGTAGACTTTGATGAATCTGCGTCAGTCAGTGCGTGCGGGAGAGAAAAAAAGATTGAGTATCGATCTTTTTACACGAGGATCGTTCAATATCAATACCAGCATTGGTATTGATATTATCGATATTAGGATCGATTCACCCACCTCTAATATATATATATGTATCAGGTAAAATAAGTATTGAACACATCACCATTTTTCTCAGTAAATATATTTCTAAAGGTGTTACTGACATGAAATTTTCACCAGACGTAGGTAACAACTCAAGTAATCCAGACATCCAAAGAAATCAAAGCAAATAAGTACAGAAATGAAGTTACATGTAATAAAATGGAATGACACAGAGAAAAAGTATTGAACACCTTTACTGAAATTTATTTAATACTTTGTACAAAAGCCTTTGTTGGTAATGAAGCTTCAAGACGCCTCCTGTATGGAGAAAATAGTTGCATGTGTTGCTCAGGTGGGATTTTGGCTCATTCTTCCACACAAACAAATTCTTCAGATCTTGAAGGTTCTGTGGACCTCTTCCATGAATGCTGGTCTTTAGTTCTTTCCACAGATTTTCTGTTGGATTCCTGTCTGGTAATTGGCTCTGAGCCATTCCAGCAGCTTTATTTTCGTTACCTGAAACCATTTGAGAGCTTCCTTGGCTGTGTGTTTGGGACCATTGTCTTGCTGAAACGTCCACCTTCTTTTCATCTTCATTATCCTGTTAGATGGCAACAGATTTTTATCAAGAATGTTTCAGTACATTTGTCCATTCATCCTTCCTTCAATTACATGAAGTTTGCCAGTGATGTATGCTGAAAAACAGCTCTACATCATGATGTTCCCACCTCCAAATGTTACTGTTGGTGTGGTGTTTTTGGGGTGATGTGCAGTTCTATTTGACCACCAAACATGGTGTGAATTATGGTATCCAAACAATTCAATTTTGGTCTCATCTGACCAGACTATCTTCTCCCAGTATTTCACAGGCTTGTCTAAATGTTGTCCAACAAACTTTAAACAAGCTTCAATGTGCTTTTTCTTCATCAGTGGAGACTTGAGTGCTGAGTGTGGATACAGGCCATAGCAGTTGAGTGCATTACTTATTGTTTTCTTTGAAACAATTTTTCAGTTGTTCTCCGCAAGTGGTCCTCACTCCTCTGTCAGAAATCTTGTGAGGAGCACCTGGTCATAGGTGATTTATGGTGAAATGTTGTTCTTTCCACTTTCAAATTATGGTCCCACCAGTGCTCACTGGAACATTCAGAAGTTTAGAAATCCTTCTGTAACCAGTGTGATCAGTATGCAACAATAAGGTTGTGAAGATCTTGAGAAAGAGCTCTTTGCTTTTACTCATCATGAAATGTTTCTTGTATGACACCTTGGTAATGTGACACCTTTTTATAGGCCATCCAGTGGGACTGATCTAGCTAATATTAATTTGCATTGACAAAGGGCAGGATTGCTTTCTAATTACTGATAGATTTAAGCTGGTGCCTCCCTTTCTTCATGTGTTCAATAGTTTTTCCTGTGTCATTTCACATTATTAAACATAACTTAAATTCTGTACTTATTTGGTTTCTTTGTATGTGTGGATTACTTCTGTTGTTACTGACATCCGGTGAAAAGAGAAAAATTCATGTCAATAGCACCTTTAGAAATATATTTACTGAGAAAAATTGTGATGTGTTCAATATTTATTTTATCTGCTGTGCATATATATATATATATATATATATATGCACTCAACAAAAATATAAACGCAACACTTTTGGTTTTGCTCCCATTTTGTATGAGATGAACTCAAAGATCTAAAACTTTTTCCACATACACAATATCACCATTTCCCTCAAATATTGTTCACAAACCAGTCTAAATCTGTGATAGTGAGCACTTCTCCGTTGCTGAGATAATCCATCCCACCTCACAGGTGTGCCATATCAGGATGCTGATTAGACACCATGATTAGTGCACAGGTGTGCCTTAGACTGTCCACAATAAAAGGCCACTCTGAAAGGTGCAGTTTTATCACACAGCACAATGCCACAGATGTCGCAAGATTTGAGGGAGCATGCAGTTGGCATGCTGACAGCAGGAATGTCAACCAGAGCTGTTGCTCGTGTATTGAATGTTCATGTCTCTACCATAAGCCGTCTCCAAAGTCGTTTCAGAGAATTTGGCAGTACATCCAACCAGCCTCACATCTCACTCAGTAGGCATTTAGCAGTAGTTGAACTGTACTCAGATGATGTACTACTTCCATAGTGCACAAACGAGTTACTGTACGCTAACCCACTGATGCAGCTGGAGCGTGGTAGCGGAAGAACAACTTGCTGGGAAAAATCAAAGCACATAGTGGACATATGTGAAAATGGTCAAGGAGCATTGGTGTTATACAAATATTGATCGCCAACTGTCTTAAAAACTCTGTGGCTGCAAAACAAATGCAAGTATATGCATATGCGTCATCCAAACTAATATTCCTAATATTGTTCAATCAGTACTGGTATGACTGATTGATTGACACGTGCATGTTTATTGACCTGATTTTCCCAACATTAATGACAAACCAAAAGGGACAAACCCACAAAATCCTGTTTCAGTCAGACAACGAACTCATATTTGTTGCACCAGCAGCACGTAGCTGTGAGTTTGGTGCTCAGGCTTCAATCACATCACTGCCCTCAGATGCTTGTTTGAGATAAAGCACTGAAGGTATCTGCCACAATGAGCTCACAGGTTCGCTTCATGTTATTCTGATTTTTATTTGGGAGATGGCATGTTAACACAGGTCCATGGAATGTGGTGAAAATAATTTTATCTTCACATAGAATCTGTTATATTTTGTGTGGATGCAGTGCAACTCATTTTTTTGGTTGAGGTCCACACACACACACACACACACACAAATTAGTTTTAAGTTTCAACAAAAATCACAGGCAAGAAACATTTTGTGACACTCAAAGCCAGATCACAGTGCTTTTAAGTTTAAAAAAAAAATCTCAAGAGAAATGTGGAAATATTCTTTCTTCAAATGGTCAAGTGAATCATCTTAAACACAGGAATAATAAATATACATGAATTAATATTTTATAGTTGTTATTTTTGTCTATCATAGGAGTCTGGTTCCTTGGTGACTCAGCAGATTTCAGCCAGTCAGTCCAGTGTAACACTGGAAGGAGAAACTAAAAGGATTTTTCAAACTAGACCCAATTCTTTTAAAAGATTTCTTGGGTTCACATATTTATTTGAGGAAAAAAAAAAAAAAAAACTTACAATCAGTCCAGCGTTGAATTAGAACACAAACACCATCACAGGCTAGATAGCCAAACAGTGCAACCCTATGGGGCCAAGATAAAAATCTTGTTGCCACTAAATTGGTAAAAATGTCAAACACCAGGCAGCTTTGAGAGTTACAACTGTGCATGTTTAACTCGGTCAGTGTAGGTAAAGTAATAGATGTTGAACAGTCCTGAAACTGGACCACAAGGCTGCTCATTATTAGCATTAGCATTAGCACCAGGTTTCAACAGGAGCAGTTCATGTTGGGGTTCTAACTCAATACTGGACCAGTTACCATTGTTCTGGTCTGGAGAGAAAACTTGAACTCTAAGACATCTAGAAACACGGCCCAGTCTGAAAAATCCTAGAATTTCCTTTATGGCGCACAAGAATGATCTGGATCACTTTTTGGGGTTTTGATTGATCCAGTCTCCCCCATGGCTCCGGTTACTGGTCTCATTCAAATTAGAATAAACACATTAAACAATGTAGACAGAAGCAACAGTTTCTGCTGTTGCAGCAAAACCAACAAACCCTATCAGAGGGATCAGCTGATATGCACAATTAAAGTTTCAATTCAGATGATATTTTGCATTCAAGACTCAGTGGGCTGACCATCTTGTCACCACAAAAACAAAAGAAACACTGACAACAAAGGGTGAATAATGAAGAGATCCAAGTGAACTCAATATAGTTCACCCAGATAGAATTTATTTGAAGGTAAATGGCAATCACACAAATAATTTTTTCTTACCCTTTAACATTTACAACTCTTCATTGTAAACTGCGTAATTAGTTTTTTCATTTTTGCAGGATTTTTGCTGTTTCCCCCCCTGCTGTACCAATATTGATTGATTGACACGTGCATGTTTATTGATCTGACTTTTCCAAAGTTAATGACAAGGTTTGATATAACCTATAATACGAACAAATGTTGAGACAAACAAAGTCACAAAATTCTTTTAGTCAGACGACTCATGTATAAGAATATTTATTACACCAGCAGATGCATTTTTGAAGGGATAACAAGCAAAGGAAATGCTACATTTTACAAATCTCACAAAGGACAAACCGTTTTCACAAAAGCTGGCATAAAGGGTTTTTTGTGTGTTATTTTTTTCAAGCCTGGAACAGAAAATCAACGTTCAGTTAAAAATATATATATATTTTTTTCCTTTTAAGTTTTAAGCATTTCAACAAAAATCACAGCCAAGAAACGCTTTGTGATGCTCAAAGCTAGACGACATGGTGCTTTTAGTTATTATATAAAAAAAATCTTAAATGTGGAAATACTCTCTTAAAATGGACAAAGTAATCAAATTAAAACACAGGAATAATAAATATACATGAATATGTTATAGTTGTCATTTTTAGAGCGTACAGACACAGAAGACGAGAGTATTGTTGCGACGGCTACCACACCCGCTGTCTCGCTGTATTCACACTGGTGGTGTCGGCTGTCAGCGGCATCTGTTGCTATGGATGTCAGTGGTGACGTCATTGGGTGGGGCCGTGACACATCAGAGTGAAACCCCACCAGTGGAGCAGAAGCATTTCCGCACACTGAATGTCAACGCGTCCTAGCCTGTGCAGAAAGGATTCTGTTAGACTGATGGGGGGAGCAGCAAGGACGGCAGGTCCCGGGCCTTTTACTTGCTGAGTTTCTTGAGCAGCTCCAGCTCCTCCACTGGCTTCCACTGCTGATTGATGGTGATGAGCTGCAGGGAGATCATATACCCGATCACAGATATATCCATCCGCCAGCACGTGACAACATCAACCAATCATAGCAGTCTGCTTCCTTGGTGACTCAGCAGAGTTCAGCCACTTAATAGGCAACAATGTCAAATATCTGGTGCACTGAGAGGTGCAAGTATGCACTTTTAACCAAGTTAATGTAGGAAGTATCTATATTGGACTGGTGTCACAGACCGAACGGTCCCCCCTAAAAATCAGTCCAGTGATTCCCCGATTATCACCTTGTTTCAGCTTAAAACTGACTTTAGAATGATTTAAGGGGTTTCACTTTGCTATCTGATGCTTAATAATCACATTATTCCCTTTGATCGCTTTGGGTGTAGAGTCAGACTCAGTGAGTCAGATTCAGACATGTTGCTGTCGTGCTCTGATCGCGTACCCCCTCTTTTATGATGAAATAATGCTGAATTTATGTGGAAATGATTGTTGTACAAAAGCTTCAGATATCTGTCACTGAGAGAGATGATGACTGGAGTGAAGTTTGAAGCAGAAATGAGGTGATAATCTGTGAATTGCTACTGATGCGCCCAAATGACGCATGCACAGTGAAGGCAGGGGCGACTGTTCGGTTGGCGACAACGCTCCTGAAAAAAGATCACCACCAATTCTCAATTCCATACAGACAAAATTTCACATGCGTTATTTCAATACCATGATGACGCCATAGTCTTGTATGTAACTGAGAACAGGTTGTCCAACTTCAGGACCGGTCCAATATAGGTACACCTTCTAAAACAGGTTTTAGGACAGATGATGCAGGCAATGACTCGTGTTGACTTTCTTCAAAACGGGTGTCTAGTCAGTGGTGACAAGAAGCAGTTTACTTCCTGGTTTTTAGCTTGTTGCCCATTAAAGCGTAGAGTCGCTTATCACCGGTTTGTGTTTACGTTCTAACTCTGCAATGGACTGATTACCCATCATATTGAGATCCCAAGTGAAAAGAACGCTAAACCTTCTACAAACAAAGCTAAGGTTGAAAAATCCTAGAAATCCCCTTTACGCATGAAAAGAATGTTGGAGATCACCTTTTGGGGTTTTGATGGATCCACTCTCTCCCATGGTTCTGGGTTAGCACTCTTATTCAAGCTAAAATAGAGATGAAACAATGTTACTTAAATATCTCTGGCACAGTACTTAATATAAACTACGTGTACACATAAAAAACAAAACAAAAAAAAAAACAACTTACATCACATCAGGTTTGGTAAAGAGGAAATAGACGGAAGCAGCAACGGCTCCAAATCCAGCAAAACTAACAAACGCTACCAGAGGCATCAGCTGGAAACACATGAATTAATAATTACACCTTCAGTTCTAATGACATCTCAGACAAAATAATGAATGTCCAAACTCACTTCTTTTCTCTTCCAGAGCAGTTGAAAGAAGGTGGGCATTTTTTCTCCTGTTTCTTCTCTGACACTGAGGCTGATTGCGGTCCGACGCACCTGTCACACAGCTCAGGTCTCTGTGGAGCGACGAGGCGACAGGCACGTACACACGTACACACACGCGCACACACACACGTACACACACACGTACACACACACACACACACACACACACACACACACACACACACACACACACACACACACACACACACACACACACACACACACACACACACACACACACACACACACACACACACACACACACACAGCTTCCTGTATCGAAATGCTCAGACGAAGCCAAATTAGCAATCCATCCATTTAGATCATGACCAATTCGCTTTTTTTCCCCGAGTGTACAACGCCCTCTAGTGGCCACAATAAAACATTAAGCATTTAACTAAAGAGACACAAACACTCAACTTGTACTCATTTTATTCACACATCCATTTTACACTGTTACACAAATCGTCTGTTCAGGTCACACATGATAAACAAGAGCAATCAGAGATTTCTGACGTTCGCCAATCCGTCCAAAATTCAGTGGAGTCTTCCATGGCCCAATATCTATTCGTGGTGCAAATTTGGTGAGAATCAATGGAGTAATTTTGCCGTAATCCTTCAAAGCCCAAAAAAAGTGAAATCCTGATCCAGAATCCGGATTCAGATCTGGATCACCTCTAAAATTCAGTGGAGTCTTCCATGCCCCAATATCTCTCTGTGGTGCAAATTTGGTGAGAATCAATGGAGTAGTTTTGCCGTAATCCTTCAAAGCATACATAAAGTGAAATCTTGATCCAGAATCCAGATTCGGATCCAGATCACCTCCAAAATTTAATGGAGTCTTCCATGGACTAGTATGTATCTGTGTTGTAAATTTAGTCAAAATCTGTGTAGTAGTTTTGACATAATCCTGGTAACAGACAGACAAATAAACGCAGCTGATTTTATTTCATCCTTGGCGGACGGAATACGATGAATCGATATTAATATACGAGGTCTATTAGATAATAAACCGACCTTTTTATTTTTTCAAAAACTATATGGATTTGAATGACGTGCGATTAGAGGCCGGCATGAGGACATTATGCGGACATTCCACTGTTTAAGGACATTTTTTAATGAAAGACGTGCGCGCAAATTTGCCAAGTCGTTTCCGTGACGACTCTGCAAATCTGTGTGCGCCACGACAGGAAAAACACCTCCGTGTTGAAAACCATTTGTAAAATTCAGGCGGCTTTTGATGGCTTTCAACAAGTGAGTAACTGAGAAATTGTTTAACAGCTTGGGCATGTTCCAACTTGCCCGTTAAGTTTTCCAACGGAGGTGTTTTTCCTGTCGCAACCCCCCGCGGTCGGGTCCGGCCCAACATGCGACTCTGCCCGCACATTCTTTCATTACAAAATGTCCGTTAACAATGGAATGTCTGAATAAACTCCTCATGCCGACTTCTTCTGAAAGTTCTCTGTTCTCTGACGACTTACTGGGTCAACAGAGCCTGAAATGTGGAAGTTTTCAACTTGAAACGGCGAGACGCTGCCGCCTCGAAGCGCAGATCGCCGTCAGGTGCCGTGGGCCGTCCTTACGGCGACACTACCAGACCAAAATCTCTCATCAGCCGTTAAATTTTTTTTACCAAAAAACAGCTGAATTTATCGAATGGTGTCCACTCAGTTGTGCCTTACAGTTTTGAAAAAATTTTGATCAAACAAAGCAGCAGTCTCTGAGCCATTCCTAAACAATGAAAAAAACGACGAGAGTGTGGGCCACTCCTCACTCAAAGACTGCCCACAGGCGAATGACGTAACCGACAGGCGTGAAAAAACTCTTGCATGCCCACGAGGGTTCAAGCATGTCTGATGTAATCACACGTGATTCAAATCCATATGGTTTTTGAAAAAAATAATAAGGTCGGATACTTTTCTAATAGACCTTGTATATGAAGCTGTTGCACCTCAGATGTGCACGTTTGGTGTCAGTATCTGTGATGTGAGATTGCAAAGTGAAGCTATGTTGTTCATGATGGAGAAAACTATGTAAATGGGCTGCATTTATACGTATGGTGCTTTTCCATCTGCATCAGATGCTCAAAGCGCTTTACAATAATGCCTCACATTCACCCCAATGTCAGGATGCTGCCATACAAATGTATGTATTTTATAGTTCCGTATGACTTATTCCTAGTAGCTCTGTGGGATTATTTGGTTACCAATATGTAGACCTGGGTTTGATTCCGAGCCACTCCGCCTAAATATAAGTAGGTGTGCACCTGCCTTGGTTGTTGAAATAACCAGTCAGACTGGTGTTCCACCCAGCAGGAGCTGTAAACTCTCATTTGCTTCCTTTAACCGAATCCGGGGAAAAGCACCAGCACCAACCGGCTTTAGGGTCTAGACAAGACTGACGATTACTTCTTTTACAAAAAGCATTGACATGTACCCTGAAACATGAAGTAATGCACCCCCGTATCTGCTAACACAACTGAAAAAGAATAAATGCTCTTATCTTGTAAACAGATGCATGATGCAAATTAGAAGTGGGTGTGGCTGAATTAGCATGTAGCCGGAAAACTTGTCTGGCAGTTTTTCATTCCCAAAGCATTTATCTGAAGACGATACAGCCAGTGCCGGTTGTAAACAGAAAACCAATAAATAAATGCAGATACTGTGCCTTTTAATTTATTTATGCCATTTCAAATACAAAAAGTAAATCAGATTCTGACTATAAAAATTTCTAAAGTTATCTTCCTTAAATTCAAACTCAAAGCAAATCACAACTTGATATAAATTAGTTAAAATATAAAAGCCAAGATGATGAGATGCATACGTAATCAACCCCTATGGTATAATACCTGTAAATAATCAGTTTTATTGCCAGTTTTCCTCAGATTAAGTCAGGGGACGGATACATGAACATTTTCAAGTCACTGAATGTCTTGGACTTGATTTACATCAGTTATGAAGGAATACAAACAGTATGGCACTCTATGGTAAATCTGTATGGAGCAGACAGTTCTCAAAAACTGAGTGACTGTGCAAGAAGAAGAATAGTGAGGAAAGCCACCAAGACAATGAACATTTTCAAGTCACTGAATATGTCTTGGACTTGATTTACATCAGTTACAAAGGAATTCAAACAGTTTGTCACTCTATGGTAGATCTGTATGGAGTAGACAGTTCGCAAAAACTGACTGTGCAAGAATGTTGAAGAGTGAGGAAAGCCACCAAGACACCCTAGAAGACCTGCGTTCCCTTTCTTATGCAACCCATCATCTTGGCTTTTATATTTTAAATTAATTTATATTAAGTTGTAGAGATTTGCTTTGAGTTTAAGGAAGATAATTTTAGAAATGTTTATACTGAGAAGCCTGATTTGCTTTTTGTATTTGAACTAACATAAATACATAAATATATTAAAATGTGTGAAATACCGAGGGGCCAAATACTTTTGCAAGGCACTGTATCAGGCAGTAAAACCTTTGTGATGTTAAGTGTGAAATGTTTCACATAAATACAAACTAAAATCCAATTATCCACTCTTGAACCTGTTGGTTTGGAAATAGTTTTCCTTCATGTATATTTTCATTTGGTGTCCATCGTTACACTGAAATCCATGAAGCAGTTTAGGGGCTGAGCTGATGACGTCATCTCTTTGCACTTTGGTACATGTTGATCTGCTTTAAAGTGAGTGAGGGGCTCATTTTGCTGAGAGAACGGAGGAAGTATGTATGCTTGATGACGGTCGCTTCCATACCCTCCTCTTGTAGCAGCAGAAGAGCAGCCTGCAAATAATAATTATAATAATACATTTTATTTGGAGATGCCTTTCAAGTCACCCAAGGTCACCTTACAAAAAGTAAAAGCATAAAAAAAACATGCACAGTCATGGTCTGACGTTTAAATGCACTCTAGAAGGACAAGGACTTTGCAAAGCTGGGGTTTTTTAATGAATGATTTGAAGTTCTTTTTCTTGGACAAGATGATTGTTCAACATGCATATTTAAAATTTGCTAAATTCAACACTCAAATGCTTGCCAGATCAAGAACACCCTCCAACTGGTAGCAATATCTATGTGAAAGTCAACAGTTAAGAAATTACTTGAGGTATTATTGCAAGCCAAAATTACAAATATGCCAAACTACAACGCCATTTTTTTACACTGCAGTGCCACACAATGAGCAAGAATGTGTACAATACCTGATTACGTTTGACGTGTACACCACCTAGTGGACATCTTGAAGTACTGTAACATTCAAGAAATTATGTTATCCTAATAGTATACAACCCCTGGCAAAAATTATGGAATCACCGGCCTCGGAGAACGTTCATTCAGTTGTTTAATTTTGTAGAAAAAAAGCAGATCACAGACATGACACAAAACTAAAGTCATTTCAAATGGCAACTTTCTGGCTTTAAGAAACACTATAAGAAATCAGGAAAAAAATTGTGGCAGTCAGTAACGGTTACTTTTTTAGACCAAGCAGAGGGAAAAAAAATATGGAATCACGAAAAACAAAAGAACGCTGCAACACATCACTAGTATTTTGTTGCACCACCTCTGGCTTTTATAACAGCTTGCAGTCTCTGAGGCATGGACTTAATGAGTGACAAACAGTACTCTTCATCAATCTGGCTCCAACTTTCTCTGACTGCTGTTGCCAGATCAGCTTTGCAGGTTGGAGCCTTGTCATGGACCATTTTCTTCAACTTCCACCAAAGATTTTCATTTGGATTAAGATCCGGACTATTTGCAGGCCATGACATTGACCCTATGTGTCTTTTTGCAAGGAATGTTTTCACAGTTTTTGCTCTATGGCAAGATGCATTAGCATCTTGAAAAATGATTTCATCATCCCCAAACATCCTTTCAATTGATGGGATAAGAAAAGTGTCCAAAATATCAATGTAAACTTGTGCATTTATTGATGATGTAATGACAGCCATCTCGCCAGTGCCTTTACCTGACATGCAGCCCCATATCATCAATGACTGTGGAAATTTACGTTCTCTTCAGGCAGTCATGTTTATAAATCTCATTGGAACGGCACCAAACAAAAGTTCCAGCATCATCACCTTGCCCAATGCAGATTTGAAATTCATCACTGAATATGACTTTCATCCAGTCATCCACAGTCCAGGATTGCTTTTCCTTAGCCCATTGTAACCTTGTTTTTTCTGTTTAGGTGTTAATGATGGATTTCGTTTAGCTTTTCTGTATGTAAATCCCATTTCCTTTAGGCGGTTTCTTACAGTTCGGTCACAGATGTTGACTCCAGTTTCCTCCCATTCTTTCCTCATTTGTTTTGTTGTGCATTTTCGATTTTTGAGACATATTGCTTTAAGTTTACTGTCTTGACGCTTTGATGTCTTCCTTGGTCTACCAGTATGTTTGCCTTTAACAACTTTCCCATGTTGTTTGTATTTGGTCCAGAGTTTAGACACAGCTGACTGTGAACAACCAACATCTTTTGCAACATTGCGTGATGATTTACCCTCTTTTAAGAGTTTGATAATCCTCTCCTTTGTTTCAACTGACATCTCTCATGTTGGAGCCATGATTCATGTCAGTCCACTTGGTGCAACAGCTCTCCAAGGTGTGATCACTCCTTTTTAGATGCAGACTAACGAGCAGATCTGATTTGATGCAGGTGTTAGTTTTGGGGATGAAAATTTACAGGATGATTCATAATTTTTTCCTCAGAATTGAGTGAGTCCATATTTTTTCCCTCTGCTTGGTCTAAAAAAGTAACCGTTACTGACTGCCACAATTTTTTTTCCTGATTTCTTATAGTGTTTCTTAAAGCCAGAAAGTTGCCATTTGAAATGACTTTAGTTTTGTGTCATGTCTGTGATCTGCTTTTTTTCTACAAAATTAAAGAACTGAATGAACATCCTCCAAGGCCAGTGATTCCATAATTATTGCCAGGGGTTGTATATGTATGTTGACTTCTAAAAAGATGCTGTCAATTTAGGATTCACAGAATCACAACACAGAAAACGAAACAGTCACATGATTTTGTCAAAGCAAAGTCTTGTTTCTCTTTGGTTACGTGGTATTCTGATGAATAATAATATGGGCCACGAGTGACAAAGGCTTCATTCGGACACGCCCCCTCTGCTCGACACAGGCCTCAGGGCTTCAGTGTCAGATGTAACTTCACTAACAGTCACTGTCCAAACACTTATCTACTGACTGTACAAAAACAAACACCACAACGTGTGCTTGACGTTACCTCTTTGCACAGGTTTTCCAAGTCAGCACCAGAGTAAAGCTCAGTTTTGGCAGCCAACTCCTCCAAACAAACATCAGCATCTATGGGCATAGACTCCGTACACACCTTCAGGATGGCAAGACGGGTCTAAACACACAATGTGCAACACTTGAAAAATCATACAATTGTTACAGTGATGAAAAAACAACACTACAACACAATAGCACATTTCCCTGAACATGAACCAACACACTTCTCAACCTGACCTGATGGAAAAATGTGCAGAAAATTGTAGTCAAGGAGCATAGTTCTGTGGGTTAATTCAACACCCGCTACATCTAATGGCCCCTTCACACATAACATGAAGTTGGGCGAAAGAAGCACGAACCAGCCGAAAAAAGTGAAAAAAAAAACCCTGTTTTAGCGAACGGCAAAAAATTCCACCTGCTGTTCCACAGTTGGACAGGCGTGAACGATCCCAGGGCATGGTTTCGTGCACACACGTCGCCACAGTGCAAGGATGTACATCGCACTCAGACAGCAGCAGCAGTGAGTACATGCTGGACATACTTACGATGTGTATAAATCAACGGAAATGTGTAAAGCACAAAATAATGTGAGTGCACAGTATTTCATAACAACAATGAATTTACTGTTTAAATGTAAGACAATCATTTTACTGGCCATGATTCTGTTCTCGACATAACAAAAACACACACAAAAAACACAACCACACTTTTTAATATTTAATTTCTGTTATAAAGAGCGGACAATACAAGAATCATCCTCCTCCTGGATGTAAACGTGGAAGTACTGAATTGACATGGATGACTTTTTCTTCCTTTTATTCCTTACATGAATGACGTGATGCACTTGTATCATGATCACCAGTTAGCTCCGCGTCTCCCTCTGGCCAGGGAGACGTGCACTGAAGCACCAGTGACTGCATTGGAAAAGTGATATGTGTGTTTTTATTTATTACAATGTGAGGAGAGCCCTTCGATGCACGCACCTCACAGTGGTGTCTCATTACAAGATGTTCTGCATGGCACAATATGTATTCCCCTGCTGTGCGTAGCGGTGACGCGGTGGTCAGGTGCAGATTTCACTGCATGATCATCGCCGTGTGCACTGAGACGTGGTTGGAGCGATCCAGTTTGTTTTTATTTTTCCCCATGTCGTCATCGTTTGCAGACACGCGTGGAGCACCGTGCCTTGCACATGGGTGATCTGAGCACATGTGACAATATGTGTCCCAAACTTTGCATGGTGCTGACGACGCACCTGCAATGTGGAGAAGCGCATGCTGCAGGACCGCAACTGTCCGTGAGCGGTGGTCAGTCACCTCACTGTGTGATTTCGAATGTCATCCAACGCATGACGTGATCACATGTCAACCATGGTCTCCTGACAAACGCATAACCGTAGTGCGTGTGTGCGCATGTGACCATGTCAATCAATACATGATTGACACACCCACCTTCCCATTGCAGCAATGCGCTCACATAGATGGGCTCATGGCTCCAGCCTGTGGGGCAATTGAGCTGGCCATGCTGATTTTTCTGGGAGGCTGACAGTCAGGCTGGGACATGACGGACGGACCGTGCACGTTGCGTTCGCATGTCATGTGACGTTCCTGTCTGGCCAGCTGGTGCGCTGGTGGTGTGACACATAGATGGGGTGGGTTCTTATTTGCATCTCTGTTGTGGTGGTGTGGGTTTGCGATATGCCATGGTGTTCCACGGCTGTCAGCTGTGCCATTATGGACATGACAGCCATCCAGCTGTGTGCACTTTGCTGACCAGGATCACACTGCACTGCAGCCACCGTTTCCAACCTCAGCTTCACCTTGACTATAGGCTCGTAGTGTGTGTGTGTGTGTGTGTGTGTGTGTGTGTGTGTGTGTGTGTGTGTGTGTGTGTGTGTGTGGTGGCACTCACATGCCATCTATGTTGTGGGGGGACTGGGAGATATTAACAGTCCAGTCATGTCAGGGGATTGTCCGCTGCCCCACTGAACACGGCACGTTAACGAGGAACTAATAATAACTGCACACTGTGAAACATCAGAGGATTTGCTTTTCTTGTCCCAAGAACAGACAAGTCCTGGACCTGTATGCTCGGTGCATCTCAAAGTCCTCTCAAAAAGCTCCTAACTTAGCCTAAAATATCCGGGAAAGGACTCCCAGCCTCAGAGAGACCCAAGAGGTGTTAGAGAGCAACTCTGGGCAAGGAGTTGACAGAAACTCCTATCTTAGTGAGGAGGTGGGGTTGACCCTGTTGCTAGGTATGACGTGGTCCTGTAAGAGCTGTGATTGGTTGTCATGGAAAGGGAAATAAAAAAAATAAATGCATTCTGCGCTCCTACATATGAATGAACAGAAAAATCAACCAATCATATAACTGCATTAAGAAATGTGTAATCAATTTAATTTAATGTCATGATGATGATGATTAATGTGGAGCGATCGCCGGGCCGGTCGCTAAACCTGTAAATTCTTCTGCTGCAATGCATTATAGGATTTCTGGGTTTTGGGGTTTTAAATGTTATTGTGGTTCATGTTAGTTTAACAGTGTTGTTAGTGTTGTTGATGTATTTTGTTTTTGTTGTTCAACTGATTTAGTGAGTTAAGTGTCACCATGTTGTCAACATAAGTGAAACGTGTATCTTGTTTATGCCGCCCCATTCACCGTCTGTGTTTTATCTGTATAATAAGAGCGCATCCTAGTAGCAGAGTGCCAAAAAACATGCAGTTCACCACAAAATGAGTTACACAGCTTGAAGATGTTTGAATGTATCTCATTCGCATGCTGATTATCTACATATTAAAAGTGAGCGCGAGTTTATTAGTAAGTTCGATGTAAATACATAATATAATTGTAAAGATGTTAAAATTACATGCATGACACGAAAGTGAAAACACTTATTTCCACTGTGGTCCATTTAAAAATCCAGTCACAAAGTAGAAGTAAAAATAAAATCAATATACTTTAAACTGTGAATATAACAGCAACCTAAACAATTTATAAATACATTAAGACAGTAAATTAACATAAAATAATTACATAGATCAAACAGGTAGTGTGTTACTGACTCAGAGTCATCCTACATACGGAGACTATCTCTGCTTCCTCTCTGTCTTTTCCGCCAGCTTGTCTGCTTAATGCTTCATTAAAGTCTTTCTCCCTCCTCTTACCAGTTTGGCACCTTAGGAGCTCTCTTAAGGCTTAAGGTGCTTTGTGAACAACTTTCAACTTCCATCCATCCATCCATCCATTTTCTTCCGCTTCATCTGGAGTCGGGTCGCGGGGGCAGCAGCTCAAGCAAAGCCGCCCAGACCTCCCGATCCACACACACCTCCCCCAGCTCCTCTGGGGGAACCCCAAGGCGTTCCCAAGCCAGCCGAGAGATGTAATCCTTCCAGCGTGTCCTGAGTCTTCCCCGGGGCCTCCTCCCAGTGGGACGTGCCCGGAACACCTCTCCAGCGAAGTGTCCAGGGGGCATCCGGAAAAGATGCCCGAGCCACCTCAACTGACTCCTTTTGACGTGGAGGAGCAGCGGCTCGACTCCAAGCTCCCAAGTGACCGAGCTCCTCACCCTATCTCTAAAGGAGCGCCCAGCCACCCTGCGGAGGAAACTCATCTCGGCCGCTTGTACCCGCGATCTCATTCTTTCGGTCATGAGCCAAATCTCATGACCATAGGTGAGGATCGGAACATAGATCGATTGGTAAATCGAGAGCTTTGCCCCCCTACTCAGCTCTCTCTTCACCACGACGGTCCGATACAGCGACCGCATCACTGCAGATGCTGCACCGATCCATCTGTCGATCTCACGCTCCATCCGTCCCTCACTCGTGAACAAGACCCCGAGATACTTAAACTCCTCCACTTGAGGCAAGGACACTCCACCGACCTGAAGAGGGCAAAGCACCTTTTTCCGGTCGAGAACCATGGCCTCGTATTTGGAGGTGCTGATTGTTGTTTAATGCTGACAAATTATGCTGTATTTCTTGTCTTTCTGATGCTTGATTCAGTTTTTTTCCTCTCTGTTTAAGGTGCACCTCCAGAGATGGGTGTGGGGACCTTGCCCTTAGTGATTTTCTGGTCTGGCAGAGGCTCAAACAGAGGATCCTTTGGTGTCAAACCCACAGCTTAACCACTAGACCATCACCTCAACAAAATTTTTACCAAACAGCACCACCTGCTGCTGTCTTTGTTAAATTCATAAATAGCTTACCTGGTAGTCAGGTGGTGGGACATAAATGATGTGGTCCAGTCTGCCAGGCCTGAGGAGGGCGCTGTCTATGCAGTCAGGTCTGTTTGTGGCTGCTACTACCATCACGTCCTTATTACACACTTCCTGGTAGTCCAACTAATGGAGACCAAAACCAACAAATAAAATAAAGTATTAATTATTTATATTTTACTGTTATGATGACTGTTTGGAACTGTTGATAGAATTCTTTTGTTCAAGTGAAATTCTGAAAGTAATCCCCATTTTTACCACATCTATTGATAATCTGATTATGTAGTTTTTCTGTGAAACTGTTACAGTCATATTTTTGTAATCTGACCACATAATGTTGTCCCTCAGCAAGAAAAACTTTTCTTTGGAGTGAGGATTTTAAACTGAATATGTAAAATGAGGTGACAAAGCCACACATTCCCAGCAACCTACCTGTGTTGATGTGTGAGGTTCCTCCACTCCCTCTGCCTGGAGGACCTTCTCTTTCCCTCTCCTCTCCAGCGTCTTAATACCGACCCCATCCATCTCATTCAGAAGCACAGACAGGAGGCGTGTCTGTGCACCGCGCGGTGTCGGACTGTCCGACCGTGAGCCGATCAGAGAGTCGATCTCATCAAGAAACACAATACAGGGAGCACAGGCCCGGGCCTGACGAAAGAGCTGTGTGTGGACACATGGGTGTAAGTGCTTAAGAAGGACACAAAAGGCCAAAATACAGACAGCAGCCATTGACAGGGAAGATCACTCACCTGTGCCAAAGCTTTCTCAGATTCTCCAACATATGGAGAGTAGAGGTCAGCGACACTGACAGCCAGGAAAGCACAGTGTGACGTGGTGGCAGCAGCCCTGACCAGTGTCGTCTTGGCACATCCTGGAGGGCCATAAAGCAGCACGCCACGAGGACGACACAGACCCAGACGAACAAAAGCTTCAGGATACATCATCGGCCACTCGATACTCTACAGAATAGACAGAACATTTTAAGTCCAAACTCTCATTCTGACCTTTGGCCTACAGGACAGGCACGGTAACAGTGGCAGAGAAGAGAACACAAACTGGACAAACTGCTGGACATTATGGACGATGCCAGTCACCCTCTGCACACTGTCATCAGCAAACAGAGGAGACTCTTCAGCCACAGACTGCTCCTTCCCAAGTGCAGGACCAACAAACTGAAAAACTCCTTTGGCCCTCAGGCCATCAGACTGTACAACTCCTCACTTAGGGGGAAGAGGAGTAACAGGAAGACAGAGGATGGGAAGGAGAGGAGCAGTTGTAGCCAGTAAGCCGTAGCAAGCAGTATTTCTGGTGTTTTTGAGATTGTTTTTTACTTCTACTTTTGATACTCTGTGTGCTTCTTACCCTGTGTGCTGCTATATGATGCTGCTGGAACCTCAATTTCCCTGAGGGAGTCTTCCCAAAAGATTAATTAAGTTCTATTTAATCTAATCTTGTAGTTTAAGTTGTATAAACTGCATACTGTACCTGCCGTAGCTTGAGTTTAACATCCTCCAGGCCTCCTATCTGTTCCCATGACACAGGAGACACTTCTGTCCTGCCCAGGCTGCTCCTCAGACATGAGGGGCGCACTGTCTTCAGGGCCTCCTGGAAGTGCTTCTTGCTTACTGTTTGGTCTCCAGAACCCTGAGCACACACCAGCACAAAACAAAAAATTCACACCTTCACATATCCCACTGTACCCAATAGCATGGATGTGTTAAGACATTCCATGTTTTTATTGTTTTATCACATCAAATAAGTCCTGGGTTCAATTCCAGGTCATTTCTGTGTCCTTGGAGAAGACACTTCATCTGTGAATGTAATCCAGCTGCAAACGTGTACCAGCCATAGCAGGAGAAGTAACCTGAGCGAGACTTGAATTTCGTCCAGGGGAAGTCGTAGACTCTCATTCGCTTCATGCTATGGAATCCAGGAATAAGCACCAACAGGCTTCAAGACCTACAACCCCAATTCCAATGACGTTGGGGCATTGTGTGAAATGTAAATAAAAACAGAATACAATGATTTGCAAATCCTCTTCAACCTATATTTAATTGAATCCACCACAAAGACAAAATATTTAATGTTCAAACTGATAAACTTTGTTTTTGTGCAAATATTTGCTCATTTTGAAATGGATGCGTGCAACACATTTCAAAAAAGTTGGGACAGGGGTGACAAAAAACTGGGAAAGTTGATGAAATGACCCTTCCAAGATGGCGCCACGTGAAGGCGCCCTGGTATTCTGGTGCTCCCTGTTTTGTCTGTTTTTGTGCGTGAATCGTGTGTCATCGTGTCCCTACACCCGCGAGGAGCTTCTAAACATCAAATCATCAACACCCACGGACATTACGCCAGTTTTTTTAGTGCCTGCAGCTGAACTGGTTCACTTTTTGGCCAAAAAAGTGAGACGACGGCGGAGAGGAAAATGAGCTGGAGCTCTCGTGCGCCTCAGAGGAAGGGGCATGCGCACGCCCCTACCTGGAATATTTCTCTCCAACGTCCGCTCACTCCACAACAAGATAGATGAGCTGGCACTGCTGATGAAGAAGAATAGAGATTTCTCCTCATCCTGTGTACTGTGCTTCACGGAGACGTGGTTAAAGGCACAGACACCGGACTGCGCACTCCAACTAGAGGGATTCCAACTCCTCCGCGCAGACAGAGACCGAGCACTCTCTGGTGGAAAAACTAGAGGTGGAGGACTCTGCTTCTATATCAACAACGCCTGGTGCTCCGATGTGACTGTGATCTCCCAACACTGCTGTCCCTCTCTGGAATATCTCCTCATAAACTGCAGACCGTTCTACTCTCCACGTGAGTTTAACTCCTTCATACTTTGCTCTGTGTATATTTCACCGAGCGCGGACGTGCACGAGGCCGAGCGCGCGCGGATCAGATTATGAGCGTGGAGAGAGACTTTCCGGACTCTCTTCTTATAATTCTCGGTGATTTTAACAAAGGGAATCTCAGTCAGGAATTACCAAAATACAGTTTGTTAAATGCCCGACCAGAGAAGGGAGCACATTAGATCATTGTTACACGACAGTGAGCGGCGCCTACCGCGCGGTGGCCCGTGCAGCTTCGGGACTTTCAGATCACGTGATGGTCCACTTGATCCCCACGTACAGACAGAGACTTAAACTCTCTAAACCTGTTGTGAGGACGTCTAAAGTGTGGTGCAATGAAGCTGTGGAGGAGCTACGTGCATGCTTGGGCACTACGGATTGGGATATGTTTGAGGCTTCAACAGACAGTCTAGATGACTACACGGACACTGTGACGTCATATATTCATTTCTGTGAAGACAGCATCATCCCACAGCGTACCAGGGTGAGATATAACAATGACAAGCCCTGGTTCACACCTAAACTCCAGCAGCTCCGTCAGCAGAAAGAGGTGGCTTTCAGAGAAGGAGACAGAGACAGCTATAGAGGTGCAAAGTACAGATTTAGCAAGGAGGTGGCAAAGGCTAAATCCATGTACAGTTCACGTCTGCAGCAAAGGATCTCTGCCAACAACTCGGCCTCTGTGTGGAGGGGGTTGAAAGAGATCACCAACTACAAGCCCAAAGCACCTCGTTCTATTGACGACCTGAAGCTGGCCAACGACCTGAACGTCTTCTATTCACGCTTTGAAGACAAGGACTCACACCTCCTCACCCCCCACACAACTGGATATTCAAACACTCTGGACCTCCCCCCTCTCACTGCTGCCCTCCCCACTCCCCCTGTTGCCCTCTCGGTCCAAGAGGGGGACGTAAGGAGACATTTCAAAAGGCTGAATCCACGTAAGGCCCCGGGCCCAGACTGTGTCTCTCCTGCCATCCTGAGACACTGTGCTGATGAGCTGGCCCCAGTCTTCACAGGGATCTTCAACACCTCCCTGGAGTCATGCCATGTTCCAGTCTGTTTCAAGTCCTCAATCATAGTTCCAGTCCCCAAGAAACCACGCGTCACTGGACTTAATGACTACCATCCTGTGGCTCTCACGTCTGTAGTCATGAAGACCTTGGAACGCCTGGTTTTATCCCACCTGAAGTCCATCACCGACCCCCTCCTGGACCCCCTGCAGTTTGCCTACAGAGCCAACAGGTCTGTAGATGATGCCATAAACCTGGCCCTGCACTCCATCCTGCAGCACCTGGACTCCCCAGGAACCTACGCTAGGATCCTGTTTGTGGACTTCAGCTCTGCATTCAACACCATCCTTCCAGCTTTGCTCCAGGACAAGCTTTCTCTGCTCCACGTGCCCAACTCCACCTGCAGGTGGATCACAGACTTCCTGACGGACCGGAGTCAGCGTGTGAGGCTGGGAAAAAATGTCTCGAACACTCGGGCTCTCAGCACAGGATCTCCACAGGGCTGTGTCCTTTCCCCTCTGCTCTTCTCCCTCTACACTAATTGCTGCACCTCCAGCCACGACTCTGTAAAGCTCATCAAGTTTGCGGACGACACCACCCTCATCGGACTCATTTCGGATGGCGATGAGTCTGCCTACAGGAGGGAGGTGGACCGGCTGGTGACCTGGTGCAGCAGCAACAACTTGGAGCTCAACGCCCAGAAAACAGTGGAGATGATCGTGGACTTCAGGAAAGCCACAGCCCCCCGCCCCCCCTCGCCCTCACCAACAGCCCCATCACCACTGTGGTCTGTCACCGCTTCCTCAGCACCACCATCACCCAGGACCTCAAGTGGGAGTCAACCATCAGCTCCTTCATCAAGAAGGCCCAGCAGAGGATGTACTTCCTGCGGCAGCTGAAGAAGGCCAAGCTGCCTGTCCAGCTGATGGTGCAGTTCTACACGGCCATCATCGAGTCCATCCTCTGCTCCTCCATCACGGTGTGGTACGCCAGGGCCCCAGCCAGGGACAGACACAGACTGCAGCGCATTGTGGCCTCTGCTGAGAAGGTGATCGGCTGTAGCCTTCCATCTCTCCACGATCTGCACGTCTCCAGGACTCTGGGCCGAGCAGGTCGGATCACAGCTGACCCTTCTCACCCTGCACACGGTCTATTCAAACTACTCCCCTCGGGCAGGAGGCTACGGTCCATCCGGACCAGAACCTCCCACCATAAGAACAGCTTCTTCCCCTCTGCCGTTAGACTCATGAACACCTCATAACTCAGTCACCTTAAGCTTAACTCTGTCACTTTATGATTTTATCACAGGTCACTTAAGACAATGTACTTTGGTTTTTAATTGCACTCCTCCCACTGCACTGTTTTTTCTGTTTCTCTGTTGCACACAGCCTTTCATATTTCATATTTCTTTTTTTAATCTTATATTTTACCTTATTTTGACACATATGTTATATTTTATCTTAGCATTTTATCTCTTCTTAATGTTGCACCATTGTACCGAAGCAAATTCCTAGTCTGTGAATCCTGTTCACTGGCAATGGCAATAAACTTCTTCTGATTCTGAATGCGCAAAGAACACCTGTTTGGAACATTCCACAGGTGAACAGGTTATTTAGAAACAGATGGGTGTCATGATGGGTATAAAAGGAGTCATGATGGGTATAAAAGGAGCCTCCCCAAAAGGCTCAGCCGTTCACAAGCAAAGATGGGGCGAGGATCACCACGTTGTGAACAACTGCTTGAAAAAAATAGTCCAACAGTTTAAGAACAATGAATTTAGGGATTCAATCATCTACAGTCCATAATGGAATCCGAAGATTCAGAGAATCTGGAGAGCTCGTAAGTGGCAAGGCCGAAAACCAACACTGAATGCCTGTGACCTTCGATCCCTCAGGTGGCACTGCATTAAAAACCGACATCATTGTTTAAAGGATCTTACCGTGTGGGCTCAGGAACACTTCTGAAAACCATTGTCAGTTAACACAGTTTGTCACTACATCTACAAGTGCAAGTTAAAACTCTACCATGCAAAGTGAAAGCCAGACATCAACAACATTCAGAAATGCCGCCGCCTTTTCTGGACCCGAGCTCATTTGAAATGGACAGACAAAGTGGAAAAGTGTGCTGTGGTCTGATGAGTCCACATTTCAAATTGTTTTTGGAAATCATGGACGTCGTGTCCTCTGGACTAAAGAGGAAAAAGACCATCCAGTTTGTTACCAGCGCAAAGTTCAAAAGCCAGCATCTGTGATGGTATGGGGGTGTGTTAGTGCCCATGGCATCCGCAACTTACACATCTGTGATGGCACCATCAATGCTGAAGGGTACATCCAGGTTTTGGAGCAACACATGCTGCCATCCAAGCAACGTCATTTTCAGGGACAATGCCAAGCCACATTCTGCACGTGTTCCAACAGCGTGGCTTCGTAGTAAAAGAGTGCAGGTACTAGAGTGGCCTGCCTGCAGTCCAGACCTGTCGCCCATTGAAAATGTGTGGTGCATTATGAAGCGCAAAATACGACAATGGAGACCCCGGACTGTTGAACAACTGAAGTCGTACAACAAGCAAGAATGGGAAAGAATTCCACCTACAAAGCTTCAACAATTAGAGTCCTCAGTTCCCAAACGTTTATTGAGTGTTGTTAGAAGGAAAGGTGATGTAACACAGTGGTAAATATACCACTGTCCCAGCTTTTTTGAAACATGTTGCAGGCATCCATTTCAAAATGAGCAAATATTTGCACAAAAACAATAAAGTTTATCAGTTTGAACATTAAATATTTTGTCTTTGTGGTGTATTTAATTGAATATAGGTTGAAGAGGATTTGCAAATCATTGTCTTCTGTTTTTATTTACATTTTACACAACGTCCCAACTTCATTGGAATTGGGGTTGTATATACTTACAACCCCACTTACAGCTGCTAAATATGCACCAGATGTCACTTGATGTGTATGTTCAGAACACTTTGGATCCACATGTACAACAGCATGTTGCAATTATTGCCAATATCCAGCAACTTTGCACAGCCAAAGTGTCATATTTCTTTGCGCCTGACTTAATGTGCAGGTGCCTCAGTGAGGACCTTGACAACTTCAAAAGACAAAGGGCAGAGAATGTTTCACCTGACTGGGACAGATTGAAGGTTAGTCTTGAGAGGTGGGGATGACCCATTGGTCACTTGGATGGTCGCCAACCTGAACCTGGGGGGCTTCCATGGTGTGGTGCATGCAGAGATGTGCAGCACCAGTGCACGCTCACACACCTGACTTGTGTGAACTGCAATTTAGTTTGGATATACAGTACATGACTACATATATCCAAGTACATATTTCCTGAGAAGCAGTAGAACATTACGGTCATGTCAACATAGTGCTTTTGTTGGCTATACTTACTTTTGACTTGTCCCGAATTGTATGCATGGCGGCCTCCCTGCACAATGCAGTGAGGTCTGCTCCCACATATCCTGTAGTCTTCTGTGCCAGCTTCCCCATGTCCACTTCAGGACACACTGGCATCCTCTCACACAGGACAGACAAGATAGACTTTCTCTGCTGTAAAGTAGGAGCTCCAATGATAACCTAAAGGAAAGATGCAAGAGCTAAAATTACAAAGATTTACCTAAATTGTGTGTTTTCTGGAATTTATCATCTTTACTTCTCTATCGAATCTTCCAGGCCGGCGCAGTGCTGGGTCTAAACTGTCTGGTCGATTGGTGGCTCCAACAATGAGGAACCGATCACACTGGCTGATGCCATCCATTAGTGTAAGAAGTTGAGCAACAAGGCGATTTTCTGGTGCAGATAAGCCCGCTCTCCTCGGACATAGAGAGTCTAGCTCGTCCAGGAACAGGACACATGCACCCTCTTCAGCAGCAGCTCGAGCACGCTCAAACACAGAACGCAACATCTCCTCGCTCTCACCAGGCCGTGATCCAACCACCTAAGACATTCATTATTACATTTACAAAAAGGCTGCAGAGTTCAGAAATATCTTTATGAAGCTAAATTTGGATGAACATGAAAATTTGTTAGATCAACTTTGTTCAATCACAAAAGATTTACTACATCCGCCAAAGATCATGGGGCAAGTTTGAAATACAATATACTCGTATTATAGTTTGAATATTGCTCTGTGTGGCTTGCAAATCAATCAATCAATCAATTTTTTTATATAGCGCCAAATCACAACAAACAGTTGCCCCAAGGCGCTTTATATTGTAAGGCAAGGCCATACAATAATTATGTAAAACCCCAACGGTCAAAACGACCCCCTGTGAGCAAGCACTTGGCTACAGTGGGAAGGAAAAACTCCCTTTTAACAGGAAGAAACCTCCAGCAGAACCAGGCTCAGGGAGGGGCAGTCTTCTGTTGGGACTGGTTGGGGCTGAGGGAGAGAACCAGGAAAAAGACATGCTGTGGAGGGGAGCAGAGATCGATCACTAATGATTAAATGCAGAGTGGTGCATACAGAGCAAAAAGAGAAAGAAACAGTGCATCATGGGAACCCCCCAGCAGTCTACGTCTATAGCAGCATAACTAAGGGATGGTTCAGGGTCACCTGATCCAGCCCTAACTATAAGCTTTAGCAAAAAGGAAAGTTTTAAGCCTAATCTTAAAAGTAGAGAGGGTGTCTGTCTCCCTGATCTGAATTGGGAGCTGGTTCCACAGGAGAGGAGCCTGAAAGCTGAAGGCTCTGCCTCCCATTCTACTCTTACAAACCCTAGGAACTACAAGTAAGCCTGCAGTCTGAGAGCGAAGCGCTCTATTGGGGTGATATGGTACTACGAGGTCCCTAAGATAAGATGGGACCTGATTATTCAAAACCTTATAAGTAAGAAGAAGAATTTTAAATTCTATTCTAGAATTAACAGGAAGCCAATGAAGAGAGGCCAATATGGGTGAGATATGCTCTCTCCTTCTAGTCCCCGTCAGTACTCTAGCTGCAGCATTTTGAATTAACTGAAGGCTTTTTAGGGAACTTTTAGGACAACCTGATAATAATGAATTACAATAGTCCAGCCTAGAGGAAATAAATGCATGAATTAGTTTTTCAGCATCACTCTGAGACAAGACCTTTCTGATTTTAGAGATATTGCGTAAATGCAAAAAGCAGTCCTACATATTTGTTTAATATGCGCTTTGAATGACATATCCTGATCAAAAATGACTCCAAGATTTCTCACAGTATTACTAGAGGTCAGGGTAATGCCATCCAGAGTAAGGATCTGGTTAGACACCATGTTTCTAAGATTTGTGGGGCCAAGTACAATAACTTCAGTTTTATCTGAGTTTAAAAGCAGGAAATTAGAGGTCATCCATGTCTTTATGTCTGTAAGACAATCCTGCAGTTTAGCTAATTGGTGTGTGTCCTCTGGCTTCATGGATAGATAAAGCTGGGTATCATCTGCGTAACAATGAAAATTTAAGCAATACCGTCTAATAATACTGCCTAAGGGAAGCATGTATAAAGTGAATAAAATTGGTCCTAGCACAGAACCTTGTGGAACTCCATAATTAACTTTAGTCTGTGAAGAAGATTCCCCATTTACATGAACAAATTGTAATCTATTAGACAAATATGATTCAAACCACCGCAGCGCAGTGCCTTTAATACCTATGGCATGCTCTAATCTCTGTAATAAAATTTTATGGTCAACAGTATCAAAAGCAGCACTGAGGTCTAACACAACAAGCACAGAGATGAGTCCACTGTCCGAGGCCATAAGAAGATCATTTGTAACCTTCACTAATGCTGTTTCTGTACTATGATGAATTCTAAAACCTGACTGAAACTCTTCAAATAGACCATTCCTCTGCAGATGATCAGTTAGCTGTTTTACAACTACCCTTTCAAGAATTTTTGAGAGAAAAGGAAGGTTGGAGATTGGCCTATAATTAGCTAAGATAGCTGGGTCAAGTGATGGCTTTTTAAGTAATGGTTTAATTACTGCCACCTTAAAACCCTGTGGTACATAGCCAACTAACAAAGATAGATTGATCATATTTAAGATCGAAGCATTAAATAATGGTAGGGCTTCCTTGAGCAGCCTGGTAGGAATGGGGTCTAATAAACATGTTGATGGTTTGGATGAAGTAACTAATGAAAATAACTCAGACAGAACAATCGGAGAGAAAGAGTCTAACCAAATACCGGCATCACTGAAAGCAGCCAAAGATAACGATACGTCTTTGGGATGGTTATGAGTAATTTTTTCTCTAATAGTTAAAATTTTGTTAGCAAAGAAAGTCATGAAGTCATTACTAGTTAAAGTTAATGGAATACTCAGCTCAATAGAGCTCTGACTCTTTGTCAGCCTGGCTACAGTGCTGAAAAGAAACCTGGGGTTGTTCTTATTTTCTTCAATTAGTGATGAGTAGAAAGATGTCCTAGCTTTACGGAGGGCTTTTTTTATAGAGCAACAGACTCTTTTTCCAGGCTAAGTGAAGATCTTCTAAATTAGTGAGACGCCATTTCCTCTCCAACTTACGGGTTATCTGCTTTAAGCTACGAGTTTGCGAGTTATACCACGGAGTCAGACACTTCTGATTTAAAGCTCTCTTTTTCAGAGGAGCTACAGCATCCAAAGTTGTCTTCAATGAGGATGTAAAACTATTGACGAGATACTCTATCTCCCTTACAGAGTTTAGGTAGCTACTCTGCACTGTGTTGGTATATGGCATTAGAGAACATAAAGAAGGAATCATATCCTTAAACCTAGTTACAGTGCTTTCTGAAAGACTTCTAGTGTAATGAAACTTATTCCCTACTGCTGGGTAGTCCATCAGAGTAAATGTAAATGTTATTAAGAAATGATCAGACAGAAGGGAGTTTTCAGGGAATACTGTTAAGTCTTCTATTTCCATACCATAAGTCAGAACAAGATCTAAGATATGATTAAAGTGGTGGGTGGACTCATTTACTTTTTGAGCAAAGCCAATAGAGTCTAATAATAGATTAAATGCAGTGTTGAGGCTGTCATTCTCAGCATCTGTGTGGATGTTAAAATCGCCCACTATAATTATCTTATCTGAGCTAAGCACTAAGTCAGACAAAAGGTCTGAAAATTCACAGAGAAACTCACAGTAACGACCAGGTGGACGATAGATAATAACAAATAAAACTGTTTTTTGGGACTTCCAATTTGGATGGACAAGACTAAGAGACAAGCTTTCAAATGAATTAAAGCTCTGTCTGGGTTTTTGATTAATTAATAAGCTGGAATGGAAGATTGCTGCTAATCCTCCGCCCCGGCCCGTGCTACGAGCATTCTGACAATTAGTGTGACTCGGGGGTGTTGACTGCACTATTCAAATTCAAGGTGCTGAATATTGCTTCTCTACATTTTAACACCACAATGACTTATCAGTTGACCTGAATAAGATCACCACAAGAACCAGCATTAAACATCCATTCATTTTACCCACTTATTCCACTCATGGGGGTGATTGAGCCTATCCCACCAGTCACTGGGTGAGAGGCAGGGTACACCCTGGACAGATCAGTCAGTGCAGGACCGACACATACAGTCACACTGTCACTCACACCTACAGTCAACTGAAAATCAACCTGCATGTCTTTGGCAGTGGGAGAAAGCTGGGAACCCACACAAACATAGTGAGAACAGGTAAACTCCACATGAATGCGACCCCAGGACCTTCTCGCTGTGAGGCAACAGTAATAACCACTAAAACACTGTACTGCCACAAATATTTACAATTCTGCCAGGTGCTCTTCTGGTCCTGCTCTTGCATCACAGTGAACTCCTCCCCCTGACTGTTGTTGGCACAAATCAACTCCTGCAACCCCCAAATTTTAATTTTAACAAGGCGTTCACATTGTTGTCTCCAGCAGCCTTGGCAGCAGCAAAAGTCCCTACGATTGCAGAAGCCCTCCAAACAGCTGTCTGTTAGGTTTTTTTTTTTAATTGCTAAAACACAAAACCCAATTATCTAAACCAAATGACCAGTTCTCTAAACACATTTAATAAAACTAGCCCCCATTTGCCAAAATCATAAACACATTTCACATAAAGACAATTCACAAAACGCAGTCCTCTTTTTCTCAAAAATCTAAACACATTTTGCCTTGCTAAAACACAAGTTGCATAAAACTCTGCTCAGATTCTCAATTTAAAGCTCAAGTGATGCAAAACGCTTGCCACAGTCAGCAAAACCTGAACACAATGTACACACCTGGCTTCATTCATTAAACATAACGACTCAGAAATGTAGACACTTGTTGCAAATGATGTGACCACACCTATAGAAGCCAGTTCAGAGTGCACAGTTTGCTGAAGGTTCCAAACGTATACAGTCCCACAATGGACAGAGGCAGAATCAGAGGAAGAGGAGTTAAGAGTCAGAGGAGGGAGAGGAGCAGGCCAAGGAGGGAGAGCAAGGCAAACTCACACCATCATGCCTGTGACATAGATGAGGTCATGTGGCCTGACCCAGCTCGACGACGTGATGCTGCACAATGATGTGTGTGTGGTATAGTTCAATAAATGAAAAAACCCATCACACCCTGAACATTGTGTCTTCAATGAGTATTGTGTGTAATGGATCCTCTGTAGTGATTGCATTGAGTTGTGATACAGTAGTGTACATACTGTATTCTCTGTAGATTTACATAATGTTCATATGAAACACAAATCTATGAATGCTACATACTCTACAGTAATATAACAGATACTGTTCAGATACAGATACTATGCTTTGGCAGTTGCGAACAAACGTAAAAAGGACATTCTCACACACTGAACATTGTGTTTTCAGTTGTTTTGTTGTAGTGTGTAATGATGCATATGTAATAAGGGTTTTATTGTAAGAATATTGTAATTTTTGAAGAGTAAATTTAAGACACAAGATGGCCAATTTAACTAATTATTGACAATAAAAGCTGGAGTGACCAAACAAGGCAAAACCTCACATTTAATAATTTATTACGATATTTTAAATAAAAAAAAAAGATTAAAATACAAAATCTCCAAAACACTAATTAAAATACAAAACCTTCAACACAAAACCCCGCAGCCAATAGGCAGGAACAACCAGTCCGGGTCCAGCCAAGCATCCACCAATCCGCGAGCGTCCTCCAGATATCAGCTTGTTTGGGGCGTGTCCTCCTTTCCTCCAGCGTGGCACAACGTAATCTTCCACACGAAGCAGGGTTCCTCCCCTGCTGCTGCGTGTAAAGAACTCCACAGCACTTGTCTCACCTCCCGGCGTTCCTCTCCAACACCTCTCCTCCCGTGCGCTTATCACACACACACACACACACACACACACACACACACACACACACACACACACACACACACACACACACACACACACACACACACACACACACACACACACACACACACACACACACACACACACACACCCAGGCCAGCGAGCGCACAACAACTGTCCCCCGAGGAAAACTCCAACTTTTTAGGAACACCACTTCACAAACACATAAAAGTGTACTCACAGACACGGCAGGGTTCTCCCCTGCCGCTGCGTGTAATCCACGTTGTGGTGTTCCTCCGGCGCAACCATTCAGCTGGAACCAGTGGCATCAATATCGATACAACTCCTATTGTCCAGCCACTCTTTCCACAAGCTGCTCTTCACGCCTCACACTGCCGAGTCCTTTTTCTCTCCATCGGTTACTCTCCCCACCTCACGCTGCAGAGCCCTTTCATCTGCCACCTCACACACACTGCGCTCCAGGTGCGCTGATTGCGGATATCAGGCTTAGGCTTAAAACTTTCCTTTTTGCTAAAGCTTATAGTTAGGGCTGGATCAGGTGACCCTGAACCATCCCTTAGTTATGCTGCTATAGACGTAGACTGCTGGGGGGTTCCCATGATGCATTGTTTCTTTCTCTTTTTGCTCTGTATGCACCACTCTGCATTTAATCATTAGTGATCGATCTCTGCTCCCCTCCACAGCATGTCTTTTTCCTGGTTCTCTCCCTCAGCCCCAACCAGTCCCAGCAGAAGACTGCCCCTCCCTGAGCCTGGTTCTGCTGGAGGTTTCTTCCTGTTAAAAGGGAGTTTTTCCTTCCCACTGTAGCCAAGTGCTTGCTCACAGGGGGTCGTTTTGACCGTTGGGGTTTTACATAATTATTGTATGGCCTTGCCTTACAATATAAAGCGCCTTGGGGCAACTGTTTGTTGTGATTTGGCGCTATATAAAAAAATTGATTGATTGATTGATTGATATCAGAGAAATCAGGTGCGTTTGAGGTTACCATAACAACCACTGAGGGGTAAAAACTCCAAAAATCCAACCAGCAGAACAAATTCTCCCCAAGGCTGGATTACATATATAGTGTTTACATGTTTGCAGGCTTTGAGCAGCTGTTTTGGTGTGACAGTTTGTGTTTTGAAAAGAGAAGGTGTGGTTTTGTGTATGTAACTTTAGAAAAGTGTGTTGTGTTTAGCGTTTTGAGAATATGGGGAGAGTTTTGTGAAATGTTTTAGCAATTAAAAAAACTGTAAACATCTGACCCAGACATGCTGCTCTCATTTGAAGCAATTTTTTTCTTCTTCTTCATATTTTTTAAAAGCAGATGAGTTCCATGCTTCTTCAATGACTCCAGGCTTGAGTGTGGCCCGATATGAAGCTTCACACTGCTTCAACCAAACATTTCTTGCCGACTGTTCAATGAAGGACCAATTTGTTTTCACTCACACTTCACATCACTAGTAATTTAAGGTCATAATATTGTAAATGACCCAATCTCTCAGAATTTCCCCTTTAAAAAATGCTAGAAGCTGGCTCTGGATCTAGACTACCAAAGAGGATGCCAGGGCCAAAGCAGCACCTTGCCTTACTAAAAATAAATAAAAGTTTCTTAGTCAGTCAGAGAAAACCATTTTTGAGTTATCCAGGCAAACACAATTAAAATGCTTTCATTCTCATCAATTACAATTAACTTGTGGTGAATTATGTACACAACCAAGACACGTCAAATACTGCAGTACTCTTGCACTGCTTGGATAGTATAATTACACACATTGCATGTACCATATGGATGTGAACAGGTGCCAGCCATTCCTACCTCTGGTCCTCTGACCATTAGCAGGCTGGCTCCCACTTCCGCCACCACTTTGCGGACCAGCAGGGTCTTTCCAACACCTGGAGGCCCCATCAGGAGGACACCTCTGGGACAGGACACACCCAGAGAGTTCAGGGTGCGTGGAAAGAGCACAGGAAGCTGCAGCATCTCTCTCAGGGAGGTAATCACCTAAAATGCAGTTTAAAAAAAAGCACAACTTCTGAGTTTCAACAACATCCAAATAAAAAAGTATCACAGAGGTACTTTAGATCAGTAGCTCACAATCGTGGTCTTCTGGACCCCAAGCACTGCATTTCCCATTAATGAAATAACTGTACACAAATAGCCAAAAAAGGTGTGCTCCATTGTTCATTGCTAGCTGTTGACTGGCTGAACACATCTCACTGAGCTAATCTGTTCTGAGTAGATCAGGAACAAATAAAAAATGTGAAGTACTCAGGAAAAGGACTAAGAACCACTGCTGTGGATGATGGTAAAGATATACCATCATCCACAGCAGTGGTTCCTCAGGGAGATGAGGATTGTTTAGGGATGCTCACCTCCTCGAGGCCCCCTAACGGCACCATGTCCTTGCCCTGGAGCTGGCTCCTATAGTGGCTGACAGTCTGGATGGCAGCTATCTCCAATGCAGTTTTTGAGGTAAAAAGTCCAGTACTGGCAGAATCTGGATTGAGGCTTTCAATAACAACATATCTTATCTCTGTATCAAAGTCCTCAAGGATTATTACATGCGTCTTTTGCACATATAAACCTTTAAGCATGTCTTTCACAAGCTCATGACAGAGATGCAAAGGGAAGGTTTTCTTAAAATCAAGACTCTGGACAACAACAGTAACCTTAACACCTTTCAGTTTGTGATAGCTGACAGGTGTGAGCTGGTCAGGATTTACGTTTAGGTTTCTTGGTGACTGGGAGATCAGGCTGGGAGAGGAGCATTTCAGGTCTATCTGCAGGAATCCTTCTGTCAAGTCAGGCCTTGGCCAGGCGGTACATAGGCAGCTTCCTTCCAGAACTGATACCAGCAGAGGGGAACCAAGGCGCAGACCTAATGCCGACATCAAGACTGGACCCATTCTGCATCTCTGAGAACCCCGGTCTGATGGAGCTGATGGCAACAGCTTGAGAGACATCATGGTTCATCAGCAGCAACCAGCCATATTGTCAGTAAAGCTAAAATACACAAGGGCAAGTAAAACTCTTATATACCGTTTAGTTTTGAAACACAGACTTCACAGACACATATATGCACAAACAGCAGTTTCATTTATATGCATCTGTAATACATTATTCAAACACATGACATATTTTGTATAGATCTGACTCCATGAAGACTTTCGTCGAGCTATAAGTCTATAAAATTTGCATTTTACATACATGGTGTCCAACAGCACAAGTAACTGTCTACATGTGTATCTCAGTTCTGGCAATGATACAGGTTAAGGTCAGATTTAGGGTTAAGGTTACGGTGTGCATAATTGTATATACAGCCAAAACCAGCTCACTAGCAGCTTCACTGATCAATGAGCAACCAAAACAACAGCCAGAAGGTGGTAGATGTCCTGCTCCATAGTGGACTCACTTCATCTTTGTAACTGGAAATGACGGGAAAATAGTGAGTATGTAACACACCCGGGTGACTGACCTGAGACCAAAAGCCCACTTGATTTGCAGTGGATTGAGGCACCAGCCAAATCTGATCAATAAAGTTATTCAATCAATTATATATATATATATATATATATATATATATATATATATATATATAGATACAGCTGACAGGCTGCATCCAATAATAATGACTTTATTCCAGACTCAAAACTTTCTATTTTCTCTTGTAAATAACTTTAAATAGGTTGACTATTAAAGGTTTTGAGAATTAATTTCCTATCAATTACGTTTTGAAGTTCATGAGTAAAAATATATTTTACCCCCACAGACTCTTACAGTCTTTCCTCACAGGTGAGAATCTGACAGCGTCATATCATTTACTGTCACACCGGTTTAGCTGATAAACTGTTTTCATGATTTAACAACAGCATCCACAGAGGCGGAGAGGCTAGCTAAGAGCTAACGTTATTAGCAGTAAAAACGCATCTTCATATGTAGCATTACATACCTATGACGTCCGAAGACACAAGAAATGAAAGTTGCTTTAAAATAAAGAACCAACATTTGTTAAAAAAAAAAAAAAAAACGTGTGGTGTCGAACAACATGATGGCCAACCAAAACCTTTTCCTTCGTGATTTGTCGCTGACCACTACAACCTAAACTGAGTCATTATTTCTCATTCACGACATACCGTTAAAACGGGTATTGATGATAGCACTCCGAACCACTGTTATTAGAACATTTAAATTATTCAATTGTGTATTAATAACTAAACACAAATACAGCAACGTTATCACGGTTGCCCAACAAGCCACATTTTTGTTTTGTTTTGTTTTTGTTTTTTTTAGCTACGAAAAGGAGCAAAACTTTATTGACAGACAGAAATGTGTATTTCGAGGACCACCGGAAGCTTTTTTGTGTTATCCTCGGCAATATTTTTGTTTTTTATGTCATTTTATTGCCGAATAAATTCAAATAAAATCAAATATTTGCAAATTTGTGATTTGAAACCTTATGTTCGAAACACGTATGGAAACTAATAAACACAAAACCAAAGCCCATATATTTTTAAAGTAGGTCTTTTTACGCATTTACTGCCATTTATTTATTTGCTTATTTATTTATTTATTTATTGCAATTGAAAATTACCTCTGCTAGTGTTGTGACGCCACCTTCTGGTAAAGAACACTCAGTGTAAACACCATTCGCGTTCATCAATAATTAAATTCAACCCAATTATGTATGTAACATTTCCTTTTTCTAGCGTGTCTGAAATATTATAGTGAGAATGTTTTTATATTATTATTACTGTTAGTCTTTAAAATCTTCTTTTTTCGGCTGCTCCCGTTAGGGGTCGCCACAGCAGATCAATCGTTTCCATCTCACCCTGTCCTCTAAATCTTCCTCTATCACACCAACCACCTGCATGTCCTCCCTCAGCACATCCATAAACCTCCTCTTTGGTCTCCCTCTTCTCCACCTGCCTGGAGGTTCCATCCTCAGCATCCTTCTCCCTATATACTCTGAGTCCCTCCTCTGCACATGTCCAAACTATCTCAACCTCGCCTCTCTGACTTTGTCTCCAAACCGTCCCACCTGAGCTGTCCCTCTAATATGTTCATTCCTGATCCTGTCCATCCTCATCACTCCCAAAGAGAATCTCAAAATCTTCAGCTCCGTCTCCTGTCTTTTTGTTAGTGCCACCGTCTCTAAGCCGTAAAACATAACTGGTCTCACTACTGTCTTGTAAACTTTCCCCTTCACTCTTTCTGATATTCTTCGGTCACAAATTACTCCTGCCACCTTTCTCCACCCACTCCACCCTGCTTGCACTCTCTTCTTCACCTCTCTATCACACTCTCCATTACTTTGGACAGTTAACCCCAAGTTGACTCATCCACTTTCATCACCTCTACTCCTTGTAACCGCACTATTCCACTGGGCTCCCCCTCATTCACACACATTTACTCAGTCTTGCTCCTATTGACTTTCATTTCCCTGCTCTCCAGAGCATATTTCACCTCTCCAGACTAGACTCAACTTGTTCTCTACTCTCACTACAGATCATAATGTCATCTGCAAACATCATAGTCCATGGAGACTCCTGTCTGATCTCATCCGTCAACCTGTCTATCACCATTGCGAACAAGAAAGGACTCAGAGCTGATCCTTGGTGTAATCCCACCTCCACCTTGAATGAGTCTGTCATTCCTACTGTGCATCTCACCACTGTCACACTATTCTAGTACATGTCCTGCACTACCCAAACGTCTCTGCCACTCCAGACTTCATCATACAATACCACAACTCTTCTCTTGGCACCCTGTCATAAGCTTTTTCTAAGTCCACAAACACACAATGTAACTCTTTCTGGCCTTCTCTGTACTTCTCCAACAGTATTCCCAGAGCAAACATTGCATCTGTAGTGTTCTTTCTCGGCATGAAACCATATTGCTGCTTACAGAAATTCACCTTTTTTCTAAGCCTAGCTTCTACTACTGTTTCCCATAACTTCATGCTGTGACTGATCAACTTTATGTCTCTGTAGTTACTGCAGCTCTGCACATCACCCTTGTTCTTAAAAACCGAAACCAGCACACTTTGTCTCCACTCCTTAGGCATCCTTTCACTTTCCAAGATTTTATTAAACAATCTGGTTAGAAACTCCACTGCCATCTCTCCTACACATTTCCATGGCTCCACTGGAATGTCATCTGGACCAACTGCCTTTCCACTCTTCATCTTCATCATATCTGCCCTCACTTCTTCCTTACTAATGTCTTCTACTTCCTGACTTACTCTCACCACATCACCCAGGCTTTTCTCTCTCTCATTTTCTTCATTCATCAGCTCCTCAAAATATTCTCTCCACCTTCTCAACACACACTCCTCACTGTCAGCACATTACCATGTGCATCTTTTACCACTGTAACCATCCTTTTCAGCTCTGTCCCTTTGTCTGGCCAATCGGTACAAGTCCTTTTCTCTTTCCTTACTATTCAACTTCTTCATCTCTCTGACTATCCCAAAACTTTTTTGCCAACCTCTTTCTCTGCATGCTTTCGTGGACCTCTTCGTTCCACCACCAAGTCTCCATGTCTTCCTTCGACAGTACAGATGTCACACCCAGTTACGGTTGAGCCGGATACTCGTTTCAGATGAGTATCCAGTACGGATAAAGTATTTTTGACAAGTATGGGCATGATACGAGTAAAACTCGTCAATATCTGTGCTCGTGCTGAAGGAAAATCCTCATTGGCCTGACTGTCTTCACGTGCTGATTGGCCAGTCACACACAGCGCCCACCCCTCCCTACACAGACATGTCTCTCTGCAGCCTTTCTCTCACACACACACACACACACACACACACACACACACACACACACACACACACACACACACACACACACACACACACACACACACACACACACACACACACACACACACACACTTACTTGACTCTACCTCACATTGCTCTCTCAGTACTCCTTAAGTTTTCTTCAGCTCACCTCTATTTCTGTTTGTATTATATTTAAAGTTACTGGTGAACTTGTTTCATATCGTACGCGGTGCATTTGACAAGACACAGCTGAAAATGGCTCATGTCACATCAGTCACTGCCTCCACTCCGGTCAGGTTTGTTTGTTTTTTTTAACTGTTTGCTCTTAGTTTGGCTGGTGTTGTTTGGGCCGCCAGAAGAGGAAGTACTGCTGGGCCACCACCAGAGGGCGCCCTGCCTGAAGTGCGGGCTTCAGGCACGAGAGGGCGCTGCCGCCACGGACACAACCGGGAGTGACAGCTGTCACCCATCAACTCATGACAGCTGTCACCCATCATTTCATCACTCCATAAAAGCCGGATGTCATCTCCACCTCGCTGCCGAGATATCATCTACCTGTGAAGGTAATTTCTCTGCTGAATTTAAACTGAGTCATAGTCTGATCTCTTTTGCAGCTGTTTTCCTGTAAGTGTTTCCTTATCTGTGGGATTGGCGTTTGGTGTGATCAGCGACGGCTTCGCTTCACCCCCCAACCAGATAAGTGGTTTAACAGGAGCTGCACGTGTGTGTGATTAGAGGTGGAGGTGACTTTTCACCTTCTGACTGTTTTTGTTACTGGGTGTGCACACACCCACATCTCACTGTTTGTGCTCCTCGCCAGCAGTACCAGATCCGACAGTCGGGGACGGTGACCACCTGGGAATTCGGGACTTGGCGGCTCCAGTATTCTCCGGGTTCTGTGGCGGTGGAAATCGTGTGGTTCCGGCTCTTCTCAGGACAGACGTCTTCTATCCTCGAGCCTGTCCACACGTCACCTTGGTGTATTGACTGCTGTCAGATTCTGTGATTGTGTGTATAATCGTTGTGCACATTCACAACATTAAATTGTTACCTTTTGGCTCATCTATTGACCGTTCATTTGCGCCCCCTGTTGTGGGTCCGTGTCACTACACTTTCCCCAACAGCTGGTGATATAAAGTCAGTTGGAAAACTTTGCTCCGACTGAACGCGGTGCTTTTGAGAAGAACACAGTGAAAAAGACTGACATATTATTTCCCTGTTTGCTCTCACTGGATGTTTGCATGAATCACCAAGTTCACACAAATCATTAAAAAATAAATAGTCTTACAGACCACTTACACACATATAGCTGAACACACAAAGTAGCCTATATTATTTTTATTGAATATGGCTGCATGCAGTATCTGACACTTTCTCAATGCAGTTCATAAAATAAATTGGGCAGTCGTACAACCTATCTCTCCCTCTCCCACACTCACTCAGTCACACACACATGCACACACAGACACACATGCACACACCTTAATCAATATTGTTTAACTTTGTGTGGGAAAAAATGCCAAGAACGTTAGGTAGTAAAATAAATAAATGACAACTCTTGTTCATGCATAGTTAGTAGTTCATAATTTCCTACTACATTGAATGTCACTTTTGTGATCAAAAACATTGATTTGAATCTCATTTTTGAGGCTGTTCTGTAAATAGTTTTTCAAATAAACAATAAATATAGCAACTTCTGATCAATCCATATCAATTTCAGACTTAAAATAATGTACTGATTTAAACCCCACCCATTTCGGACTAAACCACGCCCACTTTCGTTTTAGGCCCCGCCTACTACGAGTACGGATACAGATCATTTGGTTGAACAGATACAGATACAGATAGTGGTGTACTCGCTCATCCCTACACCCAGTACTGTTCTAGCTGTCTCCCTCACTACATCTGCAGTACTTTTCCAGTTGTAGAAAAAATTACTTCCTCTCCATCCAGTGCGCCTCTCACCTGCTCGCTAAATTTCACACAACAATCTTGAAAATTTCTTTCTTCCCATCGGGGAATCAAACACCGCTCTCCCGTGTGACAGGCGGGACACTCACTACTATACTAACAAGGAGTTAAAGAGGTTTTAAATAAATGGGTGTAATGAATTCATTCTGTGACAGACAGCTTAGTGGTAGTTAAAAATTTGTTTCACAAAGAAATTTCTTTAATTCCTGTTGTTTTTAATTTTTAGAGTAGGGGTTTTAAAATGAGAAATAACATTAAAGAAATGTCACTGAAAATAATACAATATATATAAGGTTGGGTGGGCTTACTTTGAAAGAATACATGTGGATTACATGTATGTATATATATTTGGATTACATTTCAAAGTAATCCTACATGTAGCGGCTGCACTCTGCGTTGCGTTGTTATGACTCCGCCCATTTGCTCCCCTCAGGACGCGAACTCACGATCCTCGACATGGTAGCCGGACTCTCTAACCAGAAGGCTAAAACCCAGGCTCACCTGTTGGGAGTGAGATTTACTAACTACATCTGCACAGCGACACCTGCTGGCCTCCGTTACACACACACACACACACACACACATATATACTCAACAAAAATATAAATGCAACACTTTTGGTTTTGCTCCCATTTTATATGAGATGAACTCAAAGATCTCAAACTTTTTCCACATACACAATATCACCATTTCCCTCAAATATTGTTCACAAACCAGTCTAAATCTGTGATAGTGAGCACTTCTCCTTTGCTGAGATAATCCATCCCACCTCACAGGTGTGCCATATCAAGATGCTGATTAGACACCATGATTAGTGCACAGGTGTGCCTTAGACTGCCCACAATAAAAGGCCACTCTGAAAGGTGCAGTTTTGTTTTATTGGGGGGGATACCAGTCAGTATCTGGTGTGACCACCATATGCCTCATGCAGTGCAACACATCTCCTTCGCATCATCCGTGAAGAGAACACCTCTCCAACGTGCCAAACGCCAGCGAATGTGAGCATTTGCCCACTCAAGTCGGTTACGACGACGAACTGGAGTCAGGTCGAGACAGCGATGAGGACGACGAGCATGCAGATGAGCTTCCCTGAGACAGTTTCTGACAGTTTGTGCAGAAATTCTTTGGTTATGCAAACCGATTGTTTCAGCAGCTGTCCGAGTGGCTGGTCTCAGACGATCTTGGAGGTGAACATGCTGGATGTGGAGGTCCTGGGCTGGTGTGGTTACACGTGGTCTGCGGTTGTGAGGCTGGTTGGATGTACTGCCAAATTCTCTGAAACGCCTTTGGAGACGGCTTATGGTAGAGAAATGAACATTCAATACACGAGCAACAGCTCTGGTTGACATTCCTGCTGTCAGCATGCCAATTGCACGCTCCCTCAAATCTTGCGACATCTGTGGCATTGTGCTGTGTGATAAAACTGCACCTTTCAGAGTGGCCTTTTATTGTGGGCAGTCTAAGGCACACCTGTGCACTAATCATGGTGTCTAATCAGCATCTTGATATGGCACACCTGTGAGGTGGGATGGATTATCTCAGCAAAGGAGAAGTGCTCACTATCACAGATTTAGACTGGTTTATGAACAATATTTGAGAGAAATGGTGATATTGTGTATGTGGAAAAAGTTTTAGATCTTTGAGTTCATCTCATACAAAATGGGAGCAAAACCAAAAGTGTTGCGTTTATATTTTTGTTGAGTGTACATATATATATATATATATATATATATATATATATATATATATATATATATATATATATATATATATGGCATGCCAAACAGGAAACTATTAATATTGAATGGAAACTTGAATATATTGAATAAATGAATGAATGAATTTATTCGACACAAATGTACAATAACAAAAACTCATAACAAAACAACTCAACAATGCACCCATGTGACCGGAAGGGTGCGGGCAGAAGCAAAGCTTATAAATACCCACACCTTAAACTAAGATGTAACACCTTTAACAGAAACACAATGACTTTTTGGGTCGGATCTTTAATTTCTCAAAAATAATATTCCTCTCAAATTATAACATTTATTATAGCATTATAGGGATTTATAGATGGAGGATTTAATTTCTTTGAGTTTTGAATTTGCTATCAGTTTATAGACAGTTATGTCAAATTGACATCATCGTCGAGAAATTAAAATCTAGATTTTAATTTCTGTTTAACAATTTATTGGAATTGTCAACAATGTAAGATCTTGACATATTTTCAGTTAAATAAAGATTTTACAAAAAGAAAAAAGAGGCAGTCGTCGGTCACGTGGTTTCCTTTTATACCCGCTGGTCGCCCATCAGCGACATGTCGGCTGTGGAAGGTCGTTTGACTGTGCAGACCGGCTCGGACTCGGTTCTTGGGCAGGACGTTTGAGACTAGGTGACCCTGCTGCCGACGACACTCAAGTCCACAGAAAGCCCGCCATAAAACCGCTCTTTCTGGAAAACCGAGAGGCAAGTGTGAGTGTTCTGCGAGAAGGAAGGACACTTATTGGTGACTGAGTGAATGAATGGCGACAAGAAAAAAAAAGCCCATATGTGAACACACTCTGCACATTACTGCAGTTGTACACACTCCGTGGCATAGTCTCGGTCATGTTAAAGTGTATTTGTCGAGTGTGCATGCAGCATGTGTCTTGTGTGTGGTCTCCTGCTAAACTCAGACCGTGTTTGAGTGACTTTCCGCGGCCACATCATCCAGGCCTGTGGCGCCATAATTCCAGCTCCTGTAGTGTGTTCCAGTTCCTGTAGTGTGTGTTCCAGGGCCTGCAGTGTGTCTGCACGGCTACAGTGTCACTGTGCTGTCTGCAGGCCTCACTGCACAACACAGCTTAGTGTCTGTGCAGCGTCGAGGGCCTACTAGGGGGATTTCATGTACTTTTACAGCCAGTTCCATAAGTATTTGGACAGTTCCTCTGCACTACCATTTAGGTTAAAGTGAAACCATCGAGATGAGTTTGCAGTGTGAACTTTGTTTTAATTTAATAGAAAAATGGTAATTGGACTGCATTTATATAGCGCTTTTCCATCTGCATCAGATGCTCAAAGCGCTTTACAAGTATGCCTCACATTCACCTCGATGTCAAGGCGCTCACTACACACCTTGCCCAAGGGCCCTTAGTGATTTTCCAGTCAGGCGGGGATTTGAACCAAGAATCTTCTGGTCTCAAGCTCAACACCTTAACCTTAAGGTGTTGAGGTCACAGGTTAAGGTGTTGGTCACCTCAGTTAAATATCACTTTAACTGTTTAGGAATTATGTGTCGTCCCCCCACACCGACGTGTTCAGAGGACATATCTTGGACAAAACATAAGATTATTGTTAATGCTAAACAATAACTTTTACTGGTAGTTTTCCTTAATGGAGTGACTCTGTAGTCGTTAAACCACATAGATCTCACAGCGAGAGCCACCTCTCTGAGATCTAGTAAGATTTTGCAGAATTTGAAGCCTCAATAGGGTGACTGGATTGCTGGCTACGTAGCCATTTAATGGCTACAAAGTCTTGTCTTTTCCTTAAACAAGTCAGTGGATGGATGTTTCTAAGTAACTGAATATGTGTTGGGCTTCCTTTATAATAATACTTAAGAAACAGTATGGTTCTGTATGGAGTAGGCAGTTCTCAAGACCCAGTGACCGTGCAAGAAGGAGACATGTGAGGGAACCCACCGATCCACCCGTGACAACTCCGAAGCAGTTATAGGCCTCTGTAGGTGTAATTTGGAGAAACTGCATTGTACAACTTTTGCCTGTTGCTTTACCACTGACGCAGATGATGTCAGAGTGGAACAGAGGTGGATTTTAACAGAAGAAAATAGGGGTGGGATGATACACTAACCGGGCAGCATGGTGTCTTAAGGTGCACTGACACTGATTCACGCACTTGCACGACCTGTGTCGTGCAGGAGAGGGGCGCCGGCGTGTGCAGTTGTGCAAAGAGAATTTTGAAATGTTCAAAACAATCCTTCACACATAAATGTCGTGCTACGTGGCGCGATCTGCTCGCCAACATGACGTGCAGCTCGTCAAGTGGAGTAAAGAAGTGAACGTTGCGTCAACGGATCGTATCAGAGCACATCTTGTCTGAACGATTATAAGGAGATGTTAAATCTATCGTAAACATACTTTAACAGCTGCACACAAGAAGGAAAGAAAATGCAATTGTTTTACCAAGCCATTATAATGTAAACATGACAAATAATTACCTTTTTAGATGGCTCCAAATGCTTTCTCCAGCTTATTCAGCGCACGTGCGCAAATGGCGCTGCTGGAGCGGTCCTCTGTGATTCAGGAAGCGATTAGAGTCATTTTCGACAGACAAATTGCAGAGAAAATGATTAATCAGCTACAAAATTATTATTTTATGTATGCAGCGTCCAGCACAGAGCATGTGGCAGGCGGTGGAACAATGCACGGCGTCCAGCTGGAATCACAGCGGGTGGGATAATCACGACGATGTGCGTGCAAGTGCATGCAGCTAGTGTCAGTGCATCTGTTTCCTCACAGCAAAAAGGTCATGGGATCAATTCCTACCTGTGTCTTTGGATGTGGGCTTTCCACCCACATCCAAAGACATGCAGGTTAGGTGGATTGGAAACTTGGAAAGTCACGCTGGAGTATGTTGCACCTTTTTCTGTGTTATCACTTCTTTAATTTGGGATTGTTGTGCATGTGTTTTAGTTAGTGTTGTAGTGTGTTGTCGGCAGTTATTCTTTTATTATTGCAGTTTATTTTGTTTAGTGGTTGGTTTCCTGGGAAATTTCTATATAGTTATTATAATTACCATCACTGATGACAAACTTGTGAATTTTTAGTGTATATAAATTGCTTCAGAGTATAAGTCGCAGGGTCTGTCAAACTAGTAAAAAAACAACAAAAAACTGCAACTTATACTCCAGAAATTACAGCACTTCATTGTTCTAATTGTGTAGAAAGTAATTAGTGGTGAGTGTTTAATAATAATAAAAAAGTCATTCTGAAGTCCTTGACATTATCTTTTACTACTTATGTATTTTATACAGCTTTTATGATTCTTCCGCAAGACATTTTCTTCCATGCACTCTGTGACTTTTTGTGATGTCACAATACTAAATAAACGGTTCAATTCAGTGCATGTGCCACGATAAGATTTCATGATAACGTGATGCAGCATTTCACACCTATCAAAAAACAAAACACAAATCTAGGCTTGAGTCTCCTATGTCCTTTCTGGGGAACTGCAGCTGAAGTTTCACATCTTTTTAAGAATTTTTTTTCTCTCTACTCTGAAGCTGTGCCTGCTGATGCTACAAGCAAAAGTTGCATTCTGCACAGTGTCTCCAGTTACAGCCAACACATATATTCACTGACTTGCAAATGTTCATGTATCCATCTCCTGTCTTATCTGAAGAACACTAGCTGTAAAAGTGACAGTTTTGCACAAACAATAATAATAATAATAATCGTTATATTTAGTTTATCCAGTTGCTTATGGCCTAAGCTGAACGTCTACACCATGAACACATCTTGATTATTTCATTTTATCACCATTGTGTTGGTCTATACAGCTATAATTACCCTTTCAAAGTCACCGTTGAAATACATATGCACCTGACAAAGTACATTTATGTATGCCCACGTGTACCTGTGTGTTTCTGTGTTTAAGATCCAGAGGGAGTTTTAGGGTGGACAGTCCGTGGTCATGTCATCACTCCTGCGCTGCTTCTCCGCTTCGTCTTTCACCTTGTTCCAGCGGGGTGTCCGACAGAAGACGCCTGCAAAGAGACACTTCAGAACTTTCCCTGCGTTATGGGATCAGTTGACATCTAAAGGTAAACTATGCTCATCTTCTAACATCTCCATCATGGTTTCTCTGAATACAATCTGCATACTTTCTTCAGTTTCCTTCACTACGTTGACTAAGATCAGAAATTAAAGGGGTCATATTTTGCAGAATCAGCTTTTAACCTGCCCTTTACAGTTAAGTATGTCTGTGATGGTGCTTTAAAGAGCTAAAGCTATCTCAGAGGTCAGAGTCCATAAATGAGAAAGCATACAGTATAGGCCTGTAAAACCTAGTCTTACACTGCTGTGACAAATGTCACAATATGTGAAGTCCTGCTTGCTCTGTGAGACAGATTGCTGAGCTGGTTTGGACTCTGTCACTCCCACGAAGTCTGTGCAAAGAGTTCTAGGGATTTGTAATGCCCGTGTTACATGGCACAACCAACAGGTACTGCAACTAAAGCCCTGGTCCCACCGAATAATGAAGGATGAATAATGAGCCACGTAGCATGTTTTTTTTTTTTTTTTTGCGAGTCCAGTTATTCAACAATTGTGGGAGAATAATGGCTCTGAGAGGCTCTTAAGCCTGGGTCCCACCGAATAATAAGCCATGAATAATGAGCCACACATGGGTGTGTCAGAGATTATTCGAAGAATGACCCACGTTTTCATCTATCACGTATCTGCTATGAAGGTGCCTCTGTGTGCCTCTCTGTATTTCGCATGTGCCACGTAGCAGCCTCTAGTGAGCCACGACCGACCTGTCATTATAGCCTCGAATGGCTCGCATCAGCCACACTAAACCACGTAGCGCCGTGATAGCGCCATGATATCGCAATGTTGGCACATGTTTAGGCATGATGGGTTTGGTCCAAACCTCCAGCCCTCTCACACCTGGTCCCTTTAAAGTGTGGGTTTTCAATTCACAGCAGCATTTAAAGATGTCACATTTTTTAAATGCAGTCCAAAAATAGATGCTCCAGTACAGTCCCACGGTTGTGCGCTGTGCTCCAGGCTCCTGTAATGCACCAGACCAGCTAGAACCGAACCTGGACACCCACCTCTGTGCTCCTCGCTGGCTCTGCGGCTCGCTGGCTTTATTTTTTTCCCTGGCTTTAAACAGTCATTTTCACACCGTGATCCCACATTAAACTTTGTGTTCGTCTGTTTATTTCTGCAAAATTGCTTTTTTGCGTGTGCGCTGCTGTCCATTCCTGGACAGCCACCTCTGTGCGCCTTCTCACTGGCTTCTTTTCCATCCGTGGCTTACTGGCTTTATTTTTTCCCTGGCTTTAAACGGTCATTTCCACACCGTGGTCTCACTTTAAACTGTGTTTGTCCGTTTATTTCTGCAAAATCACTCTTTTGCGCACGGTGCCATTCTGCATACACAATGAGGTGGCTACTTTAATTATATACACCTGTGGATCACTTTTAGAAAAATTATATATATATATATATATATATATATATATATATATTCCGCAGCTTACAAGTCACTGTGACACAACTTTTAACTTTGTGTTATGTCTTCAAACTCGGTCTTTTGTGCGCTCTCTTCTGTGTGGCTGCACAGCTTCTGCTCTGCTTTTAGCGGCTTCACTGGAGTTATTTCTTCCGCGGCTTTAAACTCACATCCGCAGTCATCCAAATTTTAAGTTTGTGTTCGTCCAGTATTGACTGAAAAATCACTCTTTCGTGAGCTGGCGTTCTGCCTAAATGCTCGTTTGGAGCGTGATGAGTCACTGCCTCAGTGCGCACACACAGCGGAGCTCATGTGATCCATTAACAAGATATTAAATCAACTATAGACATACCTTTACAGCTAGGAACTGTTTTATCAAGCTATAAAAAAACATTAAAAATAATTACCTTAAGCTGTTCAAAATACATTCCACATGGAGCAGGAAAGAGAGGGGAAAAACGCGTCCAGATGAAACAGTCCTCTGTGATTCCAGAAGTGATTAGAGATGTTTTCAGCATCCAAGGTTTGGCAGAAAATGATTAATCCGCTACAAAATAATTATTTTATACACAGTGTTCAGCGCATAGAGCAGGTGGAATTGTGTGCGCAGGAGGGCAGCCGCTCCAAAAATAGTGTCTCAGGTCCTACGTAGCTTCCAGGCACACAGATAATAGGCTTTTAGCAGACTCGTAAGCACCACGCACATGCCTCTAAGTTGTCGCATTAACTCGTACACAAACTGCGCCACGCTGGTGTTGCTAAATTTTGAACTTCTTGAAATTAGCGCTACGCTCAGAGGAGCCTCGTTAACTGAAGATAATGCCTCTAAGAGCCACTCAGAGCCACGAAACTCCAACGATAGTTGAAGAAACTCTCATGTAGCCAAGAAAACATGCTGGGTGGCTCATTATTCATCCTTCATTATTCGGTGGGACCCAGGCTTCAGAGGCAGAATATTTGGCTAAGGAGGCTCATCTCTGAGCGTGGTGCTAATTTCAAGAAGTTCAAAATTTAGCAACAACAGCGTGGGGCAGTTTGTTTACGAGGTACTATGAGGAGAAACAAGGATTTTAGAAGCATGTTTGTGGTGAGGACGAAGGTGTTAAAAGCCCATTATCCGAGCACCTGGTGGCTACGAGGACAGGACAGGCTATTTTGGCTCCGCGCTCTTGCACACTTCGTCGTGACAATTCCACCTGCTTTGTGCGCCGGGCGCTGTGTATAAAATAATTATTTTGTAGCGGATTAATCATTTTCTGTCAGAGCTTAGGAGTTGAAAACACCTATAATCACTTCTGGAATCACAGAGGACAGTTTCATCCGGACCTTTTTTCCATCTCGCTGTCTCGTGCTGAGGTGGAGAACATATTTGGAACAGCCTAAAAGGTAAGTGTTTGTAATGTTTTTGTTGTAATAGCTTGGTAAAACAGCTGCATGTTCATTCCTTCTTTATAAGCAGCTGTAAAAGTATGTTTATGATAGATTTAACATCTTGTTACAATGGATCAGATGAGCTCCGCTGTGTGTACGCCCTGACACAATGGCTCACGCTCAAGACGAGCATTTACGCAGAACACCAGCGGGGAAAAAGCGCGATTTTGGAGACAATAACGGGCGAACACAAAGTTAAAAGTTGGATCACCGGTGAGCCTTGGAATAAATAAAGCTAGCGAGAAGAAGCGCATTTAGTGACACTGGAACACAGCTGAGCAGCAGCCTGGTGTATGGCGCACACCGGCCGGACTGTACAGGAGTGTTTTTTTTTTTTGGGGGGGGGGAACTGCGTTTAAAAAATGTGACACCATCTTGAATATATGCTGTGAATTGAAAACCCACACTTTAAAAGACAGGTCGGTCGTGGCTCATTGGAGGCTAATACCTGGCACGTGAGGTACAGAGAGGCACATAGATGCTTCCTCATAGCAGATACGTGATAGATTTATACGTGGATCATTATTCAAATAATCACTGACATTTCTGGCAAATCCATACTTGGCTCATTATTCATGGCTTTGTTATTCGGTGGGACAGAGGCGTAGCAATTATTTTGATCATCAATATATTTCTCAATTTATTAGTTAGTTTCATCAAATGGTGAAAAATGTTGACCAGTTTTCTACGGAACCCAACATGTCTTCAAATGTCTTTTGTACTCAACCCAGAGAAACAGACAATATACACATTTAACAAGTTGAAATATTAAATGACTCAAAATGATTAATTGCTTGTCAAAATTTCTGTTTTTAACTAGTTTGCAGCCAGTCAATTTTGTGAGGGCACAGCTAGTGGTTAAGCACACTTATTTCAAGTGTGGAAGGTTCCAGGTTCAAAGCCCACCCTCGCCCATTCTCCATGTAATATTGAGTTCTGTTCATTCGGTGTAAAACCTCTGCCAAATCAATATGCAGAGCCACCTCGGATCTGCTGTAGCAACTCCCAAAACAAGGGAGCAACCGCAGGGACTTACTGACTTAAAGTCAGTTCATTTAATATTTTGTCTAGCGTGAGAATGAGTTTTTCGATAGAACCAGCAGACCATCCCATTTATAACCATTGTGGATATTTACAGTTATGTGAGAGGAAGTGTAAAATAATATAAAGTACTGTCAAGTTATTTGTTTTCACATATGTATGCGTGTGTCCATCAGTAACTAACTACCTGGCTACCAAAAACACATAATGCTTCTTAAGTAAAGGTAACAACTAACTATACGTTCTACCAGAATAGCAGTTGTGAAAGCTGCCTCGTTCTATGGTCCAGACCAAAGGACCCAATTTTAATCTGACTAAAAAAAAGGTGGTCTTGGTCAGAATCAAACTGAACCATGGTCCAATGTGTTTGCAGTGTGAAACCTTTTTTTAGATCGGATGTTTTGACAAATTCTAGGAAGGAGGCAGGTTATTGTCACCCAAGAATAACAAAAGAAACCGTCAATTTAATTAATTTACATGATTAAAACTGAATAAGGAGCTCTAGCATCTGGGAGGGATTCTGAGTAGAGTTCCTGCTTCTTTGCATGGAAAGGAGCCGGTTGAGGTGGTTTGGGCATCTGGTGAGGATGCCCCCTGGTCATCTCCCTATGGAGGTCTTCCAGGTACACCTAACTGGGAGGAGGACCCAGGACACAATGCAGTATTTCCCAGCTGTTTTGGGATCCCGTGGGAAGAGTTACAGAACTTGGCTGCAAAGCTTATAAATAATTATCTTTTTTTAAATTCTGCCGTACATTCCTGATTGTTAGTAAACTTGCGTTGTATGTGAGGTAGTCAGACTCCAACAGTGTTGCTGCTTTGGAGGTCAGGTGGTACAAGGTCAAAGTTGCTTTCTTATAAACTAGAAATTACAGAGCTGCTCATTTGCAAATGTTATATGCATTACCTCACCTGACTCAAAGAACCCTATTGATTTTGGGCTGAGAAGGCTAAATTTCAAGCCCATTAAAGTTATGTCAGTTTTATTAGTAGAGTCTGTGTTTGCAGTGCAAATGTTTAGTGGGTCACACAGTCTCATGACAGTAAGGCCGTTACTCCACACGCCACTTGAAGAAACATGTTCCTTTTTTTAAATGTTTAATTTTTGTCAAGATTTCAATGTCATGATGCATCTCAGAATAATCAGGCTTGAAATTTTCTATGAAACTAATTTAGTTTGTAAAAATACCGCACAGATTTTTTTTTTTTTTTGTACTGCAGACTAACTTATCACTAAGCGTGTGTGTGTGTGTGTGTGTTCAGGTGTTCTCTACAAGGACGTGGTGGTTGGCGTTCCCAAGGAGACTGTACAGAATGAGCGCCGTGTGGCCTTGTCTCCGGCGGGGGTGCAGGCATTGGTCAAACAGGGCTTCCAGGTGCAGGTGGAAACTGGAGCTGGAGAAGAATCCAAATTCTCTGACCAGCAGTACAAAGATGCTGGAGCCAGTATCACAGACATGAATGGAGCCTTTGGCTCCGACTTGGTCCTTAAGGTTCGTACAGTTCTACTTCCTGTGATTGTTCTTCTAACCAGTCATCTGCTACAGGTTCATGTGACACAAATGCATTCCTCCTTCATGTTTGATATCTTTAGGTGCGAGCCCCCAGTTTAGGAGAGGTTGACCTGCTGAAGCCCAAGTCTACCCTTGTGAGCTTCATCTATCCAGCACAGAATGCAGAGCTGATGCAGAAGCTGTCTCAGAGACAGAGCACTGTACTGGCCATGGACCAGGTGCCCAGAGTTACCATCGCACAGGGCTACGATGCACTCAGCTCCATGGCCAACATTGCTGGGTACAAAAGAAATAGATTGCATGCAGATTCTGGTTGCAGCTGCTCAGAGATGTTATTGTTGTAAAACTTGAGTTTTTTTCTTTGTAGGTACAAGGCTGTAGTTCTGGCGGCAAACCACTTTGGCAGGTTTTTTACCGGTCAAATCACAGCTGCAGGAAAAGTCCCCCCAGCAAAGGTAAGTGTCTACAAAAGAAGTAGACATATGTCCATATTTTATGTTCTGTCATAGCTGGCCAATGAAAATACAGGGTTTCCTGCAAAATCAGGGAAATCCTGGAAATTTTCTTCCCCTTTTTCCAGTCAGGAAAATGTCAGGAAATTGTTTTTTGGTCAGACTTTCTCAGTTTGTATCCATACCAAACAGTGAATTAATTCTTCTGGATGATCGCCTGGATGATTCCTTTTGCCCCCCTCAGGCCAAAATTATTGGAGCATTATATAAATACTAGCTGAGTTACCTGTTCTACGCATGGGTAATAGATATGAATTTTAGCCATGTCCTTGTATATTTCATGTCATTTTAGTTAAGGTGTAGGAAGTTTCATTGCATTGTGTGTTTGTCGTCGTCATTAATTTTCATAGAGCAATTTATGACATTCATGAGACTCAAGTGAATGATGATGATAAAAAGGTCACAGCATGTCATATCACTGCAATGCTCTGGCATGCTGTACACCGCAGGTACATTTTAATTGAAAAAACCCTTGCTTTAACTGGCACACGGTGTGCGCTGCCCATTCGGATTGTAATTAAGCCGCTACTACGTAGTAAGTAATGTGCGATACTTGCTACCTGACCTAAGTAATATATGAACTGCAAAAATAAGTGCTTCAGTGTCATGATTTAATATATAAGGCTGACCGTGTGTTGTTCTGTTTGCGCGTGTACACTTTCAACGTAAGGGCCCCAGTGACCTCCCCCTTGGTGCTCCCAGTCACCATAACAATTTTGGTATGGATTACTTAATTTGTGGTTGTGCATAGCGAACAAACACAAACACACACACACACACACACACACACACACACACGGTCAGCTTTACATATTAGAGAGCAGGGCTCTTGCCAGGATTTTTTCACAGCATAGGGGGTAACTTAGTGGGGCATATCCGCACGATAAGCGTTGCAGCCGCAACCCTGGATAGAGTAAATGAAACATTATTTTAGCTTTTAATCACTTTTAAACACATTTGGGCACTGAATAAGGTACATGCTTATGTGTAAAATAATAAATAGTTGAATACTGCCTAAACATTTTTATTAAGAAATGAGGGGGACAAAAGGAAGTCTTACCCAGCTGTGGTGCACCTATAACCTTGTAACCTGTAACACAAACACCTGTTGTGTACAATACCAGACTATGAAGCCAAAAGGGAGTAGCACCCCTTCAGAGCTAGCATTCTCCATCAACAGTGACCTGCTTGCTCCAAATCTAAAGACCCACTCACTGGTGTCACAGAGAGTGATCTATGGCACTGTCGCTCTTTCGGGACTGCCTATTGGTGACTTTGAGGTTGCACCAGGGCTACTGCAGTCATACCTATAGCCCCATTCACACTGGCATATTTGTAGAGCTGCGTATTGCAGCATTGTTTCATTTAAATACGCTCGAAATGCGCACATACTCAGCCTTTTTCCGTGTTCGTGGATCTGCTTGCAGCTGCGTGTGTTCGCTTTTTAATGTGTGCACACAGTCGCGTGTACCTTGCCGCTATTTAAAACCAGTTCCCTCCTGCCGGCTGTGCAGAACATATCACTGCACTTGGAAAACAGTGGACTGTATCATGAGGTTTTTACAGTTTCATTACTGCTATGTATGTAGCCAAAACTACTATTTTCTGCCTCTGTGGAAGTGTGCTCTGTTCTCTACTGCACGGTGTGGTGCAGCTCAGAAACAGTCATTTAACATTATTTTTATAATTTTTTTGTCTTGGTGGATCATTTTCATCGTGTACAGATGCTGCTGTGTCTGGCTGTGGTAAAGGCTGCTGTGAATGAAGCGCTGTGACTCATTAAACTTTTAAAGCTCCGGTTGCTCCGATCAGGTCCGCTGATTTGGTCAGACCTGATCGATCAGGGCGTTTGATGAGCGCACCGACATGCAGCAAGTGCACTTTCATTTTAAAGTCACAGGTTTGACAGACATACACAGAGATAGAGCGAGAGCACGACAGAGGGAAAGAGAGAGACACAGAGTGAGAGAGAGCGAGTGAGCTGCTGTTTCTGGATTTCTGAGTTGAGGTTCAATTCCCTGTTCTGAGCACACACAGGTGCTGTGGGCTGTGTGATCATGTTCTCAGCTGATTCCTCTGGATACATGCCCTCAGTTTTTGGTTGTATACAGGAGCGCCGTGTTGCACAGATTTGCATGCTGTGCTGCGCAGACGTGCTTAAAACTGTCCAGCGCTCTACGCCGAAGAAAATTAAATATGTTTAATTTTTTTTCCGTCCTACACGTGTAGCCCTCAACATTCTGCTGTGTAGAGAGAAGAAACTCGACAGAGCTGCTAAAAGTGGGCGGAGAGCTGCTCAACTCAGCGAAGACGATACGCCACAATAAGCAGCTCTATGAATGCGCCAGTGTGAAAAGGGCTTATGCAAGGAACACATCCCACCTGCAGGCACAGCAGGCAGAACAAGAGAATCGAAAGAAACTGAGGAAGAGGGCTGCAGAAGAAGCTAAAAAAAAAAAAAAACTGGGGCAGACTTACAAATCATTGACGAAAGATGCTGACAACCAGGCTCTGCAGGCTGAACAAAAGAGGAACTTCACACTGCTGGCAAAGTCAAATGCCTCGAGGCAGAAAGCCAAAGAAGTGGAAGATGACATTAAGAAGCAGAAAGATGTCAGTGAGCTATCTACTTCTCCGCAAAGAGTCTGAGAACTTCCTGAGATTGAAGTACATGTATGTGACTTACATGTGTCTAATGTGTCTTACATATGATGAACCTATTCTCTTGGCTTTGTATGGCCACATACACGTATTGCTACGCAAAGATTTCCAAGTTAATAGGTTGGAAAAAAAATGTTGTGATTACTGTTGACAAAATGTTCCAATTATTGTTGCAAAAATAAAAGGTGAGGTGAGTAATATATTCTTAATATATTACTCCACAGATTAGAGAATTGGGTGGGACTTTCTAATTCTGTACTTAGCTGATTTAAGTCCTATTTAGAAAACGGACTACTTTGTGTCGATAAGTGACTTTAAGTCTAACCAGAGAAAAATCACGTGTGGAGTTCCTCAAGGCTCTATCCTTGAGCCTCTATTAGAGCCTGACCAATATGGATTTTTTTGAGGCTGATAACGATATTTGGAGGAAAAAAATGCGATAATCGATAAATCAGCTGATTTGCCGATAGCCGATAAATCAGCCGGTATTATTTATTTTTTTTTTTTTATGAATAAAATGTTCTTTTTTGGACCCTTAACAAAAAAGGTATGCGCTACAAGCTGAAGCTTTGTCCTCATTGAATAACTTTATAACAGAAGAATTTTCAAGTTCAAAAAATGCAATCAATAATTAAACCTTTGTGAAATTAGCAAATACATATCCTTAAGAAGAGTTGTGAAATACATCTGATCTTGTACCTCTTGTTGCTGCAACTTAGATATAGGTTATATTACAGGTAGAAAAACTTTTTCAGTTGCAGACAAGTAATTGTGAGAGGAAAGAAACAAAAACACTAAGGAAACATTATTTTCAAAACACTCCTTTATTTTTCTGTTCTGCAACTTTCAATCAATCAATTTTTTTTATATAGCGCCAAATCACAACAAACAGTTGCCCCAAGACGCTTTATATTGTAAGGCAAGGCCATACAATAATTACGTAAAACCCCAACGGTCAAAACGACCCCCTGTGAGCAAGCACTTGGCTACAGTGGAAAGGAAAAACTCCCTTTTAACAGGAAGAAACCTCCAGCAGAACCAGGCTCAGGGAGGGGCAGTCTTCTGCTGGGACTGGTTGGGGCTGAGGGAGTGAACCAGGAAAAAGACATGCTGTGGAGGGGAGCAGAGATCGATCACTAATGATTAAATGCAGAGTGGTGCATACAGAGCAAAAAGAGAAAGAAACAGTGCATCATGGGAACCCCCCAGCAGTCTACATCTATAGCAGCATAACTAAGGGATGGTTCAGGGTCACGTGATCCAGCCCTAACTATAAGCTTTAGCAAAAAGGAAAGTTTTAAGCCTAATCTTAAAAGTAGAGAGGGTGTCTGTCTCCCTGATCTGAATTGGGAGCTGGTTCCACAGGAGAGGAGCCTGAAAGCTGAAGGCTCTGCCTCACATTCTACTCTTACAAACCCTAGGAACTACAAGTAAGCCTGCAGTCTGAGAGCGAAGCGCTCTATTGGGGTGATATGGTACTATGAGGTCCTGATTATTCAAAACCTTATAAGTAAGAAGAAGAATTTTAAATTCTATTCTAGAATTAACAGGAAGCCAATGAAGAGAGGCCAATATGGGTGAGATATGCTCTCTCCTTCTAGTCCCCGTTAGTACTCTAGCTGCAGCATTTTGAATTAACTGAAGGCTTTTCAGGGAACTTTTAGGACAACCTGATAATGATGAATTACAATAGTCCAGCCTAGAGGAAATAAATGCATGAATTAGTTTTTCAGCATCACTCTAAGACAAGACCTTTCTAATTTTAGAGATATTGCATAAATGCAAAAAAGCAGTCCTACATATTTGTTTAATATGCGCTTTGAATGACATATCCTGATCAAAAATGACTCCAAGATTTCTCACAGTATTACTAGAGGTCAGGGTAATGCCATCCAGAGTAAGGATCTGGTTAGACACCATGTTTCTAAGATTTTTGGGGCCAAGTACAATAACTTCAGTTTTATCTGAGTTTAAAAGCAGGAAATTAGAGGTCATCCATGTCTTTATGTCTGTAAGACAATCCTGCAGTTTAGCTAATTGGTGTGTGTCCTCTGGCTTCATGGATAGATAAAGCTGGGTATCATCTGCGTAACAATGAAAATTTAAGCAATACCGTCTAATAATACTGCCTAAGGGAAGCATGTATAAAGCGAATAAAATTGGTCCTAGCACAGAGCCTTGTGGAACTCCATAATTAACCTTAGTCTGTAAAGAAGATTCCCCATTTACATGAACAAATTGTAATCTATTAGACAAATATGTTTCAAACCACTGCAGCGCAGTGCCTTTAATACCTATGGCATGCTCTAATCTCTGTAATAAAATTTTATGGTCAACAGTATCAAAAGCAGCACTGAGGTCTAACAGAACAAGCACAGAGATGAGTCCACTGTCTGAGGCCATAAGAAGATCATTTGTAACCTTCACTAATGCTGTTTCTGTACTATGATGAATTCTAAAACCTGACTGAAACTCTTCAAATAGACCATTCCTCTGCAGATGATCAGTTAGCTGTTTTACAACTACCCTTTCAAGAATTTTTGAGAGAAAAGGAAGGTTGGAGATTGGCCTATAATTAGCTAAAATAGCTGGGTCAAGTGATGGCGTTTTAAGTAATGGTTTAATTACTGCCACCTTAAAAGCCTGTGGTACATAGCCAACTAACAAAGATAGATTGATCATATCTAAGATCGAAGCATTAAATAATGGTAGGGCTTCCTTGAGCAGCCTGGTAGGAATGGGGTATAATAGACATGTTGATGGTTTGGATGAAGTAACTAATGAAAATAACTCAGACAGAACAATCTGAGAGAAAGAGTCTAAGCAAATACCGGCATCACTAAAAGCAGCCAAAGATAACGATACGTCTTTGGGATGGTTATGAGTAATTTTTTCTCTAATAGTTAAAATTTTGTTAGCAAAGAAAGTCATGAAGTCATTACTAGTTAAAGTTAATGGAATACTCAGCTCAATAGAGCTCTGACTCTTTGTCAGCCTGGCTACAGTGCTGAAAAGAAACCTGGGGTTGTTCTTATTTTCTTCAATTAGTGATGAGTAGAAAGATGTCCTAGCTTTACGGAGGGCTTTTTTATAGAGCAACAGAACAAAAAACTTTCAAACAACCTTAGTGCAAACACAGGTTGGGTTTAACAAGAAAACATGGACCCTGATATAACATGTGAGGAAACTATCATATAACAGTAAAATAAGATTCTTTTCACAAGACCTTGTAGTATGTTTGCAATTTTCAAGAACAGTAACAAAGAACTGTCTAGTACAACAGCTCCATGAAGCAGAGGAAAGCAGCAGGACCTGATGGGATCTCCCTGAGGCCTCCGAGGACCTGTGCAGATGAGCTCTGTGAGGTCCTCAGCCACATCTTCAACAAGAGCCTCAGCCTGGGGGTGGTCCCCACCCTGTGGAAGACCTCATGTGTGGTCCCGGTTCCCAAAACACTGCATGCCAAGGAACCAGACTAGTTGCCCTGACCTTCCACCTCATGAAGACCATGGAGCGGCTCGTCCTGTCTCACCTCCACACCGTGGTGAGCGACATCCTGGATCCACTGCAGTTCACCTACAGGACCAACATCGGGGTAGATGACGCTGTCATCTACCTACTGCAGCGAGTGTTCACCCACCTGGAGACTGGCGGGAGTGCTGTGAGAGTCGTGTTCTTTGATTTCTCCAGTTCTTTCAACGCCATCAGTCCGGCGCTGCTGCGGGGAAGCTGGAGGACGCAGGTGTGAACGGACATCTTGCAGCCTGGACCATCGACTACCTCACTGACTGGCCGCAGTACGTGCAGCTGTCAGTCTTAGGAGGTAAGGTGCAGCACCGGAGCCCCCCAGGGCACCGTCCTCTCACCTTTCCTTTTCACCTCGGACTTCACCTGCAACACGGACATGTGCCATCTCCAGACGTTCTCTGACTCCACCGTTGTGGGTCGTGTGTCTGAGGGGAATGAGCTGGAGTACTGGTCGGTCACCACAGACTCTGTGGACTGGTGTGAGCGCAACCACTTGTGTCTCAACACCAGTAAGACAAAGGCGATGGTGATCGACTTCAGGTGGGATCCACCACCTCACCCATCGGTGAACATCCAGGGGGAGAACATAGAGACTGTGGACAGTTTCAAATACCTGGGTGTTCACCTCAACAACAAACTGGACTGGACTCACAACACTGACGCCCTGTACAAGAAAGGACAGAGTCGCCTCCACCTCCTGAGGAGACTGAGATCCTTTGGAGTGAGCAGGCCTCTGTTTAAGACCTTCTATGACTCTGCTGTAGCCTCTGCTCTCCTCTATGCTGTCGTCTGTTGTGCCCCGGGCAGCATAGAGCGGGAGAGAAAAAGACTGAATAAGCTGGTCAGGAAGGCCAGTGCTGTCCTCTGGACTCTCTGGAGGAGGTGGCTGAGAGGAGAGTGTTAGCCAAGTTCAAATCCATCATGGACACCTCCTCTCACCCTCTGCACCGGACTGTAGTGGAGCTGAGCAGCTCGTTCAGTGACAGGCTGAGGCACCCTCAGTGCAAGAAGGAACGATACAGCAGGTCGTTCCTCCCTGCTGCTGTCAGACTGTACGATAACACTGTGAAATAACCACATGCAATAATATGTCCACAAATCACGTGCAGTATTAATATGTGCAATAACAACTCGTTTACAAATCTCTGCACTGTCACCTTATCACATCTAAATTTCACTTCACATATTGTAAATAAGATGCTCCTATCTCTTTTTCAATCCCAATCATGTTTATACAGTAGTGTTCAGAATAATTGTAGTGCTGTGTGACTAACAAGATTAATCCAGGTTTGAGTATATTTCTTATTGTTACATGGGAAACAAGGTACCAGTAGATTCAGTAGATTCTCACAAATCCAACAAGACCAAGCATTCATGATATGCACACTCTTAAGGCTATGAAATTGGGCTATTAGTAAAAAAAAAAAAGTAGAAAAGTGGGTGTTCACAATAATAGTAGTGTGGCATTCAGTCAGTGAGTTCATCAGTTTTGTGGAACAAACAGGTGTGAATCAGGTGTCCCCTATTTAAAGATGAAACCAGCACCTGTTGAACATGCTTTTCTCTTTGAAAGCCTGAGGAAAATGGGACATTCAAGACATTGTTCAGAAGAACAGCGTAATTTGATTAAAAGGTTGATTTGAGAGCGCAAAACCTATACGCAGGTGCAAAAAATTATAGGCTGTTCATCTACAATGATCTCCAATGCTTTAAAATGGACAAAAAAAAAAGACGCGTGGAAGAAAACGGAAAACAACCATCAAAAAGGATAGAAGAATAACCAGAATGGCAAAGGCTCACCCATTGATCAGCTCCAGGATGATCAAAGACAGTCTGGAGTTACCTGTAAGTGCTGTGACAGTTAGAAGACGCCTGTGTGAAGCTAATTTATTTGCAAGAATCCCCCGCAAAGTCCCTCGGTTAAATAAGACGTGCAGAAGAGGTTACAATTTTCCAAAGAACACATCAGCTGGCCTAAAGAGAAATGGAGGAATATTTTGTGGACTGATGAGAATAAAATTGTTCTTTTTGGGTCCAAGGGCCGCAGACAGTTTGTGAGACAACCCCCAAACTCTGAATTCAAGCCAAGACAGTGAAGCATAGTGGTGCAAGCATCATGATATGGGCATGTTTCTCCTACTATGGTGTTGGGCCTATATATCGCATACCAGGTATCATGGATCAGTTTGGATATGTCAAAATACTTGAGGTCATGTTCACCGGGCGCCTAATGGCGACTTCTGCTCCTACTGGCAATTAGGATGGGTTAAATGCAGTAGACACATTTCATTGTGCAGGGAACATGTTCTTCTGTACATATGACAATAAAATTCCTTTGAATCCTTTGAATGTTGCCTTATGCTGAAGAGGACATGCCCTTGAAATGGGTGTTTCAACAAGACAATGACCCCAAGCACACTAGTAAACGAGCAAAATCTTGGTTCCAAACCAACAAAATTAATGCCTCACAGATGTGAAGAAATCATGAAACTGTGGTTATACAACTAAATACTAGTTTAGTGATTCACAGGATTGCTAAAAAAGCAGTTTGAACATAATAGTTTTGAGTTTGTGGCATCAACAACAGATGCTACTATTATTGTGAACACCCCCTTTTCTACTTTTTTTTTTTTTTTTTTTTTTTTACTAATAGCCCAATTTCATAGTCTTAAGTGTGTGCATATCATGAATGCTTGGTCTTGTTGGATTTGTGAGAATCTACTGAATCTACTGGTACCTTGTTTACCATGTAACAATAAGAAATACGAGGGCTGTCAATAAAGTATAGGTCCTTTTTATTTTTTTCAAAAACTATATGGATTTCATTCTTATGTTTTTACATCAGACATGCTTGAACCCTCGTGCGCATGCGTGAGTTTTTCCACACCTGTCGGTGACGTCATTCGCCTGTGAGCACTCCTTGTGGGAGGAGTTGTCCAGCCCCTTGTCTGAGAAGTTGCTGAGAGACTGGCGCTAAAGACGTGCGGACGGGTCCGCGCGTCGGGACGCAGCCGGCAAACACCTCCGTGTTGATAACCATTTGTAAAATCCAGGCGGCTTTTGATGGCTTTCAGTGGAGGGAGTATATGAGAAATTGTTTAACAGCTGGACATGTTCCAACTTGTCCTTAAGGCTTCCAACAGAGGTGTTTTTCCTGTGGCGGAGCGTCGCAGCGGCTGCGAGCCGACGCTGCAATCCGTCCGCACGTCTTTCATTAAAAAAAATCTCCTTTAACAGTGGAATATCCAGATAAAATGCTGAAACCGACTTCTTCTGAAACTTCTCTGTTCTCCCACGACGTCCTGGATTAATAGAGCCTGAAATGTGGAGGTTTTCAGCTTGAAACAGGCTGACGACGGCGCCTGAGAGCGCTGCGCGACGTCTCGCATCGTGGGAAGTACTTAAAGCGACAGTATCACCTCAAAATCTCTCATCAGCCGTTAAAATTTTCACCGAAAACCAGTTTAATTTTTCAAACCGTGTCCACTTCGATGTGCCTCACAGGTTTAGAAAAAATTTTGATCAAACAAAGCGCCAGTCTCTCAGCAACTTCTCAGACAAAGGAATTCCGACGAGGGGCTGGACGACTCCTCCCACAAGGAGTGCTCACAGGCGAATGACGTCACAGACAGGCGTGGAAAAACTCACGCATGCGCACGAGAGTTCAAGCATGTCTGACGTAAAAACATATGAATGAAATCCATATAGTTTTTGAAAAAAATAAAAAGGACCTATACTTTATTGACAGACCTCGTATAATCAAAACCTGGATTAATCTTTTTAGTCACATATCACTACTACTATTCTGAACACTACTGTATGTGTGTGTGTGTGTGTGTGTGTGTGTGTGTGTGTGTGTGTATATATATATATATATATATATATATATATATATATATATATATATATATATATTCTACCTCATTTTCTTATTTTATTGTACTGTTACAATTATTATTATTATTGCTTATCCTTGCACACGCTGTTTCATGAACATTTTCCTCTACTTGCACCCATCTTGTCTTTTTTTTAAGAGCTGATGTAACATGTGAATTTCTCCTCTGAGATCAATAAAGTTTTATCTTATCTTATTCATCATATTGTAAAACCACAGTGCAGGCTAAAGATTTGGGTGTCGTCATGAACTCGGACCTCAATTTTGAGAAGCGTACAGAGACAATTTCAAAGTCAGCTTACTATCATTTAAAGAACATATCTAGGATAAAAAGGCAACAGGACCTGGTGAAACCTGTTTGTCTTTAGTAGACTTAATTATTGTAACAGTATCTTCACAGGTCTGACCAAAACAATCTATCAGACACCTGCAGCAGATTCAAAATGCCTCTGCTCGAGTTCTGACTAAAACCAAGAAAATGGACTGCATCACTCCAGTCCTGATTCTTACACTGGCTCCCTGTCTGTCAGATTTTAAAATTAATCTGCTAGTCTATAAAGCTCTAAATGGTTTGGGGCCAAAATATGTTGGAGAGCTCCTCATTGTGTATGAACCCTCTAGAACACTAAGGTTGTCTGAGACAGGTCTGCTCTCCGTTCCTCAAGTCAGAACTAAACATGGAGAGGCAGCATTCAGTTTCTATGCCCCCTCATATCTGAAATGAACTCCCAGTAAACTTTAGAACAGCCGAGACAGAGTTTATGTAAAACACACCTGTTCACCATTGCTTTTAAATAGATTATCTTAAATCTAACTGAATGATTGGTTCTGATGATTTTTAAATTGTCTTTCTTCTTTTGTTGTTCTGTTTTTAATGTCTCTGTGAAGCACTTTGTCACCTTGTTGTTGAATTGTGCTATACAAATAAATTTGCCTTGCCTAAGATACAACCCCAATTCCAATGAAGTTGGGACATTGTGTAAAATATAAATAAAACAGAATACAATGATTTGCAAATCCTCTTCATCCTATATTCAGTTGAATACACCACAAAGACAAGATATTTAATGTTCATACTGATAAACTGCAACACGTTTCAAAAAAGCTGGGACAGTGGTATGTTTACCACTGTGTTACATCACCTTTCCTTCTAACAACACTCAATAAGTGTTCGGGAACTGAGGACACTAATTGTTGATGCTTTGTAGGTGGAATTCTTTCCCATTCTTGCTTGATCTACGACTTCAGTTGTTCAACAGTCCGGGGTCTCTGTTGTATTTTGCACTTCATAATGCGCAACATTTTCAATGAGTGACAGGTCTGGACTGCAGGCAGAGGCCAGTCTAGTACCCGCACTCTTTTACTATGAAGTCACGCTGTTGTAACACGTGCAGAATGTGGCTTGGCATTGTCTTGCTGAAATAAGCAGGGACGTCCCTGAAAAACACGTTGCTTGGATGGCAGCTTGGATGTGTTGCTCCAAATCCTGGATGCACCTTTCAGCATTGATGGTGCCATCACAGATGTGTAAGTTGCCCATGCCATGGGCACTACCACACCCCCATGCCATCACAGATGCTGGCTTTTGAACTTTGCGGTGGTAACAATCTGGATGGTCTTTCTCCTGACGTCCATGATTTCCAAAAACAATTTGAAATGTGGACTCATCAGACCACAGCACACTTTTCCACTTTGCGTCTGTCCATTTCAAATGAGCTCAGGCCCAGAGAAGGCAGCGGTGTTTCTGGATGTTGTTTATGTCTGCCTTTCGCTTTGCATGGTAGAGTTTTAACTTGCACTTGTAGATGTAGCGACGAACTGTGTTAACTGACAATGGTTTTCTGAAGTGTTCCTGAACCCACGCGGTAAGATCCTTTACACAATGATGTCGGTTTTTAATGCAGTGCCGCCTGAGTGATCGAAGGTCATGGGCATTCAGTGTTGGTTTTCGGCCTTGCTGCTTACGTGTAGAACGTTCTCCAGATTCTCTGAATCTTATTATATTATGGACTGCAGATGATGGAATCCCTAAATTCCTTGCAAACATTGTTCTTAAACTGTTGGACTATTTTTTTTTTTCATGCAGTTGTTCACAAAGTGGTGATCCTCACCCCATCTTTGCTTGTGAACAGCTTTTTGGGATGCTCCTTTTATACCCAATCACGAGTGTCCTCAGTTCCCAAACGCTTATTGAGTGTTGTTAGAAGGAAAGGTGATGTAACACAGTGGTAAACATACCACTGTCCCAGCTTTTTAGAAACGTGTTGCAGGCATCCATTTCAAAATGAGCAAATATTTGCACAAAAACAATAAAGTTTATCAGTTTGAACATTAAATATCTTGTCTTTGCTGTATTCAGTTGAATATAGGTTAAAGAGGATTTGCAAATCATTGTATTCTGTTTTTATTTACATTTTACACAATGTCTCAACTTAATTGGAATTGGGGTTGTATGATTATGATGCATCCTCTTTTTTATTCCTTAGAAAAAATATCATAGCTACATGCATAACTTTCCTTTTTGCTATACATTGCATATGCATATTTGTTTTTACACAGGTCCTGGTTATTGGGGGAGGTGTGGCTGGTTTAGCTGCAGCAGGAGCAGCCAAGTCGATGGGAGCCATTGTTAGAGGATTTGATACCAGGTATGCGTACAAACTGTTTTGATTTCACATTGTTGAGGATCATCTATTAAGACATATGGAACTAGGTAACAGTGGTTATTGAGATTTGTGTGGCTTTCTGTTGATGTTTCTCCATGAACAGACCAGCAGCATTGGAGCAGTTCAAGTCATTTGGGGCTGAGCCTTTAGAGGTGGACATTAAAGAATCTGGTGAAGGTGTTGGTGGTTATGCCAAAGAGATGTCTAAGGAGTTCATTGAGGCTGAGATGGCACTGTTTGCCAAACAGTGTAAAGAGGTCGATATTGTCATTAGCACGGCCCTCATTCCAGGTCAGTTCCTTCTTGATTCTCTGTTTCTTAAAATAGAAGCTTAAAACTGCATTAACTAATAGTCAATTATGAATTATATGGTCACATGCTGTGTCTTTTACCCATTTTTGTTTAAGCATACTTTTAATGTGTGGTTAACAATCAACAATCTGTCACACCAGAGTACAGGAATTTTCATCATAAAAAGCTCCAATAAACCATTTGATTGCTCGTTATCCAGCTTCAAACATTATATTCACACTTGGAGGCTGGTATCTATATTATAATAGCCAAGTAGCCTCTGCATGCGTGTGTATGGCTTCGTTCACGGAGAAACTGGGAGAAGCTGACATTTGCTTATGCATTTTGGGTCAAGGATGAATGCTGGGAAAACAGAAAGTTGATAGGACTAATATTTTTGGAGAAATTAGTGATATTAGCTAACAACAGTGAACAATGGATATTGTACTGCAGTGCACTATGGGAGTTCAGGGTTTTGAGGTTTTAAGTGCTATTGTGGTTCATGTTAGTTTAACAGTGTTGTTATTGATTGCATTTTTGCAGTTCAGTTGGTTTAGTCAGTTTAGTTAAGTGTCATGTTGCCGTTACCATGAGTGAGTGTAGTGCATTTGATGTCTTCTGCCACTGTCTCTTGTCTCAGTCTTGTGGGTGTGTAAAATTAAAAGCACCTGCTTGCAGCAGAATGCAGAAAAGACATAAAGTTATGCATGCATGTGTATAATTTTGATTTTGTTGTGGAGAGCTGATATTTAGTGTTTGGTATGCTTATGTATTTTGGGAGGGCTGCTGCCAAAACAGAATGTTGATAGGACTAATATTTTTGGAGAAACTACAGATATTAAATAACACTGAACAAAGGACAATGCTAATTACATTCTGGATTCGCACATCATTCCAGCAGGGGGTGGCAAATCATCTTTAAAAGCGTGAGTGTGTGGGCGCATGATTTTTATTTAGCAAGTTCAGTGCAACTACGTAATATAATTGTGAATACATGGATGACACAAGAAAGTGAAAACACTTATTTCCATTGTGGTTCATTTAAAAATCTAATTACAAAATAGAAGTAAGAATAGTAGTGTGTGTATATGACAACAAGAACCTAAACAATTTCTAAATGCATTAAGATGGTAAATTAACAATAATAAAAAAAAAATTACATCCCTTGGCTCCTTTGTCTGGACTCGGATCACCACAGCAAATCCGAGGTGGATCTGCATGTGGAATTGGCACGTTTTATGGCGGATGCCCTTCCATTTCTCCACGTTACGTGGAGAAATGTGACAGGGGTGGGGTTTGAAGTGGGAACCTTCTGCACTGAAACCAAGCGCACAAACCACTTGGCATTAACAGGAAATACAAGGGTTGAGGTCTAAGGTTCTAAAAACATTCTGGACACACACACCATTCCAACTCATTATAGGAACTTAGCATAATTTATTACCACCCTTGGAAAAATGTCAGCTCGCTATTTTATAAACGCTACCCAATCTAGAGCCCGTGAATCCCCACGGGCAACACGCTAATACTTTGTTAAACATCTAGCCACTAAATACGTGACCTTCAATCAAGAGTTGGCCTGTACGTAACTGGTAGTAGACACAGGAGTGTTGTACATTAAGTTGGATGTGGGATAACTAATCAGTATTTGTATCTTATTTAGACTAGACTCAAAAGCGCAGCTAACCTGACTCCAGCTTTCTCTGTGTGACCCGAACTGATGTTTTGCTTAAATCATCCCTGTTTATTGCAAAGCAAAATTATTCTTTACAGAAAAATAAATGACTCTGCTTATCCACTGTTCGAGACCAGACTCTGTCTGCTTACTGTTGTTTGTAGGACTGCTCCACCACAGCGGTTTCTGAACATTCCAAAAACAGCCCACTATCTTTTTTGTTCCATGGCCTCATCATTGAATCATTTATTATCGCTCCCGGTATGAAATACGAGGGGATATATTGATCATCATATCAGTCCGTTGGTCTGTTTTTGCTTGCTAGTGTGATATCTCAAGAACCAGTTGACTAATTTCACTCATATTTAGTATAAGGGTGTAATTGGGTGATTCCCCCAACACCAGTCAGCTACCTGTTTTATAAACATAACCCAATGTAGACCCTATGGATCCCACTGGCAGCATACTAGTTATTATTTATTTTTGACAACCACTGGTTTCGTATAATACAACAAATAACATCCACATTGTCTTAGCTATTGGAACTCCTGCAAATGCCAAAGGCCTATATTGTCTCACCCTAGTTGGCAAAATAATTGCTATGGGTTGGCTATTTAACATTTGAAATCTCCAGCAACGCCAAGCCATCTACACTTGTGCGTCTATGGTTTTGGATTTCTTGCATTGTCATTTTTATTCATTTATTTTCTTTTATGGTACTTGTTTAATGATGTTATACATCACTTTGGTTAACATTAGCTGTTTTAAATGTGTTTTATTAGTAAATTAGACTTCAAATGAGCAAGATTTGTAACTGTAACATGCCATTTCATTTAAAAACTGAAAATTTGTCATGGAAGTTAAACATATGTTCATTGACTATGGTGATGATTTTATTTAAAAATCAAGGGCTAGTTGTTTGTGTTATGATTAAACTTCATATAATTAACATTAGATTAATATTAAATTGTCATTGTGGAGAATGACTTTATTTAGCATTCTAAAGGTGGGTGCCACTGCTAACGTACATGTTGAGAGCACTGATCTAGAGAAGAATTCTCCACCCACTGTGCTGGGAGGGTGACTGTTTCTCACTTGTGCATCCCTGTTCTCCCTCCCTATGTAGGTAAACGGGCTCCTATTCTAATCAAGAAGGAGTTTGTAGAGTCTATGAAAGATGGTTCGGTGGTGGTGGATTTGGCGGCAGAGGCTGGGGGAAATATCGAGACTACAAATCCTGGAGAGCTGCATGCTTACAAGGTTGGCAAAGGAAATTCACCCCCCCAGTTCTCAATTGTAAAAGACTTACTGAGGACTTAAACTTTGTCTCAAACAGGGAGTAACACACATTGGCTACACAGACCTGCCCAGCCGCATGGCCACCCAGGCCAGCACTTTGTATTCAAATAACATTCTGAAACTGCTTAAGGCCATCAGTCCAGACAAGGAATACTTCCACTACGAGCCAAAGGAAGAATTTGACTACGGAACAATTGACCATGTCATCCGTGGGACTGTTGTTATGAAGGTAGGATTATGTTTCTGCTATTATTTATTTATTTTTTTTAAATCGTCTGGCAGCCTCGCCCTCCGCTGGCATTACTCACCTCTTGGATTGGTCTCACTGCTCTTGACATGCAAAGCTACTGTACCAAAGAAGTACAAAAATCCAGTCCCAGCTGGGAATGGTTGGGATTGTAACCCAGCAAGAATGTTATGAATGTTTCAAAATATACTTTTCTGGGAATTTTGACTTTGACACATTGTTTATAGCAGAGAAAACATGCAACTTCATCAGGACATATCACTTTACCCCCTTGTTAAACTAAGCCCTATTCAGGCTCCTTAAGAGAATTTTTCTTGGAAAACCACTGCTAACTGGTTTGTGATTAGTTTGTTCAGTATAATTTCCTGTGCAACCCACAAGTTAGAATTTTAAGAACTCGCACAGTCTAGGCAAGAAAGATCTCCTGCAAAGCAAGACGCCAGAATCTTGATGTCCCATTCGCACGCAAATCTAAATTTTATCCTAATGCTCTTCTCACACAGGATTTGTGTGTTTTTGATGTGTTCAGGACGGCAAAAACATGTTCCCGTCCCCGCTCCCGAAAACTGTCCCCCCACCTCCAGTGAAACAGAAAACCGTTGCCGAGCTGGATAAGGAGAAATCGGCAGCCATTTCTCCTTTCAACCGTACAATGACATCTGCTGGTGTCTACACTGCAGGTCAGACTCTGACACACACCTTACAGATTTATTCAGGCTTCTCTAATTTGGGTAAAATGTTCTAGACTCTCTGATGGTACAGCACACATTATTTAAACAGGCCATAGACTAACAGAGCCCACTGCAGCCCCAACACTCTATGGAGTGTTACGTGATGATGATGATATAAGCTTGTGATGGACTGGCAGTATGTCCATGTCTGATGGATGGATAATTGACATAACTAGAGATGGATGTGGTAGGAATCGCACAATACCACTTTTTAATGTCTGATATGGTACTGGGACCTTGAGTATCTGCTAATACAGATACCATTTTGCTACCTTTTTCCCCTTTTTAAAAGAGTGAATCTGTGAATAAACACACTTGTCTGTATGTACTTCTACATTTCACAAAACATCAACTCAACCTGAGGAACAAATATTCTAAAATATACATAGCCCTCAACACGACTCAGATGTGCAATACAAAAGTCTGATCTGATTTGGATTTTTAATTATTTATTTTTAAATTTGCGATATTCCATTCAGTAATTTTCACCAATACTGATCCAAAATGTCTGATTGGCGCAACCCTAGTCATTGTATGAATTGGCAAAGACAAAACTATGTGGCTAATTTGGAGGTGGTCCTTTTTAAAAAGGGGAAAAAAGTACAATATTTGGCCCTCAATAATTGAGAGTTCCAGTTGTATTGAAAAAAGTACAATATTTGGCCCTCAATAATTATGAGAGTTCCAGTTGTATTGAAAAAAGTACAATATTTGGCCCTCAATAATTGAGAGTTCCAGTTGTTGTCATGTCAACGTATGAATTGGTCATTGTTGAGGTAAAGCTTTGTGCCAAATTTCTAGATGTCATCATGTTTGAGTAAAAGTGGGACTCCACAAATTCTGTCTAATGGGAAAAATTGCTGCTTGCTTGCACACCAATAACTTAGGATCTTGTTTAAAATTAAATCTGAGCTGGTCTAGTCTATAGAGGACCACTGGGACAAATCTGAAAATTTTTGGGCACATATTACGCCATTTTGGGATTACCTTTCACTGCTATGCTGATGATACTGTTATACATGCCGATAACTGCTGGTAATCTTGTTCACATAAAATCCTTAGAAGATTGCTTGCATCAGTGAGAAGTTGGATGTCTAGAAACTTCCTACTTTTAAATTCTGATAAGACTGAAATGATAGTTCAGGGTCTAGTGAAACATCGGCATCAATTTGACCAGTTAACGCTCAGCCTAAGCTGACAAAGTGAGGAACCTTGGGGTAACTTTTGATCCTGCATTGTCCTTTGACCTCCATATTAGAATATTACGAGGACTGCTTTCGTCCACCTGCGAAATATAGCAAAGATTTGTCCCATCCTGTCTATGGCTGATGCTGAGACCCTGATCCATGCATTTATCTCTTCTAGATTGGACTACTGCAATGTTCTATTTTCTGGTTTACCGCAGTCCAGCATTAGGGCTCTCCAATTGGTTCAAAATGCTGCAGCCAGACTTTTGACATGAAGCAGAAAGTTCGACCACATTACACTTCACTGGCTTGCTGTCCCAGTGAGATCAGATTTTAAGGTTCTGCTACTAGTCTAGAAAATTGTTCACGGACTGGCACCTCCCTACTTAGCTGACCTAATTAAACCTTATGTACCGGCCCGGGCTTTGCGTTTTCAGGGTGCAGGACTACTTTGAATCCCTAGGGTGAATAAGAAATCTGCAGGTCACAGAGCTTTTTCTTATTGTGCCCCTGTTCTCTGGAATGATCTCCCTGCATCAATAAAACAGTCAGATTCTGTGGAGACTTTCAAGTCCAGAGTTAAGATGCACTTACAGTATTTTTCCTTTTGTATGGCTAGCATACTGGTATAGTTTTGTTTTTTGTTCGCTTTTTACTCTTTTAATTCATTTTATTAGTAAACAGAGCATGCCGCAGCCTCAACTTTACCTAAATTCTGGGTCTTTTAGGGAAGCTTATGGCTAGTGGCTTGGGATCACCTTAGTATTTCTTCTGTTTTTCTTGTTGATTAATGCTGGCAAATTATCCAGTATTTCTTGTCTTTCTCCTGATTCTGTTTTTACTCTCTGTTTAAGGTGCAGCTCCATCCACAGATGGGAGTTGTATTTGTGCTGGCGACCCTCCTGTCCTGTGCACCAACAGCATTTCCTGTATATTCATTTTGTGAATTGTTCTGTAATTTGTGTCTGTAGCATGGCCCGAGGGTCACCCCTTTTGAGTCTGGTCTGCTTGAGGTTTCTTCCTCAGAGGGAGTTTTTTTCTTACCACTGTTGCTCTGGGGGTTAGTAAGGTTAGACCTTACTTGTGTGAAGTGCCTTGAGGCAACTCTGTTGTGATTTGGCACTATATTAATGAAAATAAATAGAAAAATTGAATTGAAAAAATTGTTGCTAAATTTTGAACTTCGCTCAGAGATGAGCCTCGTTAGCCGAATATTCTGCCTCTCAGAGCCGATATTCTCCCACGTTTGTTGAATAACTGGACTCGTACCAAAAAAAAAACATGCTACGTGGCTCATTAGTCATCCTTCATTATTTGGTAGGACCAGGGTTTAAAGCTCCAAAACTATGCAAAAGTACACCTAATAAATGTCTTAAAATAGCTCGTCCAACACAAAACGCCTCAAGATGTGGGCTACACACAAGCCACTTATTATTATTATTATTATTATTATTATTATTATCTATGCCTATATGATGGAATAAGGGAGAGAAAAAAAAATTCATTATTGTTCATTACTTTCCATTTCAGTCATGCTCACAGGTGAAATGTTCGTCCACAGCCTTTGAACTGCCGATTTGGGCAGTTTATAGCTGCACATGAAGGTATTTATTTATTTTTTACAAAATCACAAAAAATAAAGTTTTGTGCGCCTGATTAAAGATCAATAGAAAAGACTGTCCAGGAGCGTACATGCGAGTGGTAACATGGTGGACGATTTACTTCAAAAATACTGACCAGTGAACAGATCAGTGGTGGTTAAGCGTTGGCTTGAGATCAGAGGACCCTTGGATCAAATCCCAGCCTGACCGGAAATTCACTAAGGGCCCTTGGCAGGGCCCTTAATCCCCTAGTTGCTCCTGGTGTGTAGTGAGTGCCTTGTATAGCAGCACCCTGATATTGGGGTGAATGTGAGGCATTATTGTAAAGTGCTTTGAGCGTCTGATGCAGATGGAAAAGCGCTATATAAATGCAGTCCATTTGCCATTTTAATGACTAAAATATTGACTTGCTATCTGATGTCAGCTTGAGATTGTGCAGTATGCAGCAGTTTAACAGCTTTTCTGCAGTTTTATGTATTTTTAAATGAGACTAGTTCTTTAGTGGAACCATTAAAAAAAAAAAGTCACAAACTTACTGAATCTACTACTTATACATAACTTTTCTGCTTCTTCATAGGTCTTTCCACCTGTCTGGCTCTGGGGGTCATCTCTCCCAATGCAGCCTTCACTCAGATGGTGACGACCTTTGGCCTGGCTGGGATTGTGGGGTACCACACCGTGTGGGGTGTGACGCCTGCTTTGCACTCGCCCCTCATGTCTGTCACCAATGCCATCTCAGGTGGGGCATCAGTTACTGTCCTACAGGCACATTCACCACCCAATGGAAAATGTTTATGGTCACACACTTCTTTTATGGGTTTTGGTGCTTTGGGTGACTGTACTGTTTGCGTTTCTGATCATGCAGGGCTGACAGCAGTAGGAGGTCTGGTTCTGATGGGTGGAGGTCTCACACCTTCAACCTTGCCAGAGAGTCTCGCTCTAGCTGCTGCTTTTGTTTCTTCCATCAACATTGCTGGTTTGAACTTTAACATGCTCCCATAATAATGATAATGAAAAACTATCAGTAGAAAACATCTTACTATGCCATGTCTTTGTGTGTAAGGTGGTTTCCTTATCACCCAGAGGATGCTGGACATGTTCAAACGTCCCACTGACCCTCCTGAATACAACTACCTGTATTTGCTACCTGGGGCTGCATTTGTAGGTGGATATGGAGCCTCTGTGTCTGCTGGATACAGCATTGAGCAGGTAACCTTCCATTTTGGGCTAAACCATTGTAGAGCGAGACCAACACAGATCATATAGGGACCAACGCGATATAGATATAGGGGAGTAAAAATAATTATGATGATGATATATTGGCAGATGTATACATAAAAATGGCAACGATTCCTAGCATTTTGTTATTAAACCCTTATGACAAAAATGTAATAGAGATTCAATGTTTTACAGTTTAAACACAAGCGTTATTGTAAACTACTGTAACTACAACCAATGTATGTGTCACTCTGCCTTCACTCTGATTGCAAGTCTCTGTTTTGCATCACTCAGCATATGAATGAAAAACACTTCTCATGTAGTTTGGCCCGCCAAGCTGGCTGCATAGCGACCACACGTCCCCACTCTTATTGAAAATGAATGTCAGCTGGCGTCTCGCTCTTGAAGTTAATGTGCCTAAGGTTTGATGGCGGTCTCAGTCTTGCTTGACAAAATTGTGAACAGTGTTGTCTGAGGATTCGTTGCTGGACAAACTATGTAATGACACCATTTCCAATATCCAAAATGTTTTTCTGTTTATTTGATAAAAGTTTTCATATTGCCTAAAAACACCAATGGTGATTTATTGGTAAAAGACTTGTATCATGCTGGTTCATGAGTGTCTGCAGCATTTTCTTTAGTAGTGCTGTTTTCTTATGTCTAGAAGGTCCCAGGTTCGCTTCTCACTTGGTCCTTTTTGTGTAGAGCTTGCATGGGTTCCCTCCTGGTCTCTCCCACTGTCAAAGACATGCATTTTAAGTGAATTGTTGGCCCTGTGATAGATTGGCAGCCTGTCCTCTCGCCCAGTGACAGCTGGGACAAGCTCTAGCCACCATGATCCTTAACTAGAATAAGTGGGTTTGGAAAATGGATGACTGGAGTACAGTCAGTAAAAGGATTTATGGAATCATCCTGCTAGGCATGGGATTATGTGCTTGAATGACAACATTGCGTGAAGGTCCTCAATTTGAAGAGGAACAATGTGGGTTCCATCCTGGTCGTGGAATAACTGACAAGCTCTTCACTCTCCCAAGGATCCTGGAGGGAGCCTGGGACTATGTCCATCCAGTCTACATGTGTTTTGTGGACTTGGAGAAGGCGTATGATCGGGTACCCTGGGATGTGCTGTAGGAGTATAGGGTGAGGGGGTCCTTTCTCAGGACCATCCAGTCCCTGTACTCACAAAGCGAGAGCTGTTTTCGGATCCTTGGTAGTAAGTTGGACTCGTTTCCGGTGGGGGTTGGCTTCCATCAGGGCTGCGCTTTGTCACCAATCCTGTTTGTGAAATTCATTGACAGGATATCGAGGTGTAGTCTGGTGGAGGAGGGTCTTCAGTTTGGTGGGCTCAGGGTCTCATCACTGCTTTTTGCAGATGATATGGTCCTGCTGCCATCATCAGCCTGTGACCTCCAGCACTCACTGAGTAGGTTTCGCAGCGACTGTGAAGTGGCTGGGATGAGGATCATCACCTCTAAATCTGAGGCCATGGTTCTCAGCAGGAAACGGATGGATTGCCTACTCCGGGTAGGGAATGAGGTCTTGCCCCAATTGAAGGAGTTCAAGTACCCCGGGGTCTTGTTCACGAGTGAGGGAGCGTGAGATTGGCCAAAGAATCGACGCAGCAGGGATGGTATTGCATTCGCTCTACCGTACTGTTCTGACGAAAGGGATGCTGAACCAAAAGGGGAAGCTCTCGATCAACTGAATCAATCTTCGTTCCTACTCTCACCTATGGTCATGACCGAAAGAACTAGATCGCGAGTATGAGTGGCCGAAATGTTTTTTTTCAGGAGGGTTGCTGGGGTCTCCCTGAAAAATAGGGTGAGGAGCTCAGAGTAGAGCCTTTGCTCCTTTGTGTTGAAAGGAGCCAGCTGAGGTGGTTTGTGCATCTGATAAGGATGCCTCCTTGGCACCTCCTTAGGGAGGTGCTCCAGGCACGCCCAGCTGGCTGATGACCCAGGACTAAGCGGAGAGACTGTATTTCCACACTGGCCTGGGAATGGCTCAGGATCCCCCAGTCAGTGTTGGTTAATGTTGCTTGGGAAAGGGAAGTTTGGGGTCTCCTAATAGAACTGTTGCCCCTTCTACCCGCAAATAAGTGGTTGAGAATGAGTGAGTGTTCACCCAGTTATTATCTGTATTAATTTATGACTTCTTGTCTGACTCACATTTTGGGGCTATTTAAGCTGTTTAGTTCAGGAAATATTTAATTTGCACACAAGTGGGTGCTGGGGTGACACATTATAGACAAATTATGACACAGGTAGTCCAGCTGGGGAAGGGTTACCATAGCAACTACTGAAGGGCCATACCATTCAGTTTGAGCCCAAAATATCAATATATCATAGTTTACTGTGTATAGTTTAGTTATGTCCTATCTGCTAACTTGTGCCTGTTGTTCTCAGATGATGTATTTGGGCTCAGGCCTGTGCTGTGTTGGAGCGTTAGCAGGCCTTTCCACCCAGAACACCAGTCGCTTGGGGAATGCCTTGGGCATGATGGGTGTAGCAGGAGGCATTGCTGCCACCCTTGGTGCCCTCAAACCATCACCAGAGCTGCTGTCCCAGATGTCTCTGGCCATGGCCACCGGAGGAACCCTGGGTACATAGCTTTAAATTAAGACGACTCATCCACCATCTATCACTCCTAAAAAGCATGCGGCGTAATCTTCTCTTATGGATACGATGACTGTGATCTCATGGAAGTTTATTCCCTTTGGAGTGGTGTGCCCATGCAAAAATAAACATGTTTTAATAAAGCATAGGTTTGCCCTATTTGAAGGACAGTTTGTTTAGAGACCTCAGCAGCGCAGTGAATGAGTTATTAACCTTGCATGTGATTTGTACGTCTTTGAAGAGCAAATTTTTGTAAGCCTTATGCTGCATTTACACATGATGACAACAACACACGAATGCCACAAAGTATACATTCTGATCACGAATGTGATGATTCGGGGCAGAAGCGTCAGGTGTCCTCATGAACTGCTGCAACCTGTTCCCACACATTACGGTTAATGGCACATGTTGCTGGAGAATTATCAGGAACCATTAAGCATAGTCAAGAATAATGTTCCGCATTGTTGCGCGCGCTCTTGCACGCTATCACGCGTAACAGCACATTCTTACTTTGTCACGTTGTGAATGAGGCAGATTGTCTCCACACACACACACCCATATTCATCCATCAGCTGCTGAACAATTCAGATCGCTCCAGTTTGCTCCTCAAAATCCACAGCAGAAGAACTTTGTGACTGCATGCTTAGTTTGGCTTTGTGCCATGGAGTGGTGCAGAGAGGAGGAGGAGACTGAGAGAGCCAGATGTGTGGCTCCACGCGGCTCTCGTCTTGCTCGTTTTCCCCAAACATCAGGCACATGCAGCAGGTGGAACACTTGCAGGACCGTGCTGAGGAGCACTGGAATGAGACCTTTAGCCAACTTGGCGTCGCTGTCCTTCTTCAGCATACTGCAGCAATGGAACTGAATGCGGTGCAGCAGGGTTTAATTGTGTGCATGTTAGAGAAGAACGCTGTCACTCTATTAAGGATCACCAGTAATCAAGACGGATCAACACGCTTAGTTGTGACCTCCATGACATGAGGCGAAATGAGGGTGGTACGTGACATTCGTGGAAGATTTTTTTTGACAGCCAAAAAGATGCTCCACGAATATCACGCACCAACATGCACTATTAAGAAAGCTATTCAGATGCGTTAAGTCCCGTTAAGAATGTCAAGAATGTGCCAAGATTGATGACATTCAGAACGTGTCTTGCATATGTGTAAACACAGCATTAAGAACATCCATCATCCTGTTGAAATACAAAGATGAGTGGATATCGCCACGGTAGCTGACCTTGGTACGTTAACAGTCATTTAAATAAACAAGAATATTAATAATAAACTCGGCAGGACGTGTTTTTTTGTGCTCTGTTAAATGTTTTTGTATTAAGATAGGTGTGTGTTGATCTTGTTTAGGTCTGACCATTGCTAAGCGGATTGAGATCTCAGACTTGCCTCAGCTTGTGGCAGCTTTCCACAGCCTTGTGGGGCTGGCCGCAGTCCTCACTTGCATTGCAGAGTTCATGATTGAATATCCTCACTTGGACACTCATCCATCAGCTGGTGTGCTTAAAACTGTGGCTTATCTTGGCACCTACATCGGAGGCGTCACCTTCAGTGGCTCACTGGTGGCCTACGGAAAGCTCCAAGGTACTCAATTTAAAAATAAGCATTGCAGTTATCTATATTCTGTGTTGACATATTTTGCAAAGATTATTGGATGGTGACAAGGTGCATCTTTAACAGAGTCTGGTTGCTGTTCTTCATTCAAAAGTCAGTTCATTAGCAGGTTAATGTATGTTTGGTGAGTTTTTGGCCTAAAATACCCTCATAGATGGGGTGCACATAACTGGTACTCATGGTGCTCACGTGTGCTAAAAATCATTGATGCACAGCACACGGAGGGAAACACTTTTCCTACAATCTGTCATTGATTTCCTCCTATGAAGTGCTTCCTTTGTGTTTTCTGCTGCGCATCATTTATTTTTAGCACTCACAAGCACCATGAGTACCAGTTATGTGCATGCCTGCTCAGACACTGAGGTAATGTTTGTTTAGGTCTACATTTTGACATGTTACGTTAACGAGGAAAGAGTTGCTGCTTGCCACCCCCCCCCAAGGATCTGTCCATCTGACTACATGGTGTCATGCGTATTAAACTGGACTGCAGCACATGATTATTTTTTATGTTGCCAATCTGTGTTGTGTAAGTAATTGATTACCTCTCATTGGCTGTCCTGAAAATGTTTCTGTCCCTTTGGTTCCAGGCATCCTGAACTCTGCTCCTTTAATGCTGCCGGGACGCCACATGTTGAATGCTGGTCTGATGGCAGCGTCTGTGGGAGGCATGATTCCCTTCATGCTGAGCTCCAGCTATGGTACTGGCATGGGGTGCCTGCTGGGAGTGTCGGGGCTTTCCACCGTTATGGTGAGTTTTTCAATAAATAAATAGTCTGAGATAATAACAAGTACAGCCACACTCCGTTGCACTGCATACTTCAGTCAAAGGTCAATAGAGCCAAATCTCCATGGAGCAAATGTTGAGGGTTGGCTTTGGCACACATTGTGTTTGCCTGCAGTAGTATATTAAACAAGAGCAATCAGAGATTTCTGATTTCTGTCATTCTGCATCCAGATCACCTCCAAAATTCAGTGGAGTCTTCCATGGCCTAATTTGGTGGGAATCCTTCATGGATTCTTATCAAATTTGCACCACAGATGCAAATTTGGTAAGAAGTTTTGACGTAATCCTTCAAAGCGTATATAAAGAGAAATCGTGATCCAGAATCCGGATTCAGATGCAGATCACCTCCAAAATGTAATGGCATCTTCTGTGGCCTAATATGCATCTGTGATGAAAATTTAGTCAAACTCCGTGCACTAGTTTTGACGTGATCCTGCTGACAGACAGGCAGACAAATAAGCGCAGATGATTTTATTATGTCCTTGGCAGACATAACAATGCACCCTGCCATCAAAATGCAATTTTCCCTGCACCACATGCTGTGGTGACTTTATACATGTTTGAAGAACCATAAGCTTTTCATTGTGGAGTTTGCTGCATTTAATAAGTAAAGTATGAGAGATCACAGTGCAGGTGTTGCTGCTGCACACATGCACCAAATGCCTGTTCATCACTTCTTATGGTTGTACATAAGGTTATTTCCACACGAAGGCAGAAGTTAAGCGCTATGAAAATATGCTATCAAAAGTGATTCTGTTGTGTGAATTACAGACTTTTGTGCTGAAATGTGCACAGTGCTCATTGAGTGCCTTAACCGTGCACAGCTGTGTATTTGTTCAACATCTATAAAATGGTAAAGTGTAATTTATGTAGGGTTTTTTTTTTAATTTATCAACTTTAGTGAAACAATCAAGATGTGCTTGTAGTGTAGACTTCCAACTTTAATTCAATGGGTTCAACAAAAATACTTCATTTTGGAATTACAGGTATTTGCAGTGCTATGCATATTTCTCCCGTTACAGCCACAGAAGTCTTCGCCTCCTTCAGAGTTGTCATGGGTGTAGCCTAGACTCCACTCTCTTTCTTGCATGGTTATTACGGTCTATTCCACATTTACCGTTCAGTTTATAAATGATATACAACACACATTTACACATTCAGTGACTTGGAAGTGTTCGGGTTTCAACACTGGCTGTAAAAATGATGAGTTGTATTAACAATAATCCTTATTTAGTTTGTCTAATTACTTATTGGCTCTGAAAATGGAGGGAAAGTGTATGAAAGTAAATGTGGGTTGCTTTTTCAGTAAACACATTGAAACCTGAGAGGCTACACAGAAGGCACATCTTGATTTTCATTTCCATTGTGGTGTACAGCGCTTAATTTACAAATTTAACTCTAATGTCCCATCAGGGCCGGTTAAAAAACAAAACAAACTTTTTTTCTAAAAAGTCATGATTTTTTTTTTTCCCCTCAGAGTTAAATCAACTTTTATTCATTTAAATTAACTTTTTTCATTATTATTATTATTAATTTCACTTTTCTAAACGAGACTATACAAATAATATCATTAGTTATAATCTTTACTGACATGTTAAAACATAAAGGTGCACATACAACATGTACAAGTACCATTAATTAATACTACTGATTTCTTAAAAAAAAAAAAATCATCATTTTTGATGATTTATGTATTTATTTTTTAACAGTGATTTAAATCTGCTGATTTAAATCGTACCAGCCCTGGGTCCTGTATATGCAAATATTGGTCTCAAATTGACCTTTACTTTTAAGCAAATTTTTTTCTTCTTAAATCAAATCTCTTTGCCCTTTACTGACTAAGCTTAATTTAAATCATCTCAAAACTCATTCATTCAAAAAAAATTAATTTGGTTTCTGGGGTCCCGCGGGCCCTAAACGCAGACCCCCTGCAAATTTTCCTCAGATTTCACAATTTTCATGTCACAGCCCTGATTAAACAGTCCTACTAGTTATTGAAACTGCATATTAAAAGCTGTCACATTCTTCCTGTAGACTATGGCAACATAGCAAACAAAAACATGGATTTCGTTAACTTGCATTTGTTTTATTTTTGTGCTATTCATTCTTGGTGTCTTTCCCTGTAGGGCGTAACCCTAACAGCAGCCATCGGGGGTGCTGACATGCCCGTGGTCATCACTGTGTTGAACAGTTACTCTGGATGGGCCCTGTGTGCGGAAGGCTTTTTACTAGACAACAACCTCATGACCATTGTTGGGGCTCTGATTGGCTCCTCGGGTGCCATCCTCTCCTATATCATGTGTGTGGTGAGTTGGCTACACGCGCATGTGTATATACAGAATGAACTAAAAATTTCACAATTCATTAGACTTGAGGCCTGGACATCATATCCCATTTTGTTTTTAAGGCGATGAACCGCTCCCTGCCTAATGTGATCCTGGGCGGGTATGGCACCACCTCCACAGCGGGCGGTAAGCCCATGGAGATTGTTGGCACGCACACTGAGGTCCACGTGGACCAGACTATTGAAATGATCAAAGAAGCCAACAACATCATTATCACACCAGGTACATGCAACACAATGCATCTTGTGTTTTAATTGAGCTCGTTTTTGGGTGGGATAAAAATTACTTTTGCTTGAAAACAGGATGATTTTGTGTTTTTGTTGGTGCTTGTTGCTTAATAGTTTACCCTGTCATGTCCATCTGTGGACAGGGTAACGTGGATAAGCTGTAAGGATGAATTTTAATATCCACCAAGGATGTTCTGTACCTCTATTAGTGCGATTATGCAAATCGGTCTGAATTTGGCGCAAGCAGAGGGTCACCCCTTTGAGTCTGGTCTGCTTGAGGTTTCTTCCTCAGAGGGAGTTTTTCCTTACCACTGTTGCTCTGGGGGTTGGTAAGGTTAGACCTTACCTGTGTGAAGCGCCTTGAGGCAATTCTGTTGTGATTTGGCGCTATATAAATGAAAATAAATTGAAATTGAATTGGATTTGTCTAAATCTGGCAGATATGGTTTCATATGGGTCACTTCAGGTGCTGTGGTTGTCGGCAGACACCCTCGTGTTGCTTCAGGTTGGGTGAGTGTTCTTACAGTCACTTTAGATTTTATCACACCACCAGCCGACAGACTGACTGAGCGCTTGTAGACCTTGTGGGTGCAGATGTACAACCATACAAGGATGGAGCAATTTGGGGTTTAGTTCTTTGCTCAACATATGAGCAGGAGAAAGTGGGATTCTGTCGAGCAACCCAGCAGTTGGAGGTTAATGCACGCCAGATGAAATTATTGTTGTAAATGAAATCCAAGACATAGTGACAGAAATGTTTATCCGTCCATCCTGACTTTACTTAATGAAATTGGATGTATAAAAGTGATGATTTATATTAAAAATAACCTTCATTTAATTTGCCCAATTACTTGTAGGTTTTTAAATTAGAGGGGGCATGTATTTAATTGTTTTAAGGCCATAATTCTGTGGTTTTGTGCTCTTGTGGATGTCTTGCACAGAAGTCATATCACAGTTCATTTCTGTAGTTTTACTCCTTTGCAGACTGCATAGAATATATGTACAAATGTTGTACAGAGGCAAAATGACATAAATTCTGTCCAAATACATATGGACCTGACAGTAACCTGACAAAGATTGCAGCTATATTGAAAGTGAGTTGCATAAATAAATACAATCTGGAAATGTTTAAGCTTGTGGACAGCCATAATTTGGATTTGAAATATTCTGAAGCAAGTTAACCACATGAGGGAGCCATTTGTCCGTAATTTATTTTCCAGACCTGGTTTCTTCTGATGCAGTGTGACATAGTTTAATAAAGGGTGATTTATAATAATAATAATAATAATAAAAAAAAATCCATCGAGATGAGAATTTCATGCTGAAATGATTTTTAAAAACAGGCCAATTAGTATGAAAAGTGAGCTGTTGTGAGTTTGGCTCGTGTAAATAAGCTTGTATTGTTGCTCTTCGTGTAATGTCTGAAAACCACGGCAAGGCCAGCTTCTGTGGTCCAACACACTGCTTTGATTAGACAACAGTGAGAAGTCCCAAGAAATATTGAGCCCAAACTAAAACCTTCTCCATGTCAACAACAAAGCTCAGAAGTGAGGAAACACAAGGTTTCACTTAAGTACTAGGCACAGTTACAGGTGACCGGCTTCCAAAAACTGAGGGGTGTGGGTGAACTCTACATGTAACCTGACCACTGGGGTTAAAGACGGGTTAAGCACACCCACGAGGAGATGAGTTCTTCGCACGCACAGTGTTTTAACACACAAAGCACTCCTGCACAGATCATTGAACTTGTGTGGAATAACGTCTCGCCCTGCTGGTTCACTGTTCTGTTATGTAATAGGCAAGAACCAGTTCATGCAAAATCTGTTTTGAATATGGACTGAAGATAAATTTAAAGCAGTTATTGCAGTATTACGTGGGTAAGCTGTTTATGCTCCTTGTCTTTTTAGGTTGGGGTCTGTGTGCGGCCAAAGCTCAGTACCCTATTGCAGACATGGTGAAAATGCTGAAGGAACAGGGCAAGACCGTCAGGTGAGTGCACACGCTCGGGGTCTTCCTGCCTTTATTGATGCTTATCAGCAGGTTTACCCCGCTGGTCTACATCAGTGGTATGTGGGGTGAAATATGGTGCAGGGGTATTACTAGGGAAATTTAGCAAGGGGGCGACGCCAGATGCAAGTGACCGAATGGCTTGGGATGTTGCAAAGCTTTTGAAAATTTGAGGTCAAAATAGGGCATTCTAAGGCTTCTTGAAGGACTAGTATAGTGACACAGTAAGTAACAGCAAGTAACAAATGGTTACCACAGACACAGAACATTACAGAAATCTAACACGTGAGCCTTTCGTGTTTCACAATCAAATTGGCGGGAAATAGTGAGGCGGATCCAAACAACAGAGCGTGGGAGCTGTGTGAAATAGGACATGTTTACACATTTTTACTGTTATTTTGCCACGTTTTTAGTATTTTTGGGGAAAAAATGCGCCCTTTACAGGTAATAAAGCAAAAAAAAGAAAATCTGACTGAAAAATTTTCACATTTTTTTTCTTCCACAGCCAAGTCATAAGTTGTTCACAATCTACTTTTTTTTTTTTTTTTTTTTTTTTTTACAGAAACCCTTTTGCAATTGTGTCCTAGAATTCAAGGTAAAACAAGGTAGAGACAGCTAAGAAAACAGCAAATTGTTCTCCTGCTGAACAAGATTATATTTCATTCACTAACCATTGCTGGTCTTTTCAAATGCAGCATCATATTATAGAAATACTTTAACTTACACATTATTTAACTACTTCAGGATAAACACACTTTAAGAAAATTTGATATCATAACCTGCATGTGGGTTATCAATTAAACTTAGTCCAGAACTATAGTAAAACCCAGAGTAATACTGATTTAAACTTTTTAGTTGTTAAAATTATTATTATTAGTAATTAGTATGAAAAATGTCTTCAAATGTCCTTTAATGCATCCCTAGTTTGTAGTCCCTGAGCAGGAATAATTTTAATCAATAATCAAAAATTTGTGAATTTATGTGGCAGGCGCGACCTGATTGAGAGGTCACATTCATCGGTGCATTTACATCATGCCGTCTTCTGGAAGATTTTTTTAGGTTATGTAAACAAAGCAAAACAAAAAAACAAAAACCTTTGTTTGTTGTGGTTCGTGGGACTGCAGCTGTGTTTTTAGTTTAACCACAGTGAGGACACACAGAGCAGACTTTGAAAGAAAAGTTAAAAAAATATATCTCTAAAACTCTACTCTTTGCTCGCTTTGTCAGTTGCCACCGCACTGTGACACACTCGAATGCAAAGTCCCCCTTCTCTGCCTCCTGCAGACAGGACATAGAGAGGAATGAGAGGAACAGACAGGGACTCGCTGCCACGAGAAACAACAAAAACAAAACAGACAGTTATAAAAATTGATTGATGGTAAATTTTATATCTTGCATCCAGCCTTGATTTTTTTGGTGCTGGTCTGAACCCTGTTTTTTGGCAGCTCAATTAACTGAAATTTATCATCGTAATGGAGAATTTTCATCTGTGTTTATTACGAACTGCTTTGCTATTTTCTGACAATGTTATGTATTTACAGAATTGATCACCGAGGAGAAGCCTGTATGCTAGGAATAACGCTTAAATTAAAAAATTTCAGCAAGGGGGCACACAGCCAAAAAACAAAGAAAGAGGAGGGTGCCGAATAAACCCCTGTGGTAGGGACCTTGTGTTGCCCCATGGTCACTGTGGTACTGGTGAAGGTCCAACAAGAACCCTGAACACAAGACAGCTAGTGAGTCTCTGGCGAAACAAGAAATTCAATGGCAGATCAGGCGGCGGTATTGATACCTTGTGAGCCAATGGCTGTGAAGGCTGATAAAGACTACACAGCTGGTACTCATACACAGTTGTCTGGAATTTTCTACACTGCATGGCCACAAGTGATTGGCAAAGAGTAACAGGAGCAGATTGTGAATCTGGAAGCTGTTGGTTCTGACCCGGCATGGAAGCAGCAGATGTGTGATTCAGTTGTCAGACCCTTGGAAGAAGCAGTTTGGTAGCTGCATCTGGGACTGAGCAGCCCTATTTATGATCTGGTCTGCTCACCCCACAGTGAGGGGGCTGAAATGATGCCCTAAAACATAGTCTGCTTCCCTTTATTTTGTCTGGATTACTGCATCCAGATCATCACCAGCTGTACAGTAGAAAAACAAAAATACAAGCGATAAAATTTGGTACATGGAATGTACACACCTTGACGGAACAGCTCTCATCTCTCACAAAACCCAGAAACTTGACCTCAACATTGTCACCTTAAAACAGAGTAGGAGAAGGCCAGCTATAGGAGGAGCAAGGGGGGGGGGGGGGGGGGGGGGTACACTTTCTTCTGGAAAAGACTTCCTGAGGAGAAAGAATGAATCCATGGCATCTGTTTTGCCATCAAGAATTTGCTCCCTCCAAAACTGACTGAACTTCAGGGCCCGGTTTCATAAAGCAGTGTAATCTTTTAATCTGTTAAACTTCAACTACAATTTGTCGCCCAACATTATCTGCTTAATCACTGTTTCACAACGACGGCTAAACTTGTAGATTAGCCATCTTACGTTAGTTAACAATGTTCATGAGCATAGCGGCCTCACGAGTGCCGTTGTCAAGAAACACTTCCAATGCTTTGTTTCGTTAACTGGCTTTATTGACATTTACAGACACATACAAACTGCAGAACGACGTGCTTAGCTCTTAGCCCACACTCTCACGAGGGCCACTAGCTTAGCTTATTTCAAGCTAAAAGTGGACGCTCTCGTTATGGCTGAACAACTGTCCAGTTTCTGGGGATTCTGTGTCAGTACACGCCCGCAGCCAACATGCTTGATGAATTCCTGCGCTAAAAGAAGTTCCCAGGTAATTGTGATATATTCCTGTGAGATGAGTATATCTCATCTAAATCCACAGTCATTCCCTTGGCCTTTTCCAGTTGCTTGGGCCTGCAACGCTGAAGCATTTTGATGTTTCTTCAAAATTCAAATAATAATCTTCTGAGTTTCCCTACTTGGCTCTGAGTCATTCCAGCGGTACTCAAGGATCCACCAAATAGACCAGACAGATTCTACAATAGTTAAGTGTTCTCTAACACAGAGGCATGAACACTGTGTCATTAATCAGGTTTCCCAGGACATCAAAATTGCTCTTAATACTGAGCACATTTTACATCTATCTCCACCAGGTTTGGTATCCATCCAGTTGCTGGGCGTATGCCCGGCCAGCTGAATGTGCTCTTGGCTGAGGCTGGTGTTCCCTACGACATTGTCCTGGAGATGGATGAGATCAATGAAGATTTCCCAGGTAAACCTCTTAAATTTTAACACACTATCATTTGGCAGGACCGTGTGGGATAATGTTGCCGAATCGACTGCAATAAAAACACACCCTCTCGTGTGTAGTCGGAGAGGACCTGTGATTTCTTGATGATTCGATGTGCCGTGTTATCGGGGTAACTGCTTTGTTTTCCTAGCAACCAGGCATGCGCTCAGACACATGGTTCTGCTTATGACAGATAAGTGTGGTGCTGGAGAGCCTCGTATCCCGAGTAAGGATGGCTACAGTTAGTCTGACTTCTGTTTATCTGTGAATCACAGAGACGGACCTGACACTGGTCATCGGCGCCAACGACACAGTTAATTCTGCAGCACAAGAAGATCCCAACTCCATAATTGCTGGCATGCCTGTCCTGGAGGTGTGGAAGTCCAAACAGGCGAGTGTCTTCCTTTTTATTGTATACTGCAGGACCAACATCACTGTGTTGCATACAAAATAGTTGTAAAATTTTCTTTTTTTTAACACTTTCATTTTGTACATTTCAGGTGATCGTGATGAAGCGAACTTTGGGTGTTGGCTATGCTGCAGTCGATAACCCCATTTTCTACAAGCCCAACACATCGATGTTGCTGGGAGATGCCAAGAAGACGTGCGACAGTCTGCAGGCAAAGATCAGAGAGGTGTATTATTAGTTTCCCCTCTTTAGTGCACAATCATGAAGCTCCTGTGTACACAGGCCTGATGCTGTAATTCTACAGACCTTTTAATTAGATTTGGAGACAAATTAAATCTGCAACACACATGAAATTGAAATTCTGTATCAAAGGTACTTTTTTGGAATAGAAGGATAAGTGAAAACTGTTCTGATTTGTAAATAAAAAATATTTAATTATTTGATCAGTTATTTCCTTCATTCTACACTTCAAAACTTTTTTTAAAATCCACATGCTATGACAATGGGATCTCATAACACACTTACTACTTATGCAGGTCTATATTTAAATGGAATGGCACCAGTGGTGTAGCAACCTCAGCACAGGCCCTACGCACGTTACTAGTTATTAGGCGCAATCATGCACCTGCACGTGCCCACCCACACTGAGGTCTATATATTTTATTTTTTTTATTTATTTTTTTTACAGTCCAATAAATGACGGGTTATTGTATTCAAGACTTTGTAAGAGTCGAAGAATCTAGATTTAACACCCCAGCTCTGAATCACGTGCACAACAGTCTGCAGCCGTCATACCTCATCATCACATCAGACAGCAGGGGAGGAGCTGTGTAATATAAAATCATTTTTCTTGCTAAATCAAGTGCACCTGTACACGATAAACCTTAAGGCAAGAAGAGATAATATAATGAAGCCTATAGCATGACAAGATAGTTTATTTTTTTGACACTTTATTTAAAGCTCTTCCGACCAAACACCTTGACAGTTGTACGAATTTGATCCCCACACTAGTACGCAAACTGTGCGCGGCTGCGTGCCAGTGCGCAAAGAAAATTTTGAAATGTTCAAAACTTCTGGCACACATTCATTTTAACTAGTCGTGAACATTGCGCAACCTATTTGAAAACACTGTCATGCACAGCGCATCTGAACGTGAAATTGAGATTGATGAGATGTTACATCTGTAATAATCAAAGATGCGTTATCTAACTTATAAGAATGAAGATGCAACCGTTTTAACAATCCCTTACTATATATATAATATATATATATATATATATATATATATATATATATATATATAAAAATATAAACGCAACACTTTTGGTTTTGCTCCCATTTTGTATGAGATGAACTCAAAGATCTAAAACTTTTTCCACATACACAATATCACCATTTCCCTCAAATATTGTTCACAAACCAGTCTAAATCTGTGATAGTGAGCACTTCTTTGCTGAGATAATCCATCCCACCTCACAGGTGTGCCATATCAAGATCCTGATTAGACACCATGATTAGTGCACAGGTGTGCCTTAGACTGTCCACAATAAAAGGCCACTCTGAAAGGTGCAGTTTTGTTTTATTGGGGGGGGGGATACCAGTCAGTATCTGGTGTGACCACCATTTGCCTCATGCAGTGCAACACATCTCCTTCGCATAGAGTTGATCAGGTTGTCAATTGTGGCCTGTGGAATGTTGGTCCACTCCTCTTCAATGGCTGTGCGAAGTTGCGACGACGAACTGGAGTCAGTTCGAGACCCCGATGAGTACGACGAGCATGCAGATGACCTTCCCTGAGACGGTTTCTGACAGTTTGTGCAGAAATTCTTTGGTTATGAAAACCGATTGTTTCAGCAGCTGTCCGAGTGGCTGGTCTCAGATGATCTTGGAGGTGAACATGCTGGATGTGGAGGTCCTGGGCTGGTGTGGTTACACGTGGTCTGCGGTTGTGAGGCTGGTTGGATGTACTGCCAAATTCTCTGAAACGCCTTTGGAGACGGCTTATGGTAGAGAAATGAACATTCAATACACGAGCAACAGCTCTGGTTGACATTCCTGCTGTCAGCATACCAATTGCACGCTCCCTCAAATCTTGCGACATCTGTGGCATTGTGCTGTGTGATAAAACTGCACCTTTCAGAGTGGCCTTTTATTGTGGGCAGTCTAAGGCACACCTGTGCACTAATCATGGTGTCTAATCAGCATCTTGATATGGCACACCTTTGAGGTGGGATGGATTATCTCCGCAAAGAAGTGCTCACTATCACAGATTTAGACTGGTTTGTGAACTATATTTGAGGGAAATGGTGATATTGTGTATGTGGAAAAAGTTTTAGATCTTTGAGTTCATCTCATACGAAATGGGAGCAAAACCAAAAGTGTTGCGTTTATATTTTTGTTGAGTGTATAAATTGGAAATTTGGGTTTGTGGATCACAAAAGACGTGTGCATGTGTGACTTTTCACTTTAAAAGAAAGTAAAGGTTTGCATGTACACGCTGTCTTTTAAAGCAGACACACTGTCAATCATAATGCATTGCAGCAGTGCATTATGGGGTTTGTTTGTTTTTATTATTATCATTAGTAGTACATGTTAGTTTAGGAGTGTTAGTGTAGATTTCTTTATAGTTCAAGGAATGCAGTTAGTTTTGGTGAAGAGTTATGTTGTGACCATGAGTGAAAACAACATTGTGATTTACCTCTTCTGCCCATGTCTGAGCTGCTGTATGTTAAAAGTAAATGACATTTTTCCCAGCCGCACCAGCAGCTGGCCTGCCTCCTTCTGCTGGGAGAGGGCAGACGGCTGAGTTCCTTACGGCAACCTGGCTGTTGCAAAACAGCAAAATGCCACCATTCGGCCACGTATCCAATTTGAATGTCATCTCAGTATTTTTTTTTTTTTTACAAAATGGGAGCAAAACCAAAAGTGTTGTGTTCTATATTTTTGTTGTGTGTGTGTATATATATATATATATATAATTTATTTATTTTTTAATTTAACCAGGTTAGTCCCACTGAGATCAAGATCTCTTTTGCAAGGGAGACCTGGGCAATTATAAAGCTTCCAATTTGCTGAACCTGCATGTCTTCAAATGTCAGTTACCTTTGACACAAGATTCCAAATGTGTTCTCCACCGCACGACACGCACTAGACCTGCAGCTGTCGATAATTTCTCTGATTCTGGGAGCGATGAAAGATGGTTTCATCAGCCAACTTCTGAGAGCAAATGAGTTATCGGCTACAAAATTTTATATAGCGTGGTGTTAAGCGGGACGCATTGGCACGACAAACTGCAGCAGTGCAGGGATCAAATTTGTGCAAGTGTCAAGGTGCCTGGAAAACATAGACACCCCCCCTCCCCCCCCCCAATCAAACAGGGAAGGAGCACGCAACCCACCACAGTCAGATTATTATAGGATACACCAAGTTCCCTGAAAAATATATGGCTCACTGTGTTTGGCATCACTGTGATAATGTGAATTAGTTTGGACAAATTAACGGGCTCCTGTATGTCCCGGGCCCCAGTGCAATGGCACGTGTTGTAGTGTCTCTCCCTACGCCACTGAACAGCACGTAGGTCAGGTTAAGGATGTACCCTGGAAAATGCACAGATAAGAGTCAGAATCTTCCAAATTAATGACTCGAAACACAAATGCTATCATCGTCTAGTCTTCAAATAAACAAAAAAAACAATTGATTAACTGAATAAAATTTAGTTCACTACAAGATCAATCCAAGGGGGAAAAATAAAACCCTGCTTTTGGTTTGGTAATAATCCATAGCTGTCTGCCACTGTCCCTGAGATAGCGGTTATCATGTATGAGTACATATACACACTGCTCAAAATAATTAAAGGAACTCTGTTACCATAGTTTTGATCTGTGTGTGAGAGAGACCAATATTGTTTGTGATCTTCAAAAAAGAAAAAAAAAAAACATTTGAAATTTTAAACACTGAAAATTGTGCCCCATACCATTTGTTTAATAAGAGGATAGAAAAGTTTATATCAAAGTCAGGACACTTTAAATGTGGCTTTCATCTTACATTGGTGATGATAATCCATAAATGTTGAGTACAATTTCATTAAATACAGCAAAAGCTCCTTCTTTCTTAATTTATGATTTAAAAATGGTCTGACTCACTTTTTCATGGATATGTTGGTGTCTTTTTTTTTTCCCCAAGTACAAAAACTATGACCAAAATGCACAATTTCAAAAAATGTTGTACATCACATTTACACAACTAGGACACCAAAGAAAATTGGTGGGAGGGTTAATCTGAACATACAATGCAGAAGCCCAGAGAAACAGGCTTTGTTGGTATGTATGTAAGCAATGCTGGACCAGTAACCAAGGCAGGAGAGTGCCCCAAGCTCACTGCACAGAGCACCAACAGTTTGTCCAAAAGAAGCACCATCACTCAGCAAGCAAAATCTTCAGATCATGTATAAATGGACCATTTATATAGCGCTTTACCATCTGCATCAGATGCTCAAAGCGCTTTACAATAATGCCTCACATTCACCCGGATGTCAGGGTGCTGCCATACAAGGTACTCACTACACACCAAGGGCCCTTAGTGATTTTCTGGTCAGGCTGGGATTTGAACCAATGATCCTCTGGTTTCAAGCCCAACACTTAACCACGAGACCCCCAATACCTTGTATACCTTATTTTCTGGCAGCTACCCTAAAAATGTCTACATTATTTCCAGTTCATCTATAAATGGCTTCAATGAGGTTATGTGATGATATTTTGGGGTCATTACTGCAACTAAGACATTTTTTAAATATACATTACTGAATTATTTCTTGTCATTGCAATTGCTAAATAAGCAGGTAAGGGTTAGGCTGTAGACCATAGTGCTTTGAGAGGTCTTAGGATTGGTACTATATAAATAAACAATGAAATCATTTGTATTTCACTGTGTCTTACAGTATCCCATACAAAATAAAACAAACATTCGTGAGCCCTGCAGATTTATCTCCTGTTCGTGTGACCGTCAGTCCTCAGTCTTTATTATTCATATTTTTCCAGCAGTGGTCTTGGCTTTGGTGATAACTGAGTGCAGGTAGGAGTAGAAGAAGAGAAGGTTATCATATTCTCCACGGTATTTCTGAGCAAGACAATGCTCGTGGTAGTCCCTGAGGAAATAGTATATGGCCTCTATGGTTGAAAGGTAGGTGTCTGGTTTTCCTTTCTGATGGCGCCAAAAACATGTTTTCCTCGTTTTCAGTTCTACCTGGAGCAAATCTGGAGAGGAACACAGCGAGATAATGTTAAACCGTTGTGGGTGAAATCATTTCACCCCAATAATCAGCACTCAGAACTAAGAGCAGCTGCACAGTTTCAGTCTTTGATGACTACCTTGCAGCCTCTCGTCAGTGCTGATTTTGTTGGTTTGGTTCCAGGTACTGTCAATGAAGACCACCCTGTGGGGTGGTTGCACTCTTGACTTCAAGTTCCCAGGTTCAGCTGGGTTTTCGGTGCTGTGTGTGGCATCTTGAAAGTGCGCAGTCTTCTGTTTCTTCAGGCACGGTTCATCACAGGAGTCAAGTGACCTGTTGGCCCTGTCAAGTAAACACTGCATCATGTCTCTCACTGTGACGGCCCCTGGACCAGGAAACACCAACACCACCTGGGCAGAGAGAGGGAAAAGGACACACACATACAAAAAAAGTGGGATTTGCTTATACTAATCAGAAATTGGTTAGTACATGAGAAGACGAATCAGGATCATCAACAACAACAATCAGTGTCCGCATCCCCACTACAAAATTTTTGGAGAAAGTGGTACAGCCCAGAAAAACAATCACTAAAGATAACAACCGATGGCAAGGTAAAGGAACCAATTCTCAACATTTGAGCATGGCTTGGAAAATGTAGCACAGAGCAGAGTTAAAGGAAGAAAGCAAACAGTGTACAGATGAACTCCATTGACAACATAAAGAACTTACTGTGTCCATTTCAAACTCCGGTATACAGGGATACGTGTAAATAGTGACATCATTGGGAGCGAGGATCTTGGCATGGATGGCAGTGCTCTTGCCATCGGTTTCATTTGGATGCTTGATGATGTCAATCTTCACAGGAAGCTAAGAACAAAAGGTTTAGAGTCACAACTGTTGTGGGTTAACTCCAACATATCCATAGTTTTCTGAGTCTTTTAATAAAAGATATGTCTTGACATTTTCCAACATGCACTATTATTACAATTATTATTGGAAAGGGCAGTGGGCCTTGGGCCTCTGGCCTCTTTTAGGACTTGTTCAGTATTATATTACAGCAAGTGCATGTGGTGGCCATGCAGTGCACTTAGGACACTTGCTTGGAAAGCAAAAGGTTTCCGGTCAAGGCCACCCCTGCCCATTCTCCATGTTATGTTGAGTTGCATCAGGAAGGGTACCCGGCATAAAAATTGTGCCAAATCAACCTGCAGATCTAGCACAGATCTACTGTAGCATCTCCGAAGGAAAAAAAAAAAAGAAGTCAAAAGAACTTCCTTTATAACAGCAAGCGAATAAGTAAAGGTTTTTCCTGTGAGACCTCTTACTGACCTTAATGAAGGGGATTTCTTGCTGGCTGACACCCACTAATGAGCAGCATGTGTAGCAGAAGAACATCCGTGATCCACCACATTTAGAACATTTTAATCGGCCCCTCTGCTGTGCTGTCTCCAGAACCAAATGTGATGCCAATTTTAGACCATGGAGTGGTTGCTTGGCAGGCTCATGGCTGTCTGATGGATCACTAGAGACTTTTGTTTTGTCAAGGCAGTTAGGAAGGAGAAGTTGGTCTTGATCCAGACTGCTCATACTTGCTTTAAAAAAAAAAAAAAACTCAGATGATTGGAGGATTTCAATCGAGGTTGTGAGTGAAGCCTTTATATCTGGAGCAAGACATGAGAAATAATGTACTTATCAGACAAAACTATCAAACATATTTTCGACAAGTGATACAATGTGTCCATTTGAGACTTGAATTTATAAAAAAAAAGAAAAAAAAAGAAAAGGAAATTATACAGACAGTCACATACAGGTTTTTCTTCTTTGATCCAAGTCATGTAATAGCAAAACATATTGCATTTGTACAGAGCACATTGTAAGCACATTAAAGTCAATCCAATGTATTCACATGACAGGTTAACAGCTCTCCCATGCATAAAACATCAATCCAAGCTGCTCCTTGATTTTTCTTTTAATTAAAAACATAAATGTATTTGTTAATATGGCTTATCAATTCCACTTAGTGCAGCATTAGCACTGCCCACATATCAAAGCCCCCATGAGCATCCACCCACCCCTTTTAATGACTTTTGTTAAACGCTCAACCTAAATTAATTTCATCACACCAACACACTGTGTAAACACACAAAAATATAAACGCAACACTTTTGGTTTTGCTCCCATTTTGTATGAGATGAACTCAAAGATCTAAAACTTTTTCCACATACATAATATCACCATTTCCCTCAAATATTGTTCACAAACCAGTCTAAATCTGACATAGTGAGCACTTCTCCTTTGCTGAGATAATCCATCCCACCTCACAGGTGTGCCATATCAAGATGCTGATTAGACACCATGATTAGTGCACAGGTGTGCCTTAGACTGCCCACAATAAAAGGCCACTCTGAAAGGTGCAGTTTTATCACAAAGCACAATGCCACAGATGTCGCAAGATTTGAGGGAGCGTGCAATTGACATGCTGACAGCAGGAATGTCAACCAGAGCTGTTGCTCGTGTATTGAATGTTCATTTCTCTACCATAAGCCGTCTCCAAAGGCATTTCAGAGAATTTGGCAGTACATCCAACCAGCCTCACAACCGCAGACCACGTGTAACCACACCAGCCCAGGACCTCCACATCCAACATGTTCACCTCCAAGATCGTCTGAGACCAGCCACTCAGACAGCTGCTGAAACAATCGGTTTGCATAACCAAAGAATTTCTGCACAAACTGTCAGAAACCGTCTCAGGGAAGCTCATCTGCATGCTCGTCGTCCTCATCGGGGTCTCGACCTGACTCCAGTTCGTCGTCGTAACCGACTTGAGTGGGCAAATGCTCACATTCGCTGGCGTTTGGCACGTTGGAGAGGTGTTCTCTTCACGGATGAATCCCGGTTCATACTGTTCAGGGCAGATGGCAGACAGCGTGTGTGGTGTCGTGTGGGTGAGCGGTTTTCTGATGTCAATGTTGTGGATCGAGTGGCCCATGGTGGCGGTGGGGTTATGGTATGGGCAGGCGCCTGTTATGGACGAAGAACACAGGTGCATTTTATTGATGACATTTTGAATGCACAGAGATACCGTGACGAGATCCTGAGGCCCATTGTTGTGCCACACATCCAAGAACATCACCTCATGTTGCAGCAGGATAATGCACGGCCCCATGTTGCAAGGATCTGTACACAATTCTTTGAAGCTGAAAATGTCCCAGTTCTTGCATGGCCAGCATACTCACCGGACATGTCACCCATTGAGCATGTTTGGGATGCTCTGGACCGGCGTATACGACAGCGTGTGCCAGTTCCTGCCAATATCCAGCAACTTCGCACAGCCATTGAAGAGGAGTGGACCAACATTCCACAGGCCACAATTGACAACCTGATCAACTCTATGCGAAGGAGATGTGTTGCACTGCATGAGGCAAATGGTGGTCACACCAGATACTGACTGGTATCCCCCCCCAATAAAACAAAACTGCACCTTTCAGAGTGGCCTTTTATTGTGGGCAGTCTAAGGCACACCTGTGCACTAATCATGGTGTCTAATCAGCATCTTGATATGGCACACCTGTGAGGTGGGATGGATTATCTCAGCAAAGGAGAAGTGCTCACTATCACAGATTTAGACTGGTTTGTGAACAATATTTGAGGGAAATGGTGATATTGTGTATGTGGAAAAAGTTTTAGATCTTTGAGTTCATGTCATACAAAACGGGAGCAAAACCAAAAGTGTTGCGTTTATATTTTTGTTGAGTGTATATATATATATATATATATATATATATATATATGTATGTGTGTGTTTTTTTTTTAATTAAATGTATATTTGAAATGTCTTCAGAAGTGGACATGGTGGGGGGGGTGTGCCTTGTAGCCCCTCGCCCCTCTGGTTACACATCTGTATAGTGTCTGAGAGCAAGATGAAAACAGGCTCAACAGAGTAAAGCCCATTTATTTATGTGGAAAGTGCAATCTGAGTGACAAGCCGTGATGGGTATCACATGCGCTCTCTCTCAGAAACAGATTTTGTGTGTATCTCATGTAAAGAAGAGTGAAATATGTTTTTAAAACATGTACCACAACACCACTGACTATTGTTCTGGTTTTTGAAGCAGAGTGAGACTGAGGTGCACTGTTGATGATCTGTGTGACTAAAACAGATCTGTGGTGTACTTAAAACAGTATTAATGTGCGCCTGGTGTGCCTGCTTGGCACATCGCATTTGAAAGGAAATTAAAGGAAATGCGCACTTATTTGGTGAGTCGTACTGAATTTATCCGATACCGGTCAATCAAAAATTGCCTTGATCGGGCCCACTTCCAATCACTTTCATCAGATCGGGACAAGATATGAGGTAAGCCCCTCTGATACAGAAACAGTGTGCGTGACATTGAGAGGAGTGTGTAGCACTCGCCAGTTGCCACCCAACTCATCACTACTCAGAACAAATGTGTCACACAATGCCACTACTGGTGACATGATGGGTTTGGCGAATGTTACACCCAAATCCGCTCCTTGGGTGGTCTACCCATAAACACCAACTCTTCACCCACAGGCCTCCATATCTGCCGTTACCGGCGGCACAGACTGCCGTGTGTGTGTGGTGAGTACAGCACACCAATTGTTCCCACTAACACTATACATCAGTCTGCATGTTTCCTTTTCTAAATACCACTACCCAAAGTATCAATGTTGATGGAAGCCCTGTTGAGTATAGAGGGCAGGGTCTCCTCCCTAATTTCAAAGCACCTTATTGTAGACATCTAAAAAGTATAAAAATAAAACATATTCTTTCAACTGAAACACAATATTAAGACTCGTACCAGTCAAACAGTTGTGATTGTTAAGTTACTTTGACGCAAGTACTGCAATGTTTGAATGAAACAGTAATTAAGTGAAGGTAAAATGCTGGAAAAGACAGGGGTGGTGGCCAAGTGGTTAAGTGTGTTTGTTGCCAGAGCAGAAGGTTCCTGTTTCGAGGTCAGCCCTGTCCATTCTCCATGTTACGTGGCGTTGCATCAGGAACGACATCCGGTGTAAAACTTGTGCCAAATTAACATGCAGATCCACCTCAGATGTGTTATGGCAACCGAAAGTGAAAAAAAAAAACAAGTGACCCAAGTGAGAAAACAGGGGAGAAGCTGAAGGGATGGGGACTGATAACGAAACAGGGGTAAAACATAACGAAATGGAGCAGACTGACTCCAAATTGGATTAAATATGATTCAATTAATTACTTTTATTAAATTATTTTTAAGCAAAATGGAGTGAAATGGGGACTGATAATAAGGAAACGGGTTAAACGTAGAGAAATGGAGCAGACTGAGTCCAAATATGATTCAATTAAGTACTTTTAATTTTTGTAGCGAAATGGGATGAAATGGGGACTGATAATCACAAAATGGGGTAAAACATAACGAAATGGAGCAGACTGACCCATTGACTGAAGTTTCATCTCTTGAATGCCAGATGGCGCACCTGTCCCTACTGCATGTACTCACAAAAAAACAAAAGCTAAACAATTAAATAAAAGTAATTAATTGGAGTCAGTCTGGTTCCCTCTGCCCCATTTCATTACATTTTACCCCATTTCGTGTTTATCAGTCCCCACTTTGCTCCATTTCATATTTCAGTATGGCCCAAGCCTGGCAGCTCATTACCAGGGAAGAAAGAAACTGAGAATCTGTTCCACAAAAACTTCACAGCAAGAAATGGTAAAGAAATTCCAGTTAAGTATTAAAATTTAGTACCTGATTTATGAATTAGGGTTTTTTTTTCCCAGCTGCTCCTTTTTTCACTTGGGGACACGACAGCAGAACCAATACAGATCTGCATGTTTATCTGGCAGAAGTTTGTTTTTTTGTTTGTTTTACATGGGGAGTGGGCAGGGTTGACCTTGAACTGGGAGCCTTCTGCTCAAAAAACAAGCACACCAACTACTTGGCCACCGCCATATTCATGATTTATGTTTGTGAAGATATTTTCATTTTTCAAAAATACAAATTGCATGCAGAAAGTGCTATAATTCCTTCAATGTTCACTCAGTGGATGTCAATATCTTCAAAGCTGAAAGTCTACACTCAAAGATCAAATGCCAATCAGGTCATTTGTCTGTCAGCACGATATCTGAAAACATTTTGAACAGATTTCAGCTGTGGGGTGAACCTTGTGTCATGAAGGGTTGACTACACCTTGACGCAGATGAAGCTCTAGGAAGAGTGCAAACACTTCTAGTAATATCAGACGTTACGAACATGAAACTAAATTTACAGTTTACTTAATAAAATACTCAGAAAATGCACTGAAGGCGAGTGAAATGTGTTTATAAAAACGCGCACTGCTGCAAAATTGACAAAGCTCAGTGTATTACCGTGGGGGAATTTTGATGTGTGAAGTGAATTTGGCGACACTACACCTTATAACACTGAAGTCACTGAATAATTTATCAGTAACAAAAAATAAATAAAATCAAAATTATGGAAAAACTGCATTTTATCCAAAACTGAGTACTACATTATAACCAGCAGGAGAGCTTTTATTGTGAAGTAAAGCTCCTGAAGTTTGTAGTACTGCAGTAAACCTTAGAAAGAGGTCTATATATTTGAGTAACCCCTTTCCCCTGTCCAACAAATTACAACCATTTTTTTTTTACCCTTGGACTCTATGGATCAAGAAATGGATGGTTGTGAAAGTATTTGAAGTAATTCAAGCTCTTTTTGCTTGCATTTGTGTGTTTTTACTTTACTCATAACATGAATGACAACATGAAAAAAGTTTTGTTGAAATCTTTGCAATTTTATCAAAAAAACAAAACAAACAAAAAAAAAACACAAGAAATCACACGCACATAAGTATTCACACCCTTTGCTCAAGCATCGCCCCAGTCTGAGGTCAAGAGCGCTTTGGAGTAGGTTTTCATCCAGGATGTTTCTGTACTTGCTGCATTCATCTTTCCCTCAATCCTGACTAGTCTCCCAGTTCCTGCGCTGAAAAACATCCCCACAGCATGATGCTGCCACCATCATGCTTCACTGTAGGGATGATGCCTGCATTCCTCCAAACATGACCCCTGGGATTCACACCAAAGAGTTCCATCTTTGTGTCATCAGAACAGAGAATTTTGTTTCTCATGGTCTGAGAGTCCTTCAGCTGTCTTTCAGCAAACTCCAGGCGGGCTGCCATGTGCCTTTTAATAAGGAGTAGCGTAAGCCACAGAAATCCATCTGGCCACTCTACCATACAGGCCTGATTGGTGGATTGCTGCAGAGATGGTTGTCCTTGAAAAGGTTGTAGAGAAGCTTGAACCTTCGACTGGAGTGGGTTGCTTGACGCGAGGACGTTTCGCTTCAAATCGCAGAAGCTCTTGTAGAGAAGAATAACTCTTCTCTACAAGAGTCAAGACAGAAGTCAGACCACCAGAGCAAGAATTTTAGCTGAGGAAGCTTCTGCGATCTGAAGCGAAACGTCCTCGCGTCAAGCAACCCAGTCCAGTCGAAGATTCATGTTTCTCTACTATGGAAACCACCTGGACAACTGAGAGCCTACACAGAAAATCTGGAAAGGTTCTCCTTTCTCCAAAGAAGAATGCTGGAGCTCTGACAAAATGACCATCAGATTCTTGGTCACATCCATGACCAAGGCTGTTCAGTTTAGACGGGCTGCCGGCTCTAGGAAGAGTCCTGGTGGATCTGAACTTCATCCATTTACAGATGATTGAGGCCACTGTGCTCATTGGGATCTTCAAAGCAGCAAAAAATGTTTCTGTACCCTTCCCCAGATTTGTGCCTTGAGACAATTCTGTCTCGGAGGTCTACAGACAATTCGTTTGATTTCATGCTTGGTTTGTCCTCTGACATGCACTGTCAACTGTGGGACCTTATACACTCAACAAAAATATAAATGCAACACTTTTGGTTTTGCTCCCATTTTGTATGAGATTAACTCAAAGATCTAAAACTTTTACCACATACACAATATCACCATTTCCCTCAAATATTGTTCACAAAACAGTCTAAATCTGTGATAGTGAGCACTTCTCCTTTGCTTCAGATAATCCATCCCACCTCACAGGTGTGCCATATCAAGATGCTGATTAGACACCATGATTAGTGCACAGGTGTGCCTTAGACTGTCCACAATAAAAGGCCACTCTGAAAGGTGCAGTTTTGTTTTATTGGGGGGATACCAGTCAGTATCTGGTGTGACCACCATTTGCCTCATGCAGTGCAACACATCTCCTTCGCATAGAGTTGATCAGGTTGTCAATTGTGGCCTGTGGAATGTTGGTCCACTCCTCTTCAATGGCTGTGCGAAGTTGCTGGATATTGGCAGGAACTGGTACACGCTGTCGTATATGCCGGTCCAGAGCATCCCAAACATGCTCAATGGGTGACATGTCCGGTGAGGATGCCGGCCATGCAAGAACTGGGACATTTTCAGCTTCCAAGAATTGTGTACAGATCCTTGCAACATGGGGCCGTGCATTATCCTGCTGCAACATGAGGTGATGTTCTTGGATGTATGGCACAAGCAACAGTTCTGGTTGACATTCCTGCTGTCAGCATGCCAACTGCACGCTCCCTCAAATCTTGCGACATCTGTGGCATTGTGCTGTGTGATAAAACTGCACCTTTCAGAGTGACCTTTTATTGTGGGCAGTCTAAGGCACACCTGTGCACTAATCATGGTGTCTAATCAGCATCTTGATATGGCACACCTGTGAGGTGGGATGGATTATCTCAGCAAAGGAGAAGTGCTCACTATCACAGATTTAGACTGGTTTGTGAACAATATTTGAGGGAAATGGTGATATTGTGTATGTGGAAAACGTTTTAGATCTTTGAGTTCATCTCATACAAAATGGGAGCAAAACCAAAAGTGTTGCGTTTATATTTTTGTTGAGTGTATGTAGACAGGTGTGTGTCTTTCCAAATCATGCCCAATCAACTGAATTTACCCCAGGTGTACTCCAATTAAGCTGTAGACACATCTCAAGGATGATCAGTGGAAACAGGATGCACCCAAGCTCAATTTTGAGCGTCATGGCAAAGGCTGTGAATATTTATGAACATGTGATTTCTTAGTTTTTATTTTTAATAAATTTGCTAAATCTCAACAAAATGCTGTCATTATGGGGTATTGTGTGTAGAACTTTGGGGGGAAAAATGAATTTCATCCATTTTGGAATAAGGCTGTAACATAATAAAATGTGGAAAAAGTGAATCACTGTGAATACTTTCTGGATGCACTGTATTTATTTGGAGCTAATAAGAGTGATGAAGTGAGAAGTAAAAAGTAAAATGCATTTTTCCTATTTCTGTCTTTCACATCAAGTAGTAACCCGTATTTTGTATAGCCAGTATCAATCTTCCACCCTAACATAGAAACACTGAGTGGTAAACCACCAGGGAACAAATCTTGTTTTCTAGACAAAAACAAATGTGTTATTTGTTTCAAACCCCTTGGGACTAGGAAACGAAAAGCTCATGTGGTGAAGAATCCTACAACAGAAGGCAAAACAACTATTTCTGCTGTTGCTCAAACATGGAATGACGAGGTTTTGTGGCACTCCCCATACGAAGAAGACCAGTAGACAGTAAAGCTGAACTTCTCATTTCATGTAATTCCTGCAAGTTCTTCACGAGATGACTAGGGTTATTTGTATGCAACAAAAACTGACAAACCTTGTAATGGTCCCCCCACCAACAGAAAATCATTTCAAGCACACATAAAATGAGCAAGGTATAAAACTGCAATATGGGTAAATAGCTATCAGGCACAACCTTGCATTGGAATTGCATTGTTATTTTGGTAATGAATGGATGGATCAAGAAGGACTGTTGGCTCCAGTGTTTTTTGAAAGAGCATCAACTCCTGTGGCATTAAGGGATCTCACACATTTGTACTGCTTTGTCTCTAACTGAAATATCACTTTCTGCCTTCAGAACTGAATTTGTGCAGATATGTGATTGTGGGATGCAGGGAGAGCTGTTAACAGCAATAATAAAACATTTATGCCAGGCGAGTGAACTGTACAAAAAATGCCCTCGGACCCCAAAAATCAGCACACGTCCAGGCCTGTCTTAAGTTTGCCCATGACCATTTGGATGATCCAGAAGAGTCATGGGAGAAAGTTATGTGGTCAAATGAGACCAAAATAGAACTTTTTGGTCTTAATTCCACTCCCTGTGTTTGGAGGAAGAAGAATGCTGAGTACCATCCCAAAAACACCGTCCCTACTGTGAAGCATGGGGGTGGAAGCATCATGCTTTGGGGGTGTTTTTCTGCATATGGGACAGGACGACTGCACTGTATTAAGGAGAGGATGACCGGGGCCATGTATTGCGAGATTTTGGGGAACAACCTCCTTCCCTCAGTTAGAGCATTGAAGATGGGTCATGGATGGGTCTTCCATGACAATGACCCGAAGCACACAGCCAGGATAAACCAAGGAGTGGCTCCGTAAGAAAGCATATCAAGGTTCTGGAGTGGCCTAGCCAGTCTCCAGACCTAAACCTAATAGTAAATCTTTGGAGGGAGCTCAAACTCCGTGATTCTCAGCAACAGCCCAGTAACCTGGCTGATCTAGAGAAGGTCTGTGTGGACGAATGGGCCAAAATCCTTGCTGCAGTGTGTGCAAACCTGGTGAAAAACTACAGGAAATGTTTGACCTCTGTAATTGCAAACAAAGGCTACTGTACCAAATATTAACATTGATTTTCACAGGCGATCAAGTACTTACAACCCCTGGCAAAAATTATGGAATCACCAGCCTCAGAGGATGTTCATTCAGTTGTTTAATTTTGTAGAAAAAAAAGCAGATCACAGACATGACACAAAACTAAAGTCATTTCAAATGGCAACTTTCTGGCTTTAAGAAACATTATAAGAAATCAAGAAAAAAAATTGTGGCAGTCAGTAACGGTTACTTTTTTAGACCAAGCAGAGGGAAAAAAATATGGACTCACTCAATTCTGAGGAATAAATTATGGAATCACCCTGTAAATTATCATCCCCAAAACTAACACCTGCATCAAATCAGATCTGCTCGTTAGTCTGCATCTAAAAAGGAGTGATCACACCTTGGAGAGCTGTTGCACCAAGTGGACTGACATGAATCATGGCTCCAACACGAGAGATGTCAATTGAAACAAAGGAGAGGATTATCAAACTCTTAAAAGAGGGTAAATCATCATGCAATGTTGCAAAAGATGTTGGTTGTTCACAGTCAGCTGTGTCTAAACTCTGGACCAAATACAAACAACATGGGAAGGTTGTTAAAGGCAAACATACTGATAGACCAAGGAAGAAATCAAAGCGTCAAGACAGAAAACTTAAAGCAATATGTCTCAAAAATCGAAAATGCACAACAAAACAAATGAGGAACGAATGGGAGGAAACTGGAGTCAACGTCTGTGACCGAACTGTAAGAAACCACCTAAAGAAAATGGGATTTACATACAGAAAAGCTAAACGAAAGCCATCATTAACACCTAAACAGAAAAAAACAAGGTTACAATGGGCTAAGGAAAAGCAATCGTGGACTGTGGATGACTGGATGAAAGTCATATTCAGTGATGAATCTCAAATCTGCATTGGGCAAGGTGATGATGCTGGAACTTTTGTTTGGTGCCGTTCCAATGAGATTTATAAAGATGACTGCCTGAAGAGAACATGTAAATTTCCACAGTCATTGATGATATGGGGCTGCATGTCAGGTAAAGGCACTGGGGAGATGGCTGTCATTACATCATCAATAAATGCATACGTTTACGTTGATATTTTGGACACTTTTCTTATCCCATCAATTGAAAGGATGTTTGGGGATGATGAAATCATTTTTCAAGATGATAATGCATTTTGCCATAGACCAAAAACTGTGAAAACATTCCTTGCAAAAACGACACATAGGGTCAATGTCATGGCCTGCAAATAGTCCGGATCTTAATCCAATTGAAAATCTTTGGTGGAAGTTGAAGAAAATGGTCCATGACAAGGCTCCAACCTGCAAAGCTGATCTGGCAACAGCAATCAGAGAAAGTTGGAGCAAGACTGATGAAGAGTACTGTTTGTCACTCATTAAGTCCATGCCTCAGAGACTGCAAGCTGTTATAAAAGCCAGAGGTGGTGCAACAAAATACTAGTGATGTGTTGGCGCGTTCTTTTGTTTTTCATGATTCCATAATTTTTTCTTCAGAATTGAGTGATTCCATATTTTTTTCCCTCTGCTTGGTCTAAAAAAGTAACCGTTACTGACTGCCACAATTATTTTTCCTGATTTCTTATAGTGTGTCTTAAAGCCAGAAAGTTGCCATTTGAAATTACTTTAGTTTTGTGTCATGTCTGTGATCTGCTTTTTTTCTACAAAATTAAACAACCGAATGAACATCCTCCGAGGCCGGTGATTCCATAATTTTTGCCAGGGGTTGTATTTGCAGCAGTAACATACAAATAAATTATTAAAAAAATCATACATTGTGATTTCCGGATTTTTTTTTTTTTTTTTAGATTATGTCTCACAGTGGACATGCACCTAAAATGAAAATTTCAGACCACTCCATGATTTCTAAGTGGGAGAACTTGCAAAATCGCAGGGTGTTCAAATACTTATTTTCCTCACTGTATTTTGCCGGACCCGGCAAAATACAGTGCATAATAAGCTAGTGATGTTTTGCCGGATCTCCTGTTTGACTGGCTAATTCAAATGACATCAGTGGTACCGGTACCTGTGATGAAATCGGCTCCAGCAAAGTTGAACTGGACCATATTTCACTGTACGCGGCTTGCGCTGTTTTGCCGGCCGTCTAAATTTATTCACGACGGAACGCCCGCAATTGGGCGGGAACTTAAAGGCGATTGGAGTTTAAGATCTCCTTATTTCACATTCATGATAGTAGCTCGATATTGGTGATTTTCATTATTGAAAACTGGCATATTTTACCATTCACTATTTTCAGGGGCAGACTGATCGAAGGTTTTGCAGACATGACACTGACAGAGAAAAAACAGGATAAATACGTGTCGACGTGGACTTCTGTATTTTCGTTTTTATTATGTCTTGAATTTGCAGGTTTTGTTTAACATCCCCGTCCTACACAGAAAATTACCAAGACTGCAAAAATTACTTCCACGATGCCCGAAATTATTTCCACCGCATGGCGAAAAGCGCAGGTGGAAATAATTTCGGGCACGGTATATTATATGTCACTGTATGCAGCAAAATATACACTACCTTCTAAATAACTTCAGAATGTTACTCTTTGTTTTTTTTAAGATTCATCAAACTGAATAACCCAGGCCATACAAAACACAAGTTTTACAACCACCCATTTGATAGTCCAAAGACGTCGAAATTTTTTTTTAAAATGTGTGATTTCTTTTTATTTATTTATTTTGGGCTGGGGGGGGGGGGGGGGGGGGGTCATCTTCTGCAGCTGTACAGTGTCTTTTCGGTTTTGCACTTTGCAGACGGTCCCTGCGCATTAGTCGCACGGCCGCGCGAACATTCACACTAATGTTATTTGTACAACTCGGATAATAAGATTGTAGCTCGTTGCCTAAACTGCTGAGGTGAGAAAATAGTGTTGTTTGCGTGTCTACATTTCTCTTATGATTTATTGAGCCGGGAACTTCAAATCCTATTTTTACCGCAGTCACCGACATTTACCCACAAACACGAGTCAAAAAAGGGAAGCCAACTTCTAACACAAACACAAGACAAAACTTTAGTTTCAGCTCATAGCAGTAAAAAAAAAAAAAGAAAAGAAAAAGAAACACACCTTTTCATGAGCACTGACGTCCAGAACGTTCTTCTTCTAATCTAGACGCTTTGGCAAAACTATTGCTGCACTACCGCCACCACGTGGACTGGAATGTGAAACGAGATTTTGTGGTTGGTGTCCCAGATACTTTTGACTCAGTTTTGCAGCATCATCATCAACAACAACAAAACCTTAATAATGTCAAAGTATATCTTGCTTGGCGTTTTCTACAAGAGAACTTACAATGCAAAATCATGACGTATTGTCTTGCTTTGTAACTGAAATATGGATTCTGTTATATTGTATTTCCCACACAGTCTGCTACACTCAAGTGATTGCACAGCCTCATCATAGAGACTGGTGTTGGCTTACAGCATGGATATGGTGTCTATCAGGCTTCTACAGGTGCATCTAAAAAAAAAAAAAAAAAGAATACGCGTATTATAAAAAAGTTAAATATTTTTGTCATGTATTTCAGAGAGCAGAAATTTTACATATTCTAATTTCAATACATAAAATCTCAAATGTTTCAGTCATTTTTTGATCATTACAGCTTCCTGCATTAAAAAATAGAAAGCGCATATCTCAAAATATTAAAAATATTTCAGCAGAACAGTTTTTTTTTAAAAGAAGTTACACTACTTATTTATAATACTGTCTAGTACTTCTGAAAAGTATGTTCATTTATGCACTCAGTACTTCTTTGTAGTAGCTGGTGCCTTTTGAATGAATTCCTGCCTCAGTGTGGTGTGACAATGTGGCACCGTCGAGGTGTTCTGGAAGTCCAGGTTGCCTTGATAGCAGCCTTCAGCGCATCTGGATTGTTGGATCTGGTGCCTCTAATCTTCCTTTTGGCTCTGATTTTGCTCTTAAAAATCACCAGAATTGTATATTTTTGTCACATCACATGATCCAATATAGATTTAACATTGTATAAGGTCAACATGTTACCCAGCAATCTGCATATGACAAAAATACCAACTCAAAAAAACAAAACAACAAAAAAAAAACAAACAAACCTCAGTTTGTATATATAGTTTTGGAGTTAGAATATAGTTTAGAAGGGGAACCTGTGTTGCCTGTCCCATAGCATACTCAAAATGATCAGACTCTACTGAGCAGTCTAACTCTGAAGGTCTAACTTCATCATTTGGTAGAACATCATTTGGTGTTGGACACTGAGTTTTAGTCAGTGTTCAGCACTGTTATGGGGTCGTTCCACAGAGTCCTGAATAGCAAATTGGGCATATTTTGAAGCATCATAGTAACTTCTTGATTCATCTTTGTTAATCTGGAACAAACTTGGCATTCACCCTATTGAGGTTTCAAATCCCGCAAAATCTTGCAAAACGAAGAGGTCGCCGCGCTGCGAGATGTCAGTAACATTGAGAACTGCACTGAGACGCTCTGATCAGGCTGAACTTTAACCGCTGCACACGGACAACAGCATTAACATCGCAACATAAAACTCTTTGTATATTGTGCATAAAACTCTCGTAAATATATTATCTGGGTTTATAGATGTTGTTATTGTGTTTGTTTTATGTAAACATGAGAAGCTCAGGTTGTTTCTCCGTTATTTTCAATTGGAGTTGCTGTGAGCACCGATCGCTTCCTGATCATGTCGTTCTGGGGGAAAGTGAAGTTTGCTCTTTAACGTCCTGCTTATTCTCCTTTATCAATCAATCAATCAATCAATTTTTTTTTATATAGCGCCAAATCACAACAAACAGTTGCCCCAAGGCGCTTTATATTGTAAGGCAAGGCCATACAATAATTATGTAAAATCCCAACGGTCAAAACGACCCCCTGTGAGCAAGCACTTGGCTACAGTGGGAAGGAAAAACTCCCTTTTAACAGGAAGAAACCTCCAGCAGAACCAGGCTCAGGGAGGGGCAGTCTTCTGCTGGGACTGGTTGGGGCTGAGGGAGAGAACCAGGAAAAAGACATGCTGTGGAAGGGGAGCAGAGATCGATCACTAATGATTAAATGCAGAGTGGTGCATACAGAGCAAAAAGAGAAAGAAACAGTGCATCATGGGAACCCCCCAGCAGTCTAAGTCTATAGCAGCATAACTAAGGGATGGTTCAGGGTCACCTGATCCAGCCCTAACTATAAGCTTTAGCAAAAAGGAAAGTTTTAAGCCTAATCTTAAAAGTAGAGAGGGTGTCTGTCTCCCTGATCTGAATTGGGAGCTGGTTCCACAGGAGAGGAGCCTGAAAGCTGAAGGCTCTGCCTCCCATTCTACTCTTACAAACCCTAGGAACTACAAGTAAGCCTGCAGTCTGAGAGCGAAACGCTCTATTGGGGTGATATGGTACTACGAGGTCCCTAAGATAAGATGGGACCTGATTATTCAAAACCTTATAAGTAAGAAGAAGAATTTTAAATTCTATTCTAGAATTAACAGGAAGCCAATGAAGAGAGGCCAATATGGGTGAGATATGCTCTCTCCTTCTAGTCCCCGTTAGTACTCTAGCTGCAGCATTTTGAATTAACTGAAGGCTTTTCAGGGAACTTTTAGGACAACCTGATAATAATGAATTACAATAGTCCAGCCTAGAGGAAATAAATGCATGAATTAGTTTTTCAGCATCACTCTGAGACAAGACCTTTCTAATTTTAGAGATATTGCGTAAATGCAAAAAAGCAGTCCTACATATTTGTTTAATATGCGCTTTGAATGACATATCCTGATCAAAAATGACTCCAAGATTTCTCACAGTATTACTAGAGGTCAGGGTAATGCCATCCAGAGTAAGGATCTGGTTAGACACCATGTTTCTAAGATTTGTGGGGCCAAGTACAATAACTTCAGTTTTATCTGAGTTTAAAAGCAGGAAATTAGAGGTCATCCATGTCTTTATGTCTGTAAGACAATCCTGCAGTTTAGCTAATTGGTGTGTGTCCTCTGGCTTCATGGATAGATAAAGCTGGGTATCATCTGCGTAACAATGAAAATTTAAGCAATACCGTCTAATAATACTGCCTAAGGGAAGCATGTATAAAGTGAATAAAATTGGTCCTAGCACAGAACCTTGTGGAACTCCATAATTAACCTTAGTCTGTGAAGAAGATTCCCCATTTACATGAACAAATTGTAATCTATTAGACAAATATGATTCAAACCACCGCAGCGCAGTGCCTTTAATACCTATGGCATGCTCTAATCTCTGTAATAAAATTTTATGGTCAACAGTATCAAAAGCAGCACTGAGGTCTAACAGAACAAGTACAGAGATGAGTCCACTGTCCGAGGCCATAAGAAGATCATTTGTAACCTTCACTAATGCTGTTTCTGTACTATGATGAATTCTAAAACCTGACTGAAACTCTTCAAATAGACCATTCCTCTGCAGATGATCAGTTAGCTGTTTTACAACTACCCTTTCAAGAATTTTTTGAGAGAAAAGGAAGGTTGGAGATTGGCCTATAATTAGCTAAGATAGCTGGGTCAAGTGATGGCTTTTTAAGTAATGGTTTAATTACTGCCACCTTAAAAGCCTGTGGTACATAGCCAACTAATAAAGATAGATTGATCATATTTAAGATCGAAGCATTAAATAATGGTAGGGCTTCCTTGAGCAGCCTGGTAGGAATGGGGTCTAATAGACATGTTGATGGTTTGGATGAAGTAACTAATGAAAATAACTCAGACAGAACAATCTGAGAGAAAGAGTCTAAGCAAATACCGGCATCACTGAAAGCAGCCAAAGATAACGATACGTCTTTGGGATGGTTATGAGTAATTTTTTCTCTAATAGTTAAAATTTTGTTAGCAAAGAAAGTCATGAAGTCATTACTAGTTAAAGTTAATGGAATACTCAGCTCAATAGAGCTCTGACTCTTTGTCAGCCTGGCTACAGTGCTGAAAAGAAACCTGGGGTTGTTCTTATTTTCTTCAATTAGTGATGAGTAGAAAGATGTCCTAGCTTTACGGAGGGCTTTCTTATAGAGCAACAGACTCTTTTTCCAGGCTAAATGAAGATCTTCTAAATTAGTGAGACGCCATTTCCTCTCCAACTTACGGGTTATCTGCTTTAAGCTGCGAGTTTGTGAGTTATACCACGGAGTCAGGCACTTCTGATTTAAAGCTCTCTTTTTCAGAGGAGCTACAGCATCCAAAGTTGTCTTCAATGAGGATGTAAAACTATTGACGAGATACTCTATCTCACTTACAGAGTTTAGGTAGCTACTCTGCACTGTGTTGGTATATGGCATTAAAGAACATAAAGAAGGAATCATATCCTTAAACCTAGTTACAGTGCTTTCTGAAAGACTTCTAGTGTAATGAAACTTATTCCCCACTGCTGGGTAGTCCATCAGAGTAAATGTAAATGTTATTAAGAAATGATCAGACAGAAGGGAGTTTTCAGGGAATACTGTTAAGTCTTCTATTTCCATACCATAAGTCAGAACAAGATCTAAGATATGATTAAAGTGGTGGGTGGACTCATTTACATTTTGAGCAAAGCCAATAGAGTCTAATAATAGATTAAATGCAGTGTTGAGGCTGTCATTCTCAGCATCTGTGTGGATGTTAAAATCACCCACTATAATTATCTTATCTGAGCTAAGCACTAAGTCAGACAAAAGGTCTGAAAATTCACAGAGAAACTCACAGTAACGACCAGGTGGACGATAGATAATAACAAATAAAACTGTTTTTTGGGACTTCCAATTTGGATGGACAAGACTAAGAGTCAAGCTTTCAAATGAATTAAAGCTCTGTCTGGGTTTTTGATTAATTAATAAGCTGGAATGGAAGATTGCTGCTAATCCTCCGCCTCGGCCCGTGCTACGAGCATTCTGACAGTTAGTGTGACTCGGGGGTGTTGACTCATTTAAACTAACATATTCATCCTGCAGTAACCAGGTTTCTGTAAGGCAGAATAAATCAATATGTTGATCAATTATTATATCATTTACCAACAGGGACTTAGAAGAGAGAGACCTAATGTTTAATAGACCACATTTAACTGTTTTAGTCTGTGGTGCAGTTGAAGGTGCTATATTATTTTTTCTTTTGGAATTTTTATGCTTAAATAGATTTTTACTGGTTATTGGTGGTCTGGGAGCAGGCACCGTCTCTACGGGGATGGGGTAATGAGGGGATGGCAGGGGGAGAGAAGCTGCAGAGAGGTGTGTAAGACTACAACTCTGCTTCCTGGTCCCAACCCTGGATAGTCACGGTTTGGAGGATTTAAGAAAATTGGCCAGATTTCTAGAAATGAGAGCTGCTCCATCCAAAGTGGGATGGATGCCGTCTCTCCTAACAAGACCAGGTTTTCCCCAGAAGCTTTGCCAATTATCTATGAAGCCCACCTCATTTTTTGGACACCACTCAGACAGCCAGCAATTCAAGGAGAACATGCGGCTAAACATGTCACTCCCGGTCCGATTGGGGAGGGGCCCAGAGAAAACTACAGAGTCCGACAGTGTTTTTGCAAAGTTACACACCGATTCAATATTAATTTTTGTGACCTCCGATTGGCGTAACCGGGTGTCATTACTGCCGACGTGAATTACAATCTTACCAAATTTACGCTTAGCCTTAGCCAGCAGTTTCAAATTTCCTTCAATGTCGCCTGCTCTGGCCCCCGGAAGACAATTGACTATGGTTGTTGGTGTCGCTAACTTCACATTTGTCAAAACAGAGTCGCCAATAACCAGAGTTTGATCCTCGGCGGGTGTGTCGCCGAGTGGGGAAAAACGGTTAGAAATGTGAACGGGTTGGCGGTGTACACGGGGCTTCTGTTTAGAACTATGCTTCCTCCTCACAGTCACCCAGTCGGCCTGCTTTCCCGGCTGCTCGGGATCCTGCCAGAGGGAAACTAACGGCGGCTAAGCTACCTTGGTCCGCACCGACTACAGGGGCCTGGCTAGCTGTAGAATTTTCCACGGTGCGGAGCCGAGTCTCCAATTCGCCCAGCCTGGCCTCCAAAGCTACGAATAAGCTACACTTATTACAAGTACCATTACTGCTAAAGGAGGCCAAGGAATAACTAAACATTTCACACCCAGAGCAGAAAAGTGCGGGAGAGACAGGAGAAGCCGCCATGCTAAATCGGCTAAGAGCTAGTAGCTGCGCTAAGCTAGCGGATTCCTAAAAACACGCAAAGTGAATAATGTGTAAATAATTTAGAGGTGATTCAGCAGAGGGAATGCCTTAGTTAAGGCACGTTAAGATTACACTGGGGAAACAAATCGTTATCTAGATAACTAGATCAATCTAACTGCGCAGATTAAACAGCTAACAGATACAGAAAAACACCGCTGTGCTCCGGAACAGGAAGTGATACAATACCGCAGTGAGAGCCAACCACCAGTAGAGGCCAAGGACAGCACTTTACAGCACTGTTTGTCCTGTTTGTTCCAGGTTAGCTTAGTTTGTTTGATCGTGTGCCATCAAGGTAAAAATTGGAAGCTGAAGTTGCGTTTGTTGCTGTTTTTGTTTATATTTGAACACTTCAATCATGTCTGGCTGAGCACATAACTCCTTTCTTTTGTTTGAAGGCCTCTTTAGCAGCATTGCCACCTTGGTACCTTTACCCCTGACTCTGAGCAGGTTGCCAGGTCTCCACTTTATAAGCCATCTTGTTGCCTCTTAGTCTAGCTGACATGGCTCTGACCCTGGGTGGGTTGCTAGGTCTGCACTTTATAGGCCAGGCTGATTCCTCAGATCAGTTGACATGCCTCTGACTCTGGGCAGGTTGCCAGGTTTGCACTTTATAAGCCAGCCTCTTAGGAGGCAAGCCTGCAACTGCTAGTATACCAGGGGAGGATTAAGCCATTTATCCAACTTATTTAGAAAGTGGGCGATTGTATGAGAACGGCGCTCTGTGGAATAGCCCTGTTACATTCACCTGCCTAAGCCTCACTCCTATCCAGATCACAACATCAGTTTGCTTAACATTGTATCTGTCCCACACCAGATTCAAACTCACAATCACACAGGTATAGGAGACAGACGCTCTGACAAGGAGGCTGTAATGTAAGTGACTGCACTTCTATTGATGGAATACATTCTGGTGATCGTGATTATATTGACACAAACCAGTGCAGAGATGTGTCTGGAAAGTATTCACAGTGCTTCACTTTTTTCACATTTTGATATGTTACAGCCTTATTTCAAAATGGAGCAAATTCCTTTTTCCCCTCTAAAAATTCTACACACAGCACCCCATAATGACAACATGAAAAAAAGCTTTGTTGAAATTTTTGCAAATTTATTAAAAATAAAAAACTTTGAAATCACATGTAGATACGTATTCACACCCTTTGCTCAATACTTTGTTGATGCATCTTTGGCAGTGATAGGTGATCTTTGGGCAGTTTAGTCCATTCCTCTTTGCAGCACCTTTCAAGCTCCATCAGGTTGGATGGGGAGCGTCAGTGCACAGCCATTTTCAGATCTCACCAGAGATGTTCAATCACATTTCAGGTCTGGGCCCTGGCTGGGCCACTCAAGGACATTCAGAGAGTTGTCCTAAAGTCACTCCTTTGATATCTTAGCTGTGTGTTTAGGATTATTGTCCTGCTAAAAGATGACCCATCAGCCCAGTCTGAGGTCAAGAGCACTCTGGAGCAGGTTTTCATCCAGGGTGTCTCTGTACATTGATTGCTGCATTCATCTTTCTCTCAATCCTGACTAGTGTCCCAGTTCCTGCAGCTGAAAAACATCCACACAGTATGATGCTGCCACCACCATGCTTCACTGTAGGGATGGTGCCTGGTTTCCTCCAGACATGATGCCTGGCATTCACACCAAAGAGTTCAATCTTTGTTTCATCAGAACAGAGAATTTTGTTTTGTAAAAAAAAAAAGTTCACATTGTCATTATTGGGCATTGTTTGTAGAAGTTTGAGGAAAAATGAATTTCATCCATTTTGGAATAAGACTAAAATAAAAAGTGGAAAAAGGGAAGTGCTGTGCATACTTTCTGGATTGACTGTATATACACCATGGAATCCTTTTAGCTTTATCTCTTTCCACTATCCTCTGACACCAACCTGTAGGTGCAGTTGATTTATTTACATTCTCTGGACTTCATCATATATCTTTTCTCCATTTCACCCCGACCCCATTTCAGTTTTGTTTCCTAAACCATTCTGTTCTGCTGTATTCCTCTATGCACAGTGCTCCTTCTCAGCTCAAATGTAAAAAAAAAGAAGCAAAAATAAATTCTAATAATAATCATTGTTATTGTTACTCATGTTTATCACAATAATAATAATAAAGAACAAAGAAGCTGACTGTTCTTCAAATCTCCCTCCAGCGTTGACTGCATTTGTTTCCAGTTTGTCTCCTGAATTCAGTTCAATTCAATTCAATTTATTTTGTTTATACAGCACCAAATCACAGCAAAGCTGCCTCAAAGTGCTTCACACAAGTAAGGCTTAACCTTACCAACCCCTAGAGCAAGTACACAGGTGACAGTGGTGAGGAATCCCTCTGATGATTTGAGGAAGAAACCTCAAGCAGACCAGACTCAGAGGGGTGACCCTCTGCCTAGGCTATTCAAACAGTTAAAAGGTTTTTACAACATTTTACAAAGCTGAAGAAAAGATTAATCTGATGAGAAGTCCACGCTCTTGTTTGCACCACAGGCAGGGGTCACCCAGGTGAACTCGTGCCGTCAGTGGGCCTGTTCCTGTGACAACATCCATGCAAAACGCAGTCCGCACAGCTGCAAATTTTTCTTTGCTGTCAAAACCACTAACTTGATTCAATCAGTGTTAGTAATGATGTTACTGACCGTGTGTAACAGGCCCCGTCCTAGAGGACTGTTGCCAGATTAACTGTCTTGTAAATAACAGGAAAATAATGAGACGAGCAGAGAAGTAGATGGGGGTGGTGTACCAATTGTGGCAAGCGCCTGGATGAGGGAACAATCTCCTGCAGCTACTGTTGCCCTGAGTGTTATGTCCCCAGGTATTCTAGATGGCCCTTGGCCTAGTGGGGGCTCTGCACTAAAATGCTCCATCATTTTTGGGGAAAATTCCATTGACCTGGAGAGTTGCAAAACTGCTTGTTCTTGGCTGTGATGGGTCAGGAGGGGGGTGACTCGATTACATATATAACCTACTGTAGCAGTAACTGGTGAGGGCACTTCTGAGTCACAGATTCCAGCATCTGCTGCATTGCTGTAGTCCAGGAACATTTTACTGAGTGACCTGAGGTTTATGTGATGCCTAACCAGAGCATGACCATGACAGGCTGGTGGAGGACATGTTCACCCAGTTTGGGGTGCCTGCTGAGCACCATAGTGACAAGGGGCAGATTACGAATCTAGGTCTTTGGGGAAGTCTGCAGACGGGTGGGGGTAAACAAGCTGAGAACTGTGTCCTTCTATTCTGACAGGCTGGTGGAGTGGTTCAGCCTGAACACCTAGTTTTTCATCTTCACCGGTCACTATCAGAAAAAAGGAAAAAAGTCTGATTACACTGGGCTATGGTCAAAATGCTTCTGAAATAAATGTAGTCAAACTTTACTAATTTTGGACCACTGAGAATGAAAATGATGTTTGAAATGGTTGATTGACTCTAGTTTTAAGATATGTTACTACTGTGCTACTAAGGGTTACCTTTTGATGATGTTACAAAAAACAGGTGAAATATAATTATATGAAAAGTCAGTAAGGTATATCTTATATATTATATTCCATTTCTAAGGTGGGATTATGCTAGTATACTAAGGTATATCTAAATATCTAAAAGGAAGAGTAAAATAGAAGAGTAGAAAAGAGTAGAGTAGAGCCACTTAGGTGCCTGGTCTTGAGAACCAGGGATGATAGGTTGAAAAGCTTTTTTAACCCATGGGAACTCTCCCTACCCACCCAAGCGGCTCAAGAAAAAAAGTATATACAGTAATAAATAATAAGACATAAGAAAGATAAGGCATCATATATGTAAGTTATATTTAAATATTAAGGGTAATAAACAACATATACAATAAATATGGTACTATATAATATACAGGAGTAGGTATTAAAACCTAAATATAAATACAAATGAACAGTCAATCATGAAAAGACCTATGATTTATCATGAAAACTCTACTATCAACACAATATAATTATATAGAGTTAAAATGTAAAAACTTAAATATTTTAGAAACAGTAGCCAACCAGTCATTTTATTGTCCTATTTGAATTCAGCATGTCAAAATCCATTGTAAATAGCACATTCTATTTCTGAAGCAGACAAATTCTCTAAATTTGTAGGCCGGTGTTATTAGGACCCTGATATCAGGGTGGTGCTTCATATTCATTAATCCTGATTAAGAAATCACATTAACAATTACCAACAGGAACCATTCATATTCTGATCATAATATGATTACATCTCTGTGTACTGTCTAATCTTACTGCAAGAGTTGGTTCAATACATTTGTATTCTTCAAAGCCAGATGTGCTTGGTGTGATGCAGGACAGATTGCTCTGTGTCCAATTTTAGACACCTGAGCTGTTATACTTTTTTATGAAACAGACAGTTGCACGCAGACTTTCATTGCAAACAGATGTGTGTTGAATGAGGCCTTCCAGTGTATGTGTTGGTACAACCCCAATTCCAATGACGTTGGGATGTTGCGTGAAATGTAAATGAAAACAGAATACAATGATTAGCAAATCCTCTTCAACCTATATTGAACTGAATACACCACAAAGACAAGATATTTAATGTTCAAACCGATAGACTTTTTTGTTTTTGTGCAAATATTTGCTCATTTTGAAATGGATGCCTGCAACACATTTCAAAAAAGCTGGGACAGGAGCAACAAAAGACTGGGAAAGTTGATGAATGCTCAACACCTGCTTAGAACATTCCACAGGTGAACAGGTTAATTGGAAACAGGTGAGTGTCATGATTGGGTATAAAAGGAGCATCCCCCAAAGGCTCAGCCATTCACAAGCAAAGATGGGGCGAGTATCACCACTTTGTGAACCACTGGATGAAAAAATAGTCCAACAGTTTAAGAACAATGTTTCTCAATGTTCAATTGCAAGGAATTTAGGGATTCCATCATCTACAGTCCATAGTATAATCAGAAGATTCAGAGAATCTGGAGAACTTTATACACGTAAGCGGCAAGGCTGAAAACCAACATTGAATGCCTGTGACCTTCGATGCGTCAGGCGGCACTGTATTAAAAACTGACATCATTGTGTAAAGGATCTTACCTTGTGGGTTCAGGAACAATTCAGAAAACCATTATCAGTTAACACAGTTCGTCGCTACATCGACAAGTTAAAACTCTACCATGCAAAGCGAAAGCCATACATCAACAACATCCAGAAACGCCGCCGCCTTCTCTGGCCCCGAGCTCATTTGAAATGGACAGACGCAAAGGGGTAAAGTGTGCTGTGGTTTGATGAGTCCACGTTTCAAGTTGTTTTTGGAAATCATGGACATTGTGTCCTCTGGACAAAAGAGGAAAAAGACCATCCAGATTGTTACCAGCGCAAAGTTCAAAAGCCAGCATCTGTGATGGTATGGGGGTGTGTTAGTGCCCATGGCATGGGCAACTTACACATCTGTGATGGCACCATCAATGCTGAAAGGTACATCTAGGTTTTGGAGCAACACATGCTGCCATCCAAGCAACGTCTTTTTCAGGGACGTCACTGCTTATTTCAGCAAGACAATGCCAAGCCACATTCTGCACGTGTTACAACAGCGTGGCTTCGTAGTAAAACAGAGGGGCTACTAGACTGGCCTGCCTGCAGTCCAGACCTGTCACCCATTGAAAATGTGTGGCGCACTATGAAGCACAAAATACAACAACGGAGACCCCGGACTGTTGAACAACTGAAGTCGTACATCAAGCAAGAACGGGAAAGAATTCTACCCACAAAGCTTCAACAATTAGTGTCCTCAGTTCCCAAACACTTACTGAGTGTTGTTAGAAGGAAAGGTGATGTAACACAGTGGTAAACATACCACTGTCCCAACTTTTTTGAAACGTGTTGCAGGCATCCATTTAAAAATGAGCAAATATTTGCACAAAACAATAAAGTTTATCAGTTTGAACATTAAATATCTTGTCTTTATGGTGTATTCAATTGAATATAGGTTGAAGAGGATTTGCAAATCATTGTATTCTGTTTTTATTTACATTTTACACAACTTCATTGGAATTGGGGTTGTAAGTTCCAAATAATCAGGAATCTGCCAGTTGTGTTCTGTGTGCCAGGCGGCTTTAAGAATCAATACAGTGAAATATTTGTTTGACATTAATCAAATTATTCACAATAATTTTACATGTCATCCTTGCAGACTTTATTCATGTTCATGTCTTCCAAGATACATTCAGGTGGTTTACGTACCTCCAGAAGACCAAAGTAAAGGCGATGGACTGGCCTGCACGACATGAATCCCACTGAAAAGTCTGTGGAGTGAACTGAAGGTCCATGCCAGAAGACCATCAAATCTGGAAGAGGTTGAGAGATTCGCCAAAGAAGAATGACCTGGGATTCATTGGGACTTGTTGAACAAACCACTGCAGGCTGTTATCCAGCAAAAAGGACACATAATTGAGCATCAGGGGACTAATAATTTTGACCCTGGTAGTTTTTGTTTTTTTTTGTGAAATAATTTTGTTTCTGTGTGCAAAGCAAAAATAATGTAAGCATCCAAAATAGTAAGTCCCTTCGGCTGCTCCCTTGTTTTGCACTCAGGGTCGCCACAGCAAATCCAAGGTGGATCTGCATGTTGAATTGGCACAGGTTTTACGCCGGATGCCCTTCCTGATGCAACTCCACATTACATGGAGAAATGTGGCAGGGGTGGGATTTGAACCCGGAGCCTTCTGAACTGAAACCAAGCGCATTAACCACTTGGAATGTAAGCATCCAAAATAAAACTAGGAATTCCTTGCTCTGTTAAAAAAGCACTTGGGAAAATTTAGAAGAAAACATAAAATTTCTTAAATGGCTCATAATTTTGTCTTCATATCCACATTTACGTGCGTTTGAAACAACATTCTGTTACTGAATTCCTCACAGTGGAGGTTCGAGCACGCAGCGGTGCTGAAAAGGGGAGTATGATTCTAGGGGCCCAGAGAGGCCCTTAATACAATTATAATATTGGGGGAGGGTGTTAGCAGTAAGATTTCTTTTCATGGGGCCCAAAATCTTTGGCGGCACCCCTGTGTGCCCCTGTGGACATTAATCAAAGAATAAATGTTGGTGTTTCTTTCTTCGTGTTCCTGTCACAAAAAGCACCCCATTTGTTTGTTTTTTTCATTTTGCTATTTATAATCCTCCCCCTTCTCTTAACTCTAACCATAACCATAGCGTAAGTGTGTCCCCTCCCCTAAACCTAACCACACACCCCCAGACCACCCCCTGTCACCCCATATTTCTGTACCCTTGTCACGAAAAGCACCCTTTTTTCATGTCCATGTCAGGAACCCATAGATTAATGTACTTTTCGGAATGCCACCATGAACTGCCGTGAGACTGGGTTGGGATATCAGTACAGTCAGGAGGTCGGCAAGGAGTTGGAAGGGTGAAAATTCAAAGTCGTCTCTTCTGGAAAAGTCTTGATGACCATTTTTTGGGACTGATGGCATAGTCCTCACAGAATTTTCTTGGAACAAGGCAACACTGTCACCTCCAACCGATATGGGGACAACTGGCAAAAACTGTGCGCATGCTTAAAATGGGTTTGTCCTGGAAAAGACACCGTTCTTCGACATGACAATGCTCGTCCACGAGTTGACAAACACAAGATGATTTGCAGTGGCTCAAATTTTATGAGATCTTACCTCACCCAATGTACAGTTGGAATGTTACGTCCTGCAACTGTTGGGTTTGGTGGGAAACAGTTGTTACGAATGTTACCTACAGGATCCCGATCCAGGTTTCACTAACAAGAAAGTTAAAATCTTCAGCAGTGTTTCTGAATGCAAACTGAATGTCTAACAAAGCAAATCAAACATATTCTCACTTGGCCGAGTGGTGTCATATAATGCAGATAATTTCAATATATAATATGTTAAAGGGCGCTAAAATACCCTCAGCTGTATGAGCACAACAATAGGAAACAGAATGTGACCTATTGACCTCTTAAAATAGGTCAAGGTTAGCTATCTTTGAGCTTGTCCAAGGTCTGTGTCCCAAGAATGATCCCTGTGAATTTGAAAACCCTGGCAATAAGAGGACTGGAGCTATGCTGAGCACAGACGGACAGACAGACAAATGGACGGATGGACGCAAAGCCTTTTGCAATACCTGATGGCCATATTTTTGACCTCGGGTAAAAATCCAAAAGCCAGTGTTGTTAAAGAAACAAAGTCGGGATAATCGAGAATAAATTGGACTAGGCTTTAGTGTGTGTGTGTGTGTGTGTGTGTGTGTGTGTGTGTGCGTGCGTGCGTGTGAGACAGTACATGGGATGCAAACCATATTTTTTGGAAGTCAGAATGGTTCTGGATATAATCTAACAGTTGTGTTTTTTCCTTTTAATGAGCTGGTTTTCTTTTTTAATTTCTTGGTGGTTGTCATTGTTCGGGGGTAATTGAAAATGGTCTTTTAAGTCATTTTAGTTTTAGTTGATTTAAAACTCCTTCTGTACACAAATGAGGTCTGTGTGGATTTAATTCCCTGTCATGGACACTTTGATATTTCTGAGTTTTAGGAGTTCCCGGCACTCTTTCATAACTGTGATTCTGAGGGTTCCGTGCAAAGGGCAGCAAACACAGAATTTTTTAGTTTACGTAATAACAGATTTCCTGTGGAGAAATAAAACCTCTTGGCCTTGAAATCTCCCAGGTTCCGTCTCTGTCAGGGTCTCCATATTCTCCACCTAAAGCAACAGCACCTTGCCACCTCCCTCGCACGAGACTCCCTAGTTTCCCCTTCTGTTTGACTTCATTTTCCTGATGCTTCTTCCTTTTCTGTTTGTCTCATTTCATCCTTTCCTTGTTGCTTACCACACCTCCCGTGTCAAACTGCTTTCAGGTACACTGTGTGCACATGTTGTTTATAATCGAGGACACGTGTGGTTTCCTGTGTTCATGTTTTTGGACAAATGCCTGAATAATAATCCTGTTCTAAAGCATTGTAGAAAATTGTAAATCAGCATCAGTGGGATCATTTATTGCTGGAGTTCCACCAAACTGCACAGTAGCTCCTCAGCTGCTTCTTAGCAGCGATGTAGCTACGAGCTGCATGACAGCATCAACACGCAGCAGAATGAACACCCAGAGGGCTTCTTCATCGTGGCTGGACACTATTTAACCGCACCAACTTAAAGACTGCGCTCCCCGGATTTTATAAGAATGTGTTCAATAAACAAAGAAGGGCAGAAGACAAGAACTGGTGTACACCAGCATTTCGGGAGCCTACAAAGGCCCTCACCTTGGACACCCAGATGATTATTCCCTGTTCCTGACACCAGCTTACAAGCTCCTCATTTGCAGGTCTAAGTCACAGTGCAAGTCAGTACAGTACTGGACCGAGGAGGCCTGACTGTACCTGCGGGACTTTTTTGAGGACACCGTATGGGAGCTCTTTGAGGACTCAGACATTGAGCTCCACATGTCCTCTGTGCTGTCATACATCAGTTTCTGCGTGGACAATGTAACAACGAAGAAATAGGTGAAAATATTCCCCAACCAAAAACCGTAGTTTAACACCAATATCAGAGCACTACTCCAGGCCACAGATTCAGCACTGAGATAGAGAGACAAGGAGGCCTACAGGAAGACTAGAACCGACCTGAACACAGCCACCAAGGCTGCTAAAACAAAGTGCAGGAAGCAGATAGAAACCAAATTCAGGGAAATTCCCCTGATTGATGCAGAATGGCATCGAGAACATTACGGATTATAAACAGTGCCACATCAACCTCTACCCTACTGGCACTTGTCTCCCAAACCAGCTGTACGCCTTTTTCTCCCACGTTGAAGAGAACAGCAGACAGGCAGAGGACACGCAGCTGACACCTTCAGAGCATGACCAGCTCCCCTCCATCCAACAACATCAGGTACTACGAGTCGACACCAGCAAAGCACCAGGACCGGACAGAGTACCAGGGAGGGTGCTGAGATTATGTGCCACCATAATGCCTGTGTACAAATCCTCTGCCGTCACAGGGTTAAATGATTGCCGGCCTGTGGTCTTGACACCGGTGATAGAGAGACTGGTGTTATAGCGTGTCAAGGCCCATATCCCACCTAATTTTGATCAACACCAGTTTGCCTATAGGTCCAACAGGTCCACAGACAAAGCCATCACCCTCCACACTGCTCTCAGCCACATTGAAAGCCTCCAAACATACACCAGGACTCTGTTTGTTGATTTTAGGTCGGCATTTAACTCCATCAGCCTCAGCTGACTGATCAACAAACTACAGACACTACAACTTTTATTTATTACTTATGTTGACTTTTAAAGTCATTATTATTATTTTTTCTTGCGTAGCCGGTCTGTTCTGTGTCAGCCTGATCCCGTCAGATCTCAGAGGCTAAGCAGTGTGGCGCCTGGTTAGTACTTGGATGGGAGACCTCTTTGGAACACCGGCAACTGTGTGTGTTTCTGCAGGTAATACTGGAGTTGTGTCAGGAAGGGCATCTGCTGTAAAACTTGTGCCAATTACCAATGCAGATCTGGCTGTAAATGCTGTGGTGACCCCGAACACCCAGGAGCAGCGCCGAAGGACAACACACTTTTTGTTATTCTCTATGCCTGTGACACTTGTAGCAGCTAAAAAAAGATACTTCCAAATGGAATTTCATTGTATTTCTTGTACAATGACAAAGCTTGTTCTTCTTCTTCTCCTCCTTTTCACTGGGGTAACAAAGACAGAAATGTAAACTACAGCATAGCTTGACAACAATACCACAATTTGTCAAGTTACATTTTTGGGCTGCACACTGAAATCATCTCAGACTACGGTACGGTGCACCTAGAAAGTATTCACAGCGCTTCATTTTTTTTTTTTTCCCACATTTTGTTATGTTACAGCCTTATTCCAAAATGGAGTAGATTCTTTTTTTCCCCTCAAAATTCTACTCACAACACCCCATAATGACCACATGAAAAAGGTTTTTTGAAATGTTTGCAAATTTATTAAAAATAATACTTAAAAAAAAAAAAGAAATCACACGCTCATAAATATTCACACCCTTTGTTCAACACTTTGTTGATGCACTTTTGGCAGCAATTAAAGCCTCAATTCATCTTGAATATGATGCCACAAGCTTGGTGCACCTATCTTTGGGCAACTTTGTCCATTTGTCTTGGCAGCACCTCTCAAGCGTCATCAGGTTGGATGGGGAGCATCGGTGCACAGCTATTTTCAGATCTCTCAAGAGATATTAAATCGGATTCAGGTCTGGGCTCTGATTGGTCTACTCAAGGACATTAACAGAGTTGTCCTGAAGCCACTCCTTTGGTATCTTGGCTGTGTGCTTCATTGGATGAACCACTGCCCCAGTCTGAGGTCAAGAGTGTTCTGGAGCAGGTTTTCATCCAGGATGTCTCTGTACATTGCTGCATTCATCTTTCCCTCAATCCTGACTAGTCTCCCAGTTCTTGCTGCTGACAAACATCCCCACAGCATGATGGTACCACCACCATGCTTCATTGTAGGGAGGTTTCCTCCAAACATGACGCCTGGCATTCACACCAAAGAGGTTCAGGTTCAAGTGACTTTATTTGTATTGTAGATAGATTTGTCTTGCAGCAAAAACAAAAGGGTGTCCATGTTAGCCAGGCACAACAATAACAATAAAAACACTGAAAAGACTAACAAAGAACATATGCAAAACAAAAGCGACACAACCGGACACTCACAAGCTTACTAAAAGACTAAAAACAGACATCAAGATATCTTTGTCTCATCAGACCAAAGAATTTTGTTTTTCATGGTCTGAGAGTCCTTCAGGTGCCTTTTGGCAAACTCCAGGCGGGCTGACATGTACCTTTTACTAAGGAGTGGCTTCTGTCTGGCCACTCTACCATACAGGCCTGATTGGTGGATTGCTGCAGAGATGGTTGTCCTTCTGGAAGGTTCTCCTCTCTCCACAGAGGAATGCTGGAGCTCTGACAGTGTGACCATCAGGTTCTTGGTCACCTCCCTGGTCCTTCTTCCACTATGGCTCAGTTTAGATGGGCGGCCAGTTCTAGGAAGAGCCTTGGTGGAGCCGAACTTCTTCCATTAATGGATGATCCAGGCCACTGTGCTCACTGGGACCTTCAAAGCAGCAGAAATGTTTCTGTACCTTTTTCCAGATTGGTGTCTTGAGACAATCCTGTCTCGGAGGTCTACAGACAATTCCTTGACTTCATGCTTGGTTTGTGCTTTGACGTGCACTGTCTACTGTGGGACCCTATATGTAGACAGGTAGGTGTCTTTTAAAATCATGTCCAATCAATTGAATTCACCCCAGGTGGACTCCAATTAAGCTGTATAAACATCTCAAGGATGATCAGTGGAAACAGAATGCACCTGAGCTCAGTTTTGAGCTTCATGGCAAAGACTGAATATTTATGAACATGTGATTTCTTATGTTATTTTTTTGTTTGCTTTTTTTTTTTTTTTTTTACATTTTTAATAAATTTGCTCATTCGTACTAAGTGTGACGGGGTCTTAACCAGGAGCCAAACACCAGACACTGTCATAAGTAAAAAAAAAAAAAAAAAATTTCTTCTATCGATTTTTATGGCATTGTGTTGTACAGGGTTTGTGCTGCAATTTTATGGCACTTTAATTATTTGTACTTATTTGCACTGTATTGTTGTCCTTGTTGTTTTTGTGGCCCTTGCATGTATGTTATTGTTGTATGTGGCAGCTTCCTGTGCTTTATCCCAAGACAAATTTCCCCAAGATGGACAATAAAGTTTATCTTATCTTATTAAAGTTTTTCCATATACGGAAGAGACATTTGAACTTGGACATTAAAAAAACTGTTAGTATCTTTAAAGCAACGCCATTTTCATTAGGCCAGTGCTTCCTGGTATTCTGGTCTTACAAAGAAAAATGACAATTGCCTGCAGACTACTCAAACCAAAATACTACGGTTTTGTTTAAATGCCCCTCCCCAATGTCTTAATTACAAGATCTGATCTTGTAATTATGAGATCTTTTCTCGTAATTATGAGATCTTTTCTTGTAATTATGAGATCAATGGTCTGATTTTTTTTAAATCCACTCCAATGCACTCCTGTATTAATGTACTGATTAACAGGTATATTTATTTTGAAGGTAGTTTTTATTTATTTTACATTACTATCAATTTTTTGGTGTTAATATGCCAATTTTTAGCTGTTTACATTAGTCAGTAACCATTATTGTTAACTTATTTTAAATATTTTTTTATAATTGTCCATTTATGTTATATTTGTTTTTATTGTTATTTGTAGGGTTTTAGTATGATCAACAATGGAAATAAGTGTTTTTTACCTTCTTGTGTCATCCATGCATTTCTTTAATTTATATATCTTTGTATGTGCATTGAATTTTACAAAATAAATTAAATCAGTAAAGGACGATACGCTGCCTTCAAGATGACATCTTTTCCAGTGATGTCCATGCATTTTTTAACAAGACAATGCAAAACCACATTCTGCAGACATTAGAGACTATGGATACTGGACTGGCCTGCCTGCAGTCCTGACCTGTTACCAGTAGAGAATGTGTAGACAATTTAAAATTAAAAATACGGCAACAATGACCCCGTACTGTTACACAGCTTAAGATGTAGATGTAGATCATAAATCTCCGCCAACACTAGTTTCCAATTCTACAAAATTTTACCTTGGAAAACATTTTCAAGGTCCAACTCCTGTTAGAAGTGGTTTTGCATAAGTGGCTTTCCCTGACATCAGGGTGAATGTGAGGCATTATTGTAACGCGCTTTGAGCGTCTGGTGTAGATGGAAATGCGCTATAGTCTATTGCAATGAAGAATGGGACAAAATAACACTTGACATGCTTCATCGCTTGATATCCTCAATGCCAAAATATCTTTTAAGTGTTGTGAGAAGGAACGGCAAGATTTCAGAGTGATAAATGCTTTAGCATCCCATCTTCTTTTTGGAATGTGTTGGATGCCTCAAATGCAGGAATGGATGTAATATTGACAAATGAAATAAAGCTGGCCACCCATATATGAGATATCTTGGTTCATACTGTATCCAGTGAAACAGTGAAAGCAGGAGGATCAGCCTTATACGACCGCTCAAAGTAACCAGTATAATGAGCTCGTACAGTAGAGGCCCCTGTCACGACTGAGCTGATTTGCACTGCAGATAAATGCATCTATCATAAGAATCTTTCATTTTATGATACAAGCACCAAATCTGGCACAATGGTACATGCTGGTCTACTTTTTGCAAAAAAAAAAAAAAAAAAAAAGCCATTAGCCAAACTTCAAAGTCTTCAAACTTAGTGCACATAAGCAATGTCAAATGTGTATGTGCTGCCTTTAATTCTGATGTGTGCCATTATTACGGTAGACAAGTAATAATTGTGGACTAATTGCTGTCTGAGGTAACTGGAGTGTAAACATAATTTCTCCACTGTGAGATCAATAAAGTATATCTCATCTCAAGATGGCGGCCATTTTTTTTTTCCCAAGATGGTTCCCCGAAATATGTATTTTTGTCATACTTTTGCACAATCTTTATTTCAGTGTTGTACCTGTTAAATATTGTACTGTGGATATAGAGATTAGGGATATAGGATTTATTGTGTAAGGGTTTAGTAGGGAGTTTAAGGGAGTTTTTCCTTCCCACTGTCGCCAAGTGCTTGCTCACAGGGGGTCGTTTTGACCCTTGGGGTTTTTACGTAATTATTGTATGGCCTCGCCTTACAATATAAAGCACCTTGGGGCAACTGTTTGTTGTGATTTGGTGCTATATAAATAAAATTGATTGATTGATTGATTGATTGATTGAGTAGTAGAAGTGATATTTTTGCTTTTATATTCAGCCATGTCCTTTGGATGAACACTAGTCCTCACTGCCAACAGTTGAACAAATGTTGATGCAAAAGGCTTTGCACAGCAAAATGCAAGTGTTACAACACTGGGCTGAGCTGCACAGTGCTGTGTAGCTGCAAATGTGAAATATAGACTTTATGTACCATATTGTAATATAATTACATTTCTAATAATCTGCTGTCATGTCATGTCAAGGGAATAAAATTACATGGACTGACAAATGCCCGTCTCCAATGTAACCATCTTTTGTGTAATTTGTGAGTTTCTTTCAGTGTAGGATAGTATACAATCAGTTCGCTGCACACACAAAACCTTAAAAAAAATAAAGACTCAAATAATATCTTAAAGTGTTACATTTGCCTTTAGTAGCATCACATTTGATGATTTAGTACCATAATCACCTATATTTGCTTGTCAATGTGTTTTATTTGTCCAAATAGGCTATTTTAAAATGTCTTGTGGCTAACATCTTGCTGTTTTTGAAGTAATGGAACAAGGTGTAGGTTTTAAGGAACAAGTGCTTTGATTCCTCTGTAAGTAGGCTGATGGTCACTTAATGATAGATGGCGAGTCACCTCATCACAAATTCCTCTAACACACACCTCCTTGTCTGTCAGGGTCATCTCAACCTGCTTTCTCAGCTTTGTATACAGCCTGGGATTTCCATCAAGCCGTGCGCTACAATTTCTCTGGATGATATTTCCCACAGATATGAAACACCTACGGACATTGACAACTACAATCCATCCTACAGTGAGCCAAATATGTATTTGAACCACTGTCGATTTTGCAAGTTTTCCCATCTACAAAGAATGGAGAGGTCTGTAAGTTTTATCGTAGGTACACTTCAACTGTGAGCGACAGAATCTAAAACAAACAAACAAACAAACAAAAAAAAACATAAAATCACATTGTATGATATTTAAATAATTAATTTGCATTTTATTGCATAAAATAAGTATTTGACCCCCTACCAACCAGCAAGAATTCTGGCTCTCACAGACCTGTTAATTTTTCTTTAAGAAGCCCTCTTATTCTGCACTCTTTACCTGTATTAATTGCACCTGTTTGAACTCATTACCTGTATAAAAGACACCTGTTCACACACTCAATCAATCACACTCCAACCTATCCACCATGGCCAAGACGAAAGAGCTGTCTAAGGCCACCAGGGACAAAACTGTAGACCTGCACAAGGCTGGGATGGACTACAGGACAACAGGCAAGCATCTGGATGATCCAGAGGAGGCATGGGAGAAGGTCATGTGGTCAGATGAGACCAAAATAGAGCTTTTTGCTATCACCTCCACTCGCCGTGTTTGGAGGATGAGAACAACCCCAAGAACACCGTCCCAACCGTGAAGCATGGGGGTAGAAACATCAAACTGTGGTGGTGCTCTTCTGCAAAGGGGACAGGACGACTGCACCGTATTGAAGGGAGGATGGATGGTGTCATGTATCATGAGATTTTGGCAAACAACCTCCTTCCCTCTGTAAGAGCATTGAAGATGGGTCATGGCTGGGTCTTCCAGCATGACAATGACCCCAAACACACAGCCAGGGCAACTAAGGAGGGGCTCCGTAAGAAGCATTTCAAGGTACTGGAGTGGCCTGGCCAGTCTCCAGACCTGAACTCAATAGAAAATCTTTGGAGGGAGCTAAAACTCAAAACCTAGAAGATCTGTATGGAGGAGTGGACCAAAATCCCTGCTACAGGGTGCGAACTTGGTCAACATGTCTGACCTCTGTAACTGCAAACAAAGGTGTCTGTACCAAATATTAAGGTCTGTTTTTGTATTATATCAAATACTTATGTCATGCATTAAAAAGCAAATGAATTATTTAAAAATCATACAATGTGATTTTGTTCTGTTTGTTTTTAGATTCTGTCTCTCTCACAGTTGAAGTGTACCTACGATAAAAATACAGACCTCTCCATTCTTTGTAGGAGGGAAAATCTACAAAATCGACAATGGATCAAATACTTATTTGCCTCACTGTATATTGTGTCATGCTGGAGTATACTGGAATCTCATTTGGGGAATATAGCAAAACACCCACAAGCGAAAGGTAATAATAATAATGATGATGATGATGATGATGATGTGACCACATCACAAGAGAGTATTTATGACTAAACATGCCTATACTGGCAACAGGGCAGATAATTTCATAATTTTGACATGTGATAGTGCTAATGCCCAGTAGATGAAGAATAAAATTTTATGATAAAATAAAAAGTATATAAACAGGAACTTTATTATTGAGAAAATCTTTAGATCCTGGAGCACCTTTGGAGATTTATTTATGTTTTGGCCTGCCTGTTTGTGTCTTTTGTCTCGTTGGCTTTGTCCTCCTCTTTGTCCTTTTGGGAATACACAGCCTTGAGTCTGAAATGTGTTTACATTTTGAGCATGTTACAAATTATCTGCTAAGACTAACTTTGCGTGACTTGGCAGAAGCCTTCACCTTGCTCAGATCTTGTTTGAGTCAGATGTATTTCAGGGTTTTGCTCTCTAAATTTGACTGTCTTTATCTGACAGGGGTTCACAGAGCCAGATGTGAACTGAGGCAAAAGGTAAAACTCTTGCTTTGTCTGTATTCATGAGTATGTGTGTGTGTGTATGTGTTGGGCCCTTTGCAAATATGACTGCAATACTGGACTCAGTAAAACACCAACTCAGAGAAGAGTGACATTTTGCTACATTTTGTTTTTGTGTTTCATCTTAAATTATAGAAATTTTATTATTACATCTGATCTTTCCTAATCAGATCAAGTGATTCTATTTAAAGACATCAATCAATCAATCAATCAATCAATTTTTTTTTATATAGCCGCCAAATCACAACAACGTTTCCCCAAGGCGCTTTATATTGTAAGGCAAGGCCATACAATATTATGTAAAACCCCACGTCAAAACGACCCCCTGTGAGCAAGCACTTGCTACAGTGGGAAGGAAAAACTCCCTTTTAACAGGAAGAACCTCCAGCCGAACCAGGCTCAGGGAGGGGCAGTCTTCTGCATGGGACTGGTTGGGGCTGAGGGAGAGAACCAGGAAAAAGACATGCTGTGGAGGGGAGCAGAGATCGATCACTAATGATTAAATGCAGAGTGGTGCATACAGAGCAAAAAGAGAAAGAAACAGTGCATCATGGGAACCCCCCAGCAGTCTACGTCTATAGCAGCATAACTAAGGGATGGTTCAGGGTCACCTGATCCAGCCCTAACTATAAGCCTTAGCAAAAAGGAAAGTTTTAAGCCTAATCTTAAAAGTAGAGAGGGTGTCTGTCTCCCTGATCTGAATTGGGAGCTGGTTCCACTGGAGAGGAGCCTGAAAGCTGAAGGCTCTGCCTCCCATTCTACTCTTACAAACCCTAGGAACTACAAGTAAGCCTGCAGTCTGAGAGCGAAGCGCTCTATTGGGGTGATATGGTACTACGAGGTCCCTAAGACAAGATGGGACCTGATTATTCAAAACCTTATAAGTAAGAAGAAGATTTTAAATTCTATTCTAGAATTAACAGGAAGCCAATGAAGAGGCCAATATGGTGAGATATGCTCTCTCCTTCTAGTCCCCATTAGTACTCTAGCTGCAGCATTTTTGAATTAACTGAAGGCTGTTTAGGGAACTTTTAGGACAACCTGATAATAATGATTACAATAGTTCAGCCTAAGGAAATAATGCATGAATTAGTTTTTCAGCATCACTCTGAGACAAGACCTTTCTGATTTTAGAGATATTGCGTAAATGCAAAAAGCAGTCCTACATATTTTTAATATGCGCTTTGGAATGACAATATCCTGATCAAAAATGACTCCAAGATTTCTCACAGTATTACTAGATGTCAGGGTAATGCCATCCAGAGTAAGGATCTGGTTAGACAACCATGTTTCTAAGATTTGTGGGGCCAAGTACAATAACTTCAGTTTATCTGAGTTTAAAAAGCAGGAAATCATCACATGACTGAGATTGTCCAAGGATGTTAAGGTTTCACATGGTTTTCTTTTCATGATGTATTTAATGTGACATTATCAGAAGAATACTACCTCACTAAATCATCTACTTTCGAAACAGTTTAATAATGATAATTATATACTACCATATCTCACGGCATGTCATGATTCAGCATCACGAAAATATACATTAATCTATTGGTTTGTGATATTGTCATGAAAAGTGCCACATTGATGTAATGGGAGCACAAATTCATTTGAATACGTTCCGTGAGGGGAGCATGAAATGAAAAGTGATGCAGGGGGATCTGGGGGGGTTATGGTTAGGGTTAGGGGAAGGGTAGGATTAAGTAATCGTAAGATAAAACAATCCCATCGCAAAAATGTGACTCATTTCGTGACGGCAGCATGAATAAAACTCATGAGACTGAGTTGATTATATAACGGCTGAGTGGATCCTTGTCATTTAATTGGTGCTTTCTATGTCATGTGACATGGATTAATCATCCCGCTTGTGTTGCGTTGCATTTAGCATGCAAATCGGTCCCATTTAAATGGTAAATGGACTGCATTTATATTGCGCTTTTTCATCTGCATCAGACACTCAAAGCGCTTTACATTTATGCCTCACATTCACCCCAATGTCAGGGTGCTGCCATACAAACCGCTCACTACACACCGGGAGCAATAGGAGATTAAAGACCTTGCTCAAGGGCCCTTAGTGATTTTCCAGTCAGGTGGGGATTTGAACCAAAGATCTTGTGGCCTCAAGCCCAACACCTTAACCACAAGACCATCACCTCCCCCATTTGCCGTGCAAATTTGAGTCCATAGCTTTTGTACCATTGCACGCTGCAAACTCTGCCCACGCGCACACAAGTGGGGGTGGCGTTTAGCTAAACATGGCAAAGTTTGTTTTGCTGATGTACGATGATTTCAATGAGCTATTTGATGGTGCTAATTCTTCTAACACACAGAGGAAAAAAAACAACAACAAAAACAAAATCCACTATGCCATAAGCCGTATGGAGGCATGAAGAACTGTTAGGATGAAGAGGATGAAGTTAGGATGAAGTACACAAAGTCTCTTTTTTTTTTTTTTTTTTTGGAAGTACATGAAGTCAGTGCACGGACTACATCGTCAGAATTATTTTTGAACTATCTAACTGTTTTTCCAAGTTGACAGAACAACATGAACTTAAAGTTCATTTTGGACTGTTTACGTCAAAGCCCCACTGATGAACTCTGAAATGTAAGTCCCTTTTCTGTTGTTCATAAATTAATATAATATCAAATAAAAAGGATCTCTTTTAGCCGTTATATAAAACAAATAATTAATGTTTTTCATTCTTTCAATGGAATGAATATTTAATTCGCAGAAACGCGGTGGAGTGTACTGTTCAGCTCAGCTTCGCCTCATTGAATGGAATGTTCCATCTTTCACCTCATGAAATATTTATAGCATTGAACTCTTAAACATTCATTATTTTTATCCAAGTAACAGGTGCATTTAAGCATGTTCTGTGACTACCCACATCCTGCCGACAATGCCAGTTTGTGACCGGAGGACCTATCTTTGTGGCTGGGATGGCGTTGGGATATTGAACAACAGACTGCTTGAACTGAAGACCAAAACTCTACCAAATCAGTCAAAGGGGAATTTCCCCCTAGCCAAGCTAGCAGGAACATCTTTTATCTTCTCCAGTATTCTCCGGGTTCTGTGGCGGTGGAAATCATGCGGTTCCGGCTCTTCTCAGGACAGACGTTTCCTATCCTCGAGCCTGCCCACACGTCACCTTGGTGTATTGACTGCTGTCAGATTCTGTGATTGTCTGTATCATCGTTGTGCACATTCACAACATTAAATTATTACCTTTTGGCTCTTCTATTGACCGTTCATTTGCGCCCCCTGTTGTGGGTCCGTGTCACTACACTTTCCCCAACAAACATGGCAGCATGGGCTCCCTCTCATTCACACACATGTATTCAGTCTTGTTCCTACTGACTTTCATTCCCCTTCTCTTCAGAGCATATCACCACCTCTCAAAGCTAGTCTCAACCTGCTCTTCACTCTCACTACAGATCACATTGTCTATGAAGATTACTTTCTGGTCTCATCTGTCAACCTGCGCATCACCATTGCAAACAAGAAAGGGCTCAGAACAGATCCTTGATACAGTCCCACCTCTATCATGAATGCATCTGTCACTTCAACTGCACATCCCAGCACCTTCACACTGTCCTTGTACATGTCCTGCACCACCCTCGCATACTTCTTTGCCACTCCAGACTTCATCATACAATACCACAACTGTTCTCTTGGCGCCCTGTCGTAAGCTTTCTCTAAATCCACAAACACATAAAGTAACACCTTCTGGTCTTGTCTGTATGGTTCCATCAGCATGAAACCATATTATTGATTGCAGATCTTCACCTCTTTCCCAAGACTAGCTTCTACTACTCGTTCTCATAAGTTCATACTGTGACTGATCAACATTAAGGCCTCTATTGTTACTTCAGCTCTGCACATCACCTTTGTTCTTAAAAATCGTAACCAGCACACTTCTTTTCCACTTCTCAGGCATCCTCTCAGTTTCCAAGATTTTATTAAACAATCCGGTTAGAAACTCCACTGCCATTGCTTCTAAACATTTCCATTCCTCCACCAGAATGTCTGGACCAACTGCCTTTCTACTCATCATTCTCTTCAGAATCATAACTGTCCTTACTGCATCCTTACTAATCCCTTGCACTTCCTGAAATACTCTCTCATCATCCAGCCTTCTTTTCTCATTTTCTTCAGTCATCAGTTTCTTAAAATATTCCCTCCACCTTCTCAACAAATTCATCTTCGCATTATCATCTGCATCCTTTATCACCCTAACTTGCTGCACATCCTTTCCAGCTTGTTTTCTGATTCCTTAGTGCGTTCATGTACAGTTCACTATATATGCTTTCCTTAGCCTTTGCCAATTCTATTTTCAAATTATACCACATCTCATTGTATTCCTGTCTACTTTCATTATCTCTCTCTATCCCAAATCTTTTTTGCCAACTTGTTTTTCCTGAAACTTTCAAGATGTAATCGTTTTGTATTTGAATACCAAGCATTTCTAAAAATTATTGCCGTTTCTGGAGGTGCTTTACGCTACTGATGCAAATAAACTGTTAAAGCTTTCTAAAAATATTAGTTACTTAGATTCAATGGCAGCACTGTGGCTTAGTGGTTAACACTGTTGCCTCACAGCAAGAAAGTGGGATTCATTCTCACCTGTGGCCTTTCTGTGTGGAGTTTGCATGTTCTCCCCATGTTTACATGGTTCCCTCCGGGTGCTCCGGCTTCCTCCTACATCCAAAGACATGCAGGTTACCTGGATTGGAAACTTTAAATTGTCCGCAGGTGTGTGTGCGGGTGTGAATGCGTTTGTCTATATGTGGCCCTGCGACAGACTAGCATCCTGTCCAGGGTGTACCCCACCTCACACTATGACTGCTGGGAAAGGCTCCAGCCCCCCGTGACCCTTAAAGGGGGATTTTCAAGTTGTTGCTAGACAGCACCTACGCGCACGGTCCGGTTAGGGAGACATGGTTTCGTTCAACAACAAGAACTGTCAAGAAACTTTTTTGTGTGTGGTTGGAGTTGTGTGGAGGTAAGAATAGCCTTTTGAATGCTTGAACAACAATGTCAGTCACACATAGAAATCAAATAATAATGAAAAGATGTTCATTGCACCCAGAATGTTGGTATTGTGGTCGTGGAACTTTCCTAGCAACAGAGCCCCAGTCACACGGCACTAACGAAGGACACTGAAGCCAAAATGAAGCAATAAATTTGCACGTTTTCGTGCCGTCTCTGGCTGGAGAGGATCTTTAGTTATTGATCCGTTCAGATATTGGACTTGAGAGGTTGGATGAAGTTGGATGAAACACTGACGGTACGGGAACTACGCAATCAATCAATCAATCAATCAATCAATCATTTTTTTTTATATAGCGCCAAATCACAACAAACAGTTGCCCCAAGGCGCTTTATATTGTAAGGCAAGGCTATACAATAATTATGTAAAACCTCAACGGTCAAAACGACCCCCTGTGAGCAAGCACTTGGCTACAGTGGGAAGGAAAAACTCCCTTTTAACAGTGCATCATGGGAACCCCCCAGCAGTCTACGTCTATAGCAGCATAACTAAGGGATGGTTCAGGGTCACCCGATCCAGCCCTAACTATAAGCTTTAGCAAAAAGGAAAGTTTTAAGCCTAATCTTAAAAGTAGAGAGGGTGTCTGTCTCCCCTGATCTGAATTGGGAGCTGGTTCCACAGGAGAGGAGCCTGAAAGCTGAAGGCTCTGCCTCCCATTCTACTCTTACAAACCCTAGGAACTACAAGTAAGCCTGCAGTCTGAGAGCGAAGCACTCTATTGGGGTGATATGGTACTACGAGGTCCCTAAGATAAGATGGGACCTGATTATTCAAAACCTTATAAGTAAGAAGAAGAATTTTAAATTCTATTCTAGAATTAACAGGAAGCCAATGAAGAGAGGCCAATATGGGTGAGATATGCTCTCTCCTTCTAGTCCCTGTTAGTACTCTAGCTGCAGCATTTTGAATTAACTGAAGGCTTTTTAGGGAACTTTTAGGACAACCTGATAATAATGAATTACAATAGTCCAGCCTAGAGGAAATAAATGCATGAATTAGTTTTTCAGCATCACTCTGAGACAAGACCTTTCTAATTTTAGAGATATTGCGTAAATGCAAAAAAGCAGTCCTACATATTTGTTTAATATGCGCTTTGAATGACATATCCTGATCAAAAATGACTCCAAGATTTCTCACAGTATTACTAGAGGTCAGGGTAATGCTAAGATTTGTGGGGCCAAGTACAATAACTTCAGTTTTATCTGAGTTTAAAAGCAGGAAATTAGAGGTCATCCATGTCTTTATGTCTGTAAGACAATCCTGCAGTTTAGCTAATTGGTGTGTGTCCCTCTGGCTTCATGGATAGATAAAGCTGGGTATCATCTGCGTAACAATGAAAATTTAAGCAATACCGTCTAATATACTGCCTAAGGGAAGCATGTATAAAGTGAATAAAATTGGTCCTAGCACAGAACCTTGTGGAACTCCATAATTAACTTTAGTCTGTGAAGAAGATTCCCCATTTACATGAACAAATTGTAATCTATTAGACAAATATGATTCAACCACCGCAGCGCAGTGCCTTTAATACCTATGGCATGCTCTAATCTCTGTAATAAAATTTTATGGTCAACAGTATCAAAAGCAGCACTGAGGTCTAACAGAACAAGCACAGAGATGAGTCCACTGTCCAAGGCCATAAGAAGATCATTTGTAACCTTCACTAGTGCATGTTTCTGTACTATGATGAATTCTAAAACCTGACTGAAACTCTTCAAATAGACCATTCCTCTGCAGATGATCAGTTAGCTGTTTTACAACTACCCTTTCAAGAATTTTTGAGAGAAAAGGAAGGTTGGAGATTGGCCTATAATTAGCTAAGATAGCTGGGTCAAGTGATGGCTTTTTAAGTAATGGTTTAATTACTGCCACCTTAAAAGCCTGTGGTACATAGCCAACTAATAAAGACAGATTGATCATATTTAAGATCGAAGCATTAAATAATGGGTAGGGCTTCCTTGAGCAGCCTGGTAGGAATGGGGTCTAATAGACATGTTGATGGTTTGGATGAAGTAACTAATGAAAATAACTCAGACAGAACAATCTGAGAGAAAGAGTCTAACAAATACCGGCATCACTGAAAGCAGCCAAAGATAACGATACGTCTTTGGGATGGTTTATGAGTAATTTTTTTCTCTAATAGTTAAAATTTTGTTAGCAAAGAAAGTCATGAAGTCATTACTAGTTAAGTTAATGGAATACTCAGCTCAATAGAGCTCTGACTCTTTGTCAGCCTGGCTACAGTGCTGAAAAGAAAACCTGGGGTTGTTCTTATTTTCTTCAATTAGTGATGAGTAGAAAGATGTCCTAGCTTTATGGAGGGCTTTTTTATAGAGCAACAGACTCTTTTTCCAGGCTAAGTGAAGATCTTCTAAATTAGTGAGACGCCATTTCCTCTTCAACTTACGGGTTATCTGCTTTAAGCTACGAGTTTGTGAGTTATACCACGGAGTCAGGCACTTCTGATTTAAAGCTGTCTTTTTCAGAGGAGCTACAGCATCCAAAGTTGTCTTCAATGAGGATGTAAAACTACTGACGAGATACTACAGACATAAAGACATGGATGACCTCTAATTTCCTGCTTTTAAACTCAGATAAAACTGAAGTTATTGTACTTGGCCCCACAAATCTTAGAAACATGGTGTCTAACCAGATCCTTACTCTGGATGGCATTACCCTGACCTCTAGTAATACTGTGAGAAATCTTGGAGTCATTTTTGATCAGGATATGTCATTCAAAGTGCATATTAAACAAATATGTAGGACTGCTTTTTTGCATTTACGCAATATCTCTAAAATCAGAAAGGTCTTGTCTCAGAGTGATGCTGAAAAACTAATTCATGCATTTATTTCCTCTAGGCTGGACTATTGTAATTCATTATTATCAGGTTGTCCTAAAAGTTCCCTAAAAAGCCTTCAGTTAATTCAAAATGCTGCAGCTAGAGTACTGACGGGGACTAGAAGGAGAGAGCATATCTCACCCATATTGGCCTCTCTTCATTGGCTTCCTGTTAATTCTAGAATAGAATTTAAAATTCTTCTTCTTACTTATAAGGTTTTGAATAATCAGGTCCCATCTTATCTTAGGGACCTCGTAGTACCATATCACCCCAATAGAGCGCTTCGCTCTCAGACTGCAGGCTTACTTGTAGTTCCTAGGGTTTGTAAGAGTAGAATGGAGGCAGAGCCTTCAGCTTTCAGGCTCCTCTCCTGTGGAACCAGCTCCCAATTCAGATCAGGGAGACAGACACCCTCTCTACTTTTAAGATTAGGCTTAAAACTTTCCTTTTTGCTAAAGCTTATAGTTAGGGCTGGATCAGGTGACCCTGAACCATCCCTTAGTTATGCTGCTATAGATGTAGACTGCTGGGGGGTTCCCATGATGCACTGTTTCTTTCTCTTTTTTGCTCTGTATGCACCACTCTGCATTTAATCATTAGTGATCGATCTCTGCTCCCCTCCACAGCATGTCTTTTTCCTGGTTCTCTCCCTCAGCCCCAACCAGTCCCAGCAGAAGACTGCCCCTCCCTGAGCCTGGTTCTGCTGGAGGTTTCTTCCTGTTAAAAGGGAGTTTTTCCTTCCCACTGTAGCCAAGTGCTTGCTCACAGGGGGTCGTTTGACCGTTGGGGTTTTACATAATTATTGTATGGCCTTGCCTTACAATATAAAGCGCCTTGGGGCAACTGTTTGTTGTGATTTGGCGCTATATAAAAAAAAATTGATTGATTGATTGATTGATACTCTATCTCACTTACAGAGTTTAGGTAGCTACTCTGCACTGTGTTGGTATATGGCATTAGAGAACATAAAGAAGGAATCATATCCTTAAACCTAGTTACAGCGCTTTCTGTAAGACTTCTAGTGTAATGAAACTTATTCCCCACTGCTGGGTAGTCCATCAGAGTAAATGTAAATGTTATTAAGAAATGATCAGACAGAAGGGAGTTTTCAGGGAATACTGTTAAGTCTTCTATTTCCATACCAGTCAGAACAAGATCTAAGATATGATTAAAGTGGTGGGTGGACTCATTTACATTTTGAGCAAAGCCATTAGAGTCTAATAATAGATTAAATGCAGTGTTGAGGCTGTCATTCTCAGCATCTGTGTGGATGTTAAAATCGCCCACTATAATTATCTTATCTGAGCTAAGCACTAAGTCAGACAAAAGATCTGAAAATTCACAGAGAAACTCACAGTAACGACCAGGTGGACGATAGATAATAACAAATAAAACTGGTTTTTGGGACTTCCAATTTGGATGGACAAGACTAAGAGTCAAGCTTTCAAATGAATTAAAGCTCTGTCTGGGTTTTTGATTAATTAATAAGCTGGAATGGAAGATTGCTGCTAATCCTCCGCCTCGGCCCGTGCTACGAGCATTCTGACAGTTAGTGTGACTCGGGAGTGTTGACTCATTTAAACTAACATATTCATCCTGCTGTAACCAGGTTTCTGTAAGGCAGAATAAATCAATATGTTGATCAATTATTATATCATTTACCAACAGGGACTTAGAAGAGAGAGACCTAATGTTTAATAGACCACATTTAACTGTTTTAGTCTGTGGTGCAGTTGAAGGTGCTATATTATTTTTTCTTTTTGAATTTTTATGCTTAAATAGATTTTTACTGGTTGTTGGTGGTCTGGGAGCAGGCACCGTCTCTACGGGGATGGGGTAATGAGGGGATGGCAGGGGGAGAGAAGCTGCAGAGAGGTGTGTAAGACTACAACTCTGCTTCCTGGTCCCAACCCTGGATAGTCACGGTTTGGAGGATTTAAGAAAATTGGCCAGATTTCTAGAAATGAGAGCTGCTCCATCCAAAGTGGGATGGATGCCGTCTCTCCTAACAAGATCAGGTTTTCCCCAGAAGCTTTGCCAATTATCTATGAAGCCCACCTCATTTTTTGGACACCACTCAGACAGCCAGCAATTCAAGGAGAACATGCTGCTAAACATGTAACTCCCGGTCCGGTTGGGGAGGGGCCCAGAGAAAACTACAGAGTCCGACATTGTTTTTGCAAAGTTACACACCGATTCAATGTTAATTTTAGTGACCTCCGATTGGCGTAACCGGGTGTCATTACTGCCGACGTGAATTACAATCTTACCAAATTTACGCTTAGCCTTAGCCAGCAGTTTCAAATTTCCTTCAATGTCGCCTGCTCTGGCCCCCGGAAGACAATTGACTATGGTGGCTGGTGTCGCTAACTTCACATTTCTCAAAACAGAGTCGCCAATAACCAGAGTTTGATCCTCGGCGGGTGTGTCGCCGAGTTGGGAAAAACGGTTAGAAATGTGAACGGGTTGGCGGTGTACACGGGGCTTCTGTTTAGGACTACGCTTCCTCCTCACAGTCACCCAGTCGGCCTGCTTTCCCGGCTGCTCGGGATCTGCCAGAGGGGAACTAACGGCGGCTAAGCTACCTTGGTCCGCACCGACTACAGGGGCCTGGCTAGCTGTAGAATTTTCCACGGTGTGGAGCCGAGTCTCCAATTCGCCCAGCCTGGCCTCCAAAGCTACGAATAAGCTACACTTATTACAAGTACCATTACTGCTAAAGGAGGCCGAGGAATAACTAAACATTTCACACCCAGAGCAGAAAAGTGCGGGAGAGACAGGAGAAGCCGCCATGCTAAACCTGCTAAGAGCTAGTAGCTGCGCTAAGCTAGCGGATTCCTAAAAACACGCAAAGTGAATAATGTGTAAATAATTTAGAGGTGATTCAGCAGAGAGAGTGCTTTAGTTAAGGCACGTGAAGATTACACTGGGAAACAAATCGTTATCTAGATAACTAGATCAATCTAACTGCGCAGATTAAACAGCTAACAGATACAGCAAAACACCGCTGTACTCCGGAACAGGAAGTGATACAATACCGCAGTGAGAGCCAACCACCAGAGCAAATGATGAGGAACTGTCAAGATAGAAAGCAAAACGGAATACGGATGAATTGAGGTTGTCGTCGGGATTCATTCACATTTTTCATCAGTTTGAAAATTCCGACGAAGCACCAGCTACAGGAAAGAAGCTGGACGACGCTTAAACAATGTCTCTGAAAGTCAAAGTCCAGATTTCTTGTTTCGTTTTGACTTCAGTGTCCTTCATTAGTGCGGTGTGACTGGGGCTTTACATCGATATTCACACTACTGCAGCACTCCTTCTCATTCCTTGTGGGTTAACAACAACAATGACAACAAAATTATTTACCGATACGGCATGGAATTTGCCTCCAGTAGCCATTTCACTCCCTGGAAATCTGACAGGTGAGCTGGTGTTTCTAATGACGCGAGCAAGAGGCTTGCTTCATTTTGCCTTAAATTTATTGTCAGAGATTATTCATTTAATATGCAAGACTGATGGATGAATAATTTTCAATTTATGCTCAGGAATTAGTTCAGGCTAAGCCTTAAACATTTATATTGTAAAAACAACCAAACAAACAAACAAAACCCCCAAACAAACAAAAATGTAATTGCAGTAATTAATGCAAAGGTCCTGATCTTGATTTAGGACATAATGACAAGTTGAGAAGGCGGCACAAACCCATTTGGGGTGTGTTTGAAGATACTGTTTAAGTGGGGGAAATAGCAAAGAAAAGCTGTGTGCTGTGCACAAAGGGGTTAGGATTTACCATGGTCATTAGTTATGGTCATGTTAGTCCAAGTGTAATGTCAACCGGAGTGCACCATGGACACAGCACTAAGGTATCAAGAAAATGGACAAAAGCGAAAGGATCTTTGACATGTGAACAGGTTCACACGGGTCTGTCATAATGCATAATGCACAACAGCCACTAAAGCTCCCTGAGGTGAAGCAGTGCAGTAGCAAAGTGAGCATTAGTATTTTTTTCATGAATGTCTACTTTAATTTAATTAGTGGCTGTTTTCACTTCAGTTTCATCATGCATTTATGGCATATAATCTGCACTGCAACCCCCACCCCCATGTCCAGGGGGCGGGTGTGATAGTATTTTTTCCTCTCATATCACAGATGCTGATGCCAAATAAACGTCAGTGAGCTGCAATAGATGTGATAGGATGTGTGAAGGGTGTGAAGAATGACGTCTGCCTCTTTGGGCTGGGTGTAAGATTAGGGCCACTGTTCTTTTGTACTGCCTAAAAACAAAGCCTCACCAGACCTGAGTCATCGAACACATGATTAAAGGAAAGCAGAGCAGAACCTCATATTTGTAATGTCAATCACTCAGGTTTTCTTCTACGACAGCACAAACTCATATTTATGTAAACACTGAGGCAAATAATTGAGTTAATGTGATTCTAAATTCCATTTCAAATCAACTCACAAGTCTTTTGGTTTGAACACGTGTTTTCACTTACTAATTAAAATATCCATAAAAACATGCCAGAAGACATCGAGAAAGCAAATTCTTGCTTTTTCTCTCTCTCACACATACTCATGTTCAACCGCTTAGTCCAATTAAGGGTCACGGGGGGCTGGAGCCTAGCTCAGCAGTCACAGAGCATGAGGCGGGGTACACCCTGGACAGGACGCCAGTCTGTCGCAGGGCCACACATAGACAAACAAACAAATTCACACTCACACACACTCGTACAGAGGGCTTGAGACCAGAGGATTCTCGGTTCAAATCCCAGCCTGACCGGAAAATCACTAACTTGACTTTGGACTTAGGATTCAAGGATTCAAGGATTCAAAAGAATTTTATTGTCATATGCACATAGGAACATGTTCCCTGCACAATGAATTGTGTCTACTGCATTTAACCCATCCTAATTGCCAGTTAGGAGCAGAGGTCGCCTTTAGGCACCCAGGGACCAGCTCCAGATGTACATCCCTGCCTAGGTCAACAGCAGGGCTGAGCAAACCATGACCAGCCTCATGACAACAGACGACGCACACATAACACACAACACACATAAGCCGGCCCGGTACATGAACACATATAAAAAGCACACACAAGGTAAAACTAGGGAGAGAAAAACCTTCATAGCTGCTGCATTAAACTACACAGCAGCAATGCAGGAAAAAAACCCATCAGCACAAAAAAAAACAATGATCACACACAGACGAGAGATGACGAGACGACGACCGAGATTTGAAAAGTCCAGTTATCAGACAGAACACTCTGGAGGCAGCCTTTAGACGCCATCAACTGCCTTGTTTGTCCATCCTGGAGGGAAAAGGGGCCCAGCCCTGAACAGTCCACTGTCCACAGTCAACGTCAGAGCTGGAGAAGGTAAGGGCGGGGGGAGACCAGGGAGCAAGGCTTAAGTGTTGTTCTTCTTCAGGAGGTTTTTATCACAGCGGCCTTGAAGTGCAGCTGTGTTTTGGGAAGCCGAATGAATATCCAGATTAGCAGATGCCTGAAAGATTCCACAGTCTGAAACAGAGTGGCTTTCAATACATCTGAATATAGGAGAGGAGATGTGGTCATTACTGACGATCAAAGCGGTTTTCCAGTGCAGCCATCCTCCCAGAGATGGTTTCCAATGTGCGGTTAACACCCGCCGACTGAGCTGACACTGCCCTTCCAATCGAATCAATCATGTGGGGCAGCCTGGACGGGCCAATTATTGCCGCTTCCACCTTCTTAATTTTCCGGTAAACCAGCACTATGCCCGCTCCACACAGCAGAAAGCCGGTCACCACCGAGCCAAATATATACACATCTTCGACGTCCTCCACAGACAGCGTGTAAAGGCACATGACCTGCCTCCAACTGTCCATCACGTAGCCCATCACATGCGTCCCGGCAGGACAGGTCGGGTCCTCTGCCCCCGAGTGTCTTGTAGAAAAAATAGTGTCAATTGCGTTCAGAGACCACTTTAACAGATCCGTTTTTGCCATTCCAGAAGAGCAAAGCTGGCAGCCTCACAAACAACACGCCACAGAAGCAGGAAAGACAGGGAGGGAGGGAGAGAGGAAAAATGCGTCCATCTCGGCCGAGAGCAAGGAGGCAAAAAAAAAAAAAAAAAAAAAGGACAGGAGAGTGACTTGATGGTGACTTTGTCCCACCTCTGCTAACCACTAAGCCACCATGCTGCCCAAATTCCTGCTCTCGAGTGACTTAATTCATGTTCACAAATTCTGTAATTTATGCTCTCAAATCAGTGGTGGTGCCAGGGGGGGGGCTTGGTTGTGCTTAAGCCCACCCAATAATGAGTCGTCCACCCGCTCGTCGATTTTTTTCATTGTTTAGGAATGGCTCAGAGACTGTTGCTTTGTTTGATAAAAATTTTTTCAAAACTGTAAGGCACAACTGAGTGGACACCATTCAATAAATTCAGCTGGTTTTCGGTAAAAATTTTAACGGCTGATGAGAGATTTTGGTCTGGTAGTGTCGCTTTAAGGACGGTCCACGGCGCCTGACGGCGATCTGCGCTTCGAGGCGGCAGCGTCTCGCCGTTTCAAGTTGAAAACTTCCACATTTCAGGCTCTGTTGACGCAGTAAGTCATCAGAGAACAGAGAACTTTCAGAAGAAGTCGGCATGAGGAGTTTATTCGGACATTCCATTGTTAACGGCCATTTTGTAATGAAAGAACGTGCGGGCAGAGTCGCATGTCGGGCTGGACCCGACCGCGGGGGGTCGCGGCAGGAAAAACACCTCCGTTGGAAATCTTAACGGGCAAGTTGGAACATGCCCAAGCTGTTAAACAATTTCTCAGTTACTCACTTGTTGAAAGCCATTAAAAGCCGCCTGAATTCTACAAATGGTTTTCAACACAGAGGTGTTTTTCCTGTCGCGGCGCACACAGATTTGCCGAGTCGTCACGGAAACGACTCGATGAATTTGCGCGTATGTCTTTCATTAAAAAAATGTCCTTAAACAGTGGAATGTCCGCATAAATTCCTCATGCCGGCCTCTTCTGAATCTTCTCTGTTCTCTCACGATGTCCTGGGTGAATTAAGCCTTAAATTAGGATGTTTTCAGCTCGAAACAGGCTAACGACAGCGCCTGGAAGCGCTGCAGGACGTCCCGCTCTGTGGGGGACGTGAAAAAACTCACGCATGCGCACGAGGGTTCAAGCATGATTGGTGTAATCGCATGTCATTCAAATCCATATAGTTAAAAAAAAATAATAAAAGGGTCGGTTTATTATCTAAGAGACCTCGTATTTATTACGGCCACTCTTAAAACTTCACTTAACTTTATTTATACCTATGTGCAAATTTACTGAACTTGCAATCATTCTAAGTGATGTGTGTGTGCATTGATACCACATTATAGAGGAGCACAGGTGACCTAAACATATACCTTGGTATTTATAAAGCAATTTACAATATATTGTTCATTTCGACATTTTGTGGAGCCCCTCCAACTTTTACCCCAGTCCCACCTCAGCCCCCCCCCAACAAAAATTTCCTGGCGCCGCCACTGTCTCAAATTAAATGTCACACCCACGTTAACACTTTCATATGAATTCATTCTCACTTGTCCTCTTGACAATTTAGTATTTATTTTCATTTTTGATGTAAATGGATGGGGTTGGTGTTTTCAGTGTTGGAAACAATTTTGTTTGACACCTTCTTGAAAAGACATCAGGTCCTTATTCTGCAGTGGTGAAATGTTGTAGAAAACAATACTGATGCACGTCATTTATAAATGCAAGAGGACAAATTAAGAGCTTGAGTGCACGAATGAAGAAATTCAAACATTATTTATGGAATGTACTGCACTCTTGTTTGAAAAACAAATGCACCCATCTAAAACTCAACATTTCTAGTGCATAAACACCCCCTCCCCCCCATGTCCACCCACATCTTTGGCTTTCTTCAGATGATTATTTACTGCAGCTTGAGTAACATTTTGTACATTTTTGATTATGTGTTCAGTCATTCATTTTCTATACCCCCCTTTTTCCAGTTAGGGTTCACAGGGGGAGCTGGAGCCTATTCCAGCCGTCATTTCAATATTCAGTTTAATCAAATCTTGTGCAAATAAAAAAACAAAACAAAACCCCTAATGATGCACTGACTCAGTGCAAAATAAAACAAAAACAACCCAAATCCTTGTATGAAGCACTGTCTCAGTGCTGACAGAAAAGAACAGAATTGTTAACAGAAGTCAGTTGATCTGCTGCTTTGTGTGAAACGATAAACATGAAACACGTCCGGTAAAGAAATAGAAACATTAATCAGTTTGTTCCAAATGCTTTTCTTACGAACTGTTACAAGGTACCAGAAAACACTTCTTTGTTTTGCTGTATGTGCAACAGGCCTGTTTTAATATTGCAGACATAATAGATAATAATTACTAAAAAAAAAAAAAAGGCTGATGGTGCACAACAAATGTTCCATAAAGGATAATCAATATTATCATACAAAGAAGTCATTTGTGAAACACAATGCCCAGAAAAAGCAATCAAGATTGATTGATTTGGTTTTTAGATGTTTTAGTCTTTAGTTTTATGGAATCAAATGGAAATGATGAAGTTATTGCTTCTTTGTACACAAAAATTTGTAAAATCTTGCTGTTTAGTTTCAAAGTAGAACAAAATATAAAACACAAAGTAATGGATTGGACATGTTGTCACCCTTTATAACACATTTAAATAATCATATTTAAAGTTACTGGGTGCATTTCGCCAAACTCAGTCATTTATAAATGGAAAGACCACAGCTTCAAACCACAATTTTCTTCTCAATCAGTTTGTTCCCAGTAGAATCTGTATTTTAACATTTCTGGTTTTAGATTCCACCTTAAAATTACTTTAGCAGAACCAGTTAGAATGAAAAGAAATACAAAGAGAAATAACATTCCATGTAAGGTTGTGTGACAAACATGTATCTTGTATATTGATATAGATTGTATCTACCGCTAATGCCACAGTTACCAATGTAGGCTAAGATGGGCACTTTGTTTAGCCAACAGAAATGAAAACAGATGAGAGCAGACATCATTTGCTGAAGCAGTCAGTAACAAGTATTCTGGGCCACCGCTTTCTTAATTGAATTAGGTTACACAGTGTAAACAAAGCAAAATGCTGACTGCTTAAGACCGAGGCAACTCAACGTTTTAAATGATCATCACAACCAATAATCAGTTTTAGTGCACATGAACAGTTATTGAAATCACTTACCTGATAGAGCTTAAAGGGAAAGCCCCTGCATTCAATTTACAATATTTCACCTAAAAAACACCGCAGTGCAACCTCTCATACTAAATGGTTGTCAGTAATACTGGAATTAAGCTCAATGTCTGTTCAAGTCTCTTTTTTCATCTCTATGGTTTAGCCTAACTGGCGCTGGCAAACTATTTACAATATTATTTCTCTTTACATTAGCTTGACCATCAAATACTGATGAAGCTGTATATGGTACGTAGTGCAATATTTACCTCCTCTTGTTTGAAACACTGAGACCACACCACAATTTACTTTAAAGAGGAACTATGCAACTGTGGTCAGTTTTTTGCAGTTTTTTTTTTTTTTTTTGGTTGAATTCTTCTCTACTGAGCTCCCCCCTACAATTCGGGAGTAGATATGTGACAAAAATGTAGTAAAAACTCACTGCCAGCCTTCCCCCACTATCCATGTGCATTTGTCTTAAACAGAGCCGAAGCAACAGTACACGGAAATACGAGGTCTGTTAGAAAAGTATCCGACCTTATTATTTTTTTCAAAAACCATATGGATTTGAATCACGTGTGATTGCGTCAGCCAAGCTTGAACCCTCGTGCGCATGCGTGAGTTTTTTCATGCCTGTCGGTTGCTTCATTCGCCTGTGAGCAGGCTTTGAGTGAGGTGTGGTCCACCCCTCTCGTCTATTTTTTATTCCGAATAAATGTTTAAATGATTCGGATCTTTGCTGCATCAATTTTTTTCCAGAAACTGTAAGAGACCTCCAGGTGGACACCGTTCGAAAAATTAATATGGCTTTCAGGGACGATTTTATGGGGATTAAACAGATTACGGGGTGTTATTGCCCCTTTAAGGACGGCCCACAACTGCTGAGAGCGCAGTGAAATGTAACAGTTAAATGTGCCATTCATTTCTAAACTGGACGCTGTCTTGATCCGGTATGTCCTCTGACTAGCACAGGAATTGTGAAAAGATGTGGACATCAGCACTTTTTCCGGCACATTCCACCGTTACAGGAGTTTTTTTTTCATGGAAAAAGAAGCCGAGGGACGCGCCACCGTGCCGCTCTTGACGCGGCACAAAACCACCTCGGTGTTGGTCTCTCAGGACGGCTTTCACACGGATTCTGGTTGCTTTTCTGTCATGTGAATATCCGAGAAATTGAGCTTGAGCTGGACAAGCCCCAACATGTCCCGTGAGGCTTCATCATGGCGTTTCTTTGCGCCGAGCGGCTGCACCACGACGTGCCGAACTCCTCCTCATGTCTGTTTTAATGTGCCGGAAAAAGTGCTGATGTCCATGTCTTTTCACAATTCCTGTCCTAGTCAGAGGACATACCGGATCAAGACAGCGTCCAGTTTAGAAATGAATGGCACATTTCACTGTTACAGGAGTTTTTGTCATGGAAAGAGGAACAAAGGCGGAGGAATTCCGCGCGTCGTGGCGGAGCTGCATGGCGAAAAAGAAACGCCGTGATGAAGCCTCACAGGACATGTTCTGGCATGTTCAGCTCATGCACAATCACAATCGGATATTCACACGACTGGAAAGCAACCGGAATCCGTCTGAAATGCGCCTTTAAGCCGTCCTGTGAGACCAACACAGAGGTGGTTTTGTCCCGCGTAATGAACGGCTCCGTGGCACGTCCCTCGGCTTCTTTTTCCATGAAAAAAAACTCCTGTAACGGCGGAATGTGCCGGAAAAAGTGCTGATGTCCACATCTTCTGCCTTTTTGTGAAAGACAGACGTGGTCCCAGATCAACAAAGCTTTCACGTTGGAAATGATCTGGTTGTTTGTGCGGGGTGTCAGCCTGTCCATCGGTGCTGGGAGCGCGCTGCGCTCTCAGCAGTTGTGGGCCGTCCTTAAAGGGGCAGTAACACCCCGTAATCTGTTTAATCCCCATAAAATTGTCCCTGAAAGCCATATTAATTTTTCAAACAGTGTCCACCTGGAGGTCTCTTACAGTTTTTGGAAAAAAATTGATGCAGTAAAGATCCAAATCGTTCAGACATTTATTCGCAATAAAAAATAGACGAGAGGGGTGGACCACACCTCACTCAAAGCCTGCTCACAGGCAAATGAAGCAACTGACAGGCATGAAAAAACACGCATGCGCATGAGGGTTCAAGCTTGGCTGACGCAATCACACGTGATTCAAATCCATATGGTTTTTGAAAAAAATAATAAGGTCGGATACTTTTCTAACAGACCTCATACATAGAGAACAGAGAGTTTAACTTGATATACTTACAAGTGCAGCAGGAAGAATGTCAGGTCTACAACCGTTTTGCATGCTTATTTTTCAGCTCTCGCTATTGTAAGAAAGCCAGACTGAGGTTGACCCATGTGGGATCCCTTGCTTGGTCACACGCTCTTTTTCTTTTACTCTCACAGCATTTTTTATTTATTTATTTTTTTACTTTTTCTCGGGCTCTGCCATGACGATGAATGTGCAAAAAAATTATGCCTTCGTTAGCTTGTTCTTAAAGCTGCTAACTTGCCCGTGCCTGGATAGGCAAGTGTGTATCTGTTGGAGTGCTGTAAAGCAGTTGCAGCAGGGTCTGCATCCATAAAATTACAAGGCTGGTTTTCTACTATGAGACGCCTGGTGGTGGCTGCGGTATGTCAGGCTGAGGGACACCACGTCTGACACTGTGATCAGTAGCACCGGAGCACCCCAGGGCACAGTGCTGACCCCTCTTCTCTTCACCCCGCACACCTCTGACTTCTGCTACAACTCTGAGCTGTGTCACATCCAGCAGTTCGCAGATTTTTTTTTCCATCTTCCCAGGGGATGAATAAAGTTTTATCTAATCTAATCTAATGTAGCAATTCCAATTACTCCCAAACTGTAAAATTTATGTAAAAATGTTGCATAGTTCCTCTTTAACCACCTGCCACTGGTAAATTTCTCTCAATCATTCAAACACATGCATGACCTTCCGAGGCAAACAGCAAGTGACTTCAGCATGAAGGTATTACAAAAAGAAAATATTTTAATTTCTAGTTAATGAACAACCAAAAAAAAGTTATTACAAGGTTACTATAATCTCAAATAAACATTCCTGTTTAACATTAAAAAGCTATAAAGTGCAAATTGTGGCAAAGAAGCTTTCCTCCTGGCAAACCTGAGTCTAGAGTCTCTCCAGAGCTCTACAGCGTGTAACATTTTCAGATGTGGATGCTGTTTTCCTCAGTCCTCCTGCCTCATGCGTGACATGTCTAAAGTCAACCATCTGTAACTGTGATGACTGAATTGTGTTATATTAAGGAGGCAATTACATCTGCAATCTATGGTTTTATGAGTTATATTTGATTTTAATTGACATTGTCAACATGATGCTTCCTTGAGCATCAATTTTTGATTGTTTGTATATGAAATCCTGATTTTTTATTTTGACTTCATGTCACAAAAAAAAGGAAAAGCCCCAGGGGGGCAAGTGTTTTTATAGGCACCATACATAATAATCAAAATAATGTGCAACAGTGACTAATAATAAGATAGTACTACACCATTAAACCAAGAAAAGCTTGAGAGAGCTGCCTGCTTGTTTAGAATGATGTTATCATGCATTTATTAACACACGTGTAGTAAAAATAAATAGACCACCTGTTATGATGTGCTTACATTTCTTTTGTCTTGTTCATATTTTGTGAGAAACAGGAATGTCCAAACAGAAACACTAACACAGAAACACGTTATAAATAAATATGTCATTATTTATATAACTTTGAAATCTGGAAAAGAGATTTTATTACATGCACATCCCACAATGTTGTTCACTTTGTGTTTTAATCAGGATATCTTTTGAGCAGCAACAAAAGTCAAACTTTAAGTGAGCAGCTACAATGCAAGAAGACCACATTTGGTCTACAATGCAAGAAGAACAGACAAATCAAAACTGACCATTTACAAACACATCGTCCATTGTTATGGTCTTATTTATTTATTTATTTTTTACTCTCTCTGAGCAAAATTACCATTTAAAAACAAGTCCAGCTTGCTTCAGAATGTCTACATTAAGCCAAATCTTTACACCGGATCACATAGGTTTTGTTATCTGTCCAGGTATGAAAATGGATACAGTCCCGAATGCACATGACAAATTCTGCCGTTTTATGAGAAAATATTTAACTTGTTTATATGGGAAATATAATATCTAGTAGACTTTGGAGGTTTTTCTATTTATGTACCCAGTATGGCTCTTTCAAAATATTTTAAGATTTTCTTTTGTTAATGTTTATACTGCTTTATTTAAAACTCATAATGTGATATCTCTTGTAATCCGTGATGAAAATGACAAGATATGGAAGAATATGTAACTACAAGGCCACTGTACATATGTCAGGCATCGAGCAGGTTTAAAAAAATAAAATAAAATAAAACTTTATTGTGCATTAAAGAATGTTAAAAGTCAATCAATCAATCCATTTTTTTATATAGCGCCAAATCACAACAAACAGTTGCCCCAAGGCGCTTTATATTGTAAGGCAAGGCCATACAATAATTATGTAAAACCCCAACGGTCAAAACGACCCCCTGTGAGCAAGCACTTGGCTACAGTGGGAAGGAAAAACTCCCTTTTAACAGGAAGAAACCTCCAGCAGAACCAGGCTCAGGGAGGGGCAGTCTTCTGCTGGGACTGGTTGGGGCTGAGGGAGAGAACCAGGAAAAAGACATGCTGTGGAGGGGAGCAGAGATCGATCACTAATGATTAAATGCAGAGTGGTGCATACAGAGCAAAAAGAGAAAGAAACAGTGCATCATGGGAACCCCCCAGCAGTCTAAGTCTATAGCAGCATAACTAAGGGATGGTTCAGGGTCACCTGATCCAGCCCTAACTATAAGCTTTAGCAAAAAGGAAAGTTTTAAGTCTAATCTTATCTTAAATCTAATCTTAAAGTAACCAAAAATGATATTTTTTCCAACCTACTCAATAAATTTAAATTTAAATTTATTGAATATGAAAATAGTTTTAATAATAGAGAGAATTTATTGAATTTTAAAATAGAAATTTAAAACAGTTTTAAAATTCAATTAATAATAGAGAATTTATTGAATTTCTAATATTTATCCCATTGCATGGGTGACATCACTGGCGTGCATTTTTGTGCTATTTACCATGCATTTTTCTCTCATCCATTTCACTCTTTTGCATGGCTCCATTAGTTTTTGGTAAAAACAAAAATTTCCATGATGCAATGACACTAAATCTAGCAGTCGCAGTGTTTGTGGGCACATACAAAGGACAGACTACAGAACTCTTTTCGAACCTTGAAAAACAGTTGGCACTGTTCTCAGATCACAGTAAAGGAGGCAAGAAGGGAATATTTTGCAAATATTATTTCCCTCTCATGGTCACGACCCACGTGTGTTGTTTAAGATCATTGATTCTGTTTTAGACACTGCACAGAATGTATGTTTGGACACCTTCCCAGATACGTGCAACAATTTTGCCTGCTTTTTACGGAGAAAGTTGATAATATTAGGGTTTCTATCTTACCTAGTTCCTGCTTCTGACCCTTCGGCCTTGGTTTCTTGTCCTGTCACTTTTATTCAGTTTGAATCTGTGACCTTTTCATTTTTAGAGGATGTAGTAGGGCACAACAAATCTGGTTCTTTTTATGATCCTGTCTCCCACGTTTTTTTTAAAGCTTGTTGTGTATTGGACAACCGGTGCTGGCTATTTTAAATTGTAATTTTTCTTCTGGGGTGGTTCCGGCCAAATTTAAACACACAGTGGTCCAGCCTTTGCTGAAAAAACCCAGTCTCGATCACACAGTTTTGGCTACACTATGTAACACAGTTTTTGCTCCTATTTCAACTGCTTATGTCTAAATCTATGGAAAAATGACTACATTCAGCACAAACTTTGATTTTATTTATTTATTTTTTTACGTTCTAGAAAGTTCTAAAAGTTTCTTGAAATTTCTAGATAATTCTGGAAACTTATAGAAAATTCTGGACCATTCTAGCAGTTCAAGAATATTCTAGAAGACTACTCAGTAGTAGTGAAGGTGAATCGAGAATATTCCTGAAAACAGACAAATTTCAAAGTATCATTGTCCTGATCACAGAAGCAAATTTTCTGTGGAATAACAGCTATTTTCTATTTATTTAAGGCATAACAGGTTAGGAAAACACACTGTGTACCCAGGAACAAAACAAAAACAAAAATTTGTTACATAGTGTTACAGGTTCATTTCTAAATTGCATTTTATGTCTAAGGTTTTAGAAAAAAGATTGTTTACTAAGATAATAAGATAAATTATTAAGATAATTTTTAATGAAAATTGGATTTTGGAACAGTTTCAGTCAAGTTTTAAGCCATTTCAGAGTTTGTGTTACTTAAGGTTTTTTAATGACATTTTTCTCACATGTGATGCTGGGAACTCTGTTATCTTGGTTTTGCATGATTTAATGGCTGCTTTCGATACGGTTGACCACGGTATTTTCTTATCTCGGCAACATCACTTGGTGGGCATTGGTACTGTGCTTGAGTGGTATCTGACAGACAGGACGTTTTCTGTGAAAGTCAGTGGTTTCGAATCTTTTGTAATCCCTTTGTCATGTCGTGTCCCACAGGGCTCTATTTTGGGGCCCTTGTTCTCTCTATATTTATTGCCTCTGGGGACTATTTTTAGAAGACATGGGATTTTATTCCACTGCTGTGCAGATGATTGCCAGATTTATTTGCCTGTGACTCAGAGGGATGGTCAGTCATTGAAACGGCTCCTGGCGTGTTTAGAAGATATTAAAGCCTGGCTTACCCTGAATTTTCTAAGTTTTAATGAAAAGAAAACAGAGGTGAAGGTTTTTGGGAGTCCGCCTCTGTCAATTTGGGCAACCCAGTCTCACGGAATGTCATGATCCAGCAGCACGAAATATACATTAATCTAATGGTTCATGATATTGTCAGGAAAAGCACCTCATTTTCGTCACGGCAGCAGAAATTCATCGTAATACATTTCGTGATAGCTGCACAAAATTAAAAGTGAAGCGGGGGGGTCGGGTGGTTATGGTTAGGGTTGGGGGAAGGAGTAGGGTTAGTAATAGTGAGTTTAAAAACCCGTCATGAAAATTTGACTCATTTCGTGATGGGAGCACGAAAAAAAAAGTGAGACTGGGCTGATTTGGGACCCCTGGAAGCATATTTTAAACCAGTTATTCTTAATCTTGGTTTTAAGATGGATGATGATCTTAAATTAGACTGTCAAATTGCAGCAGTGGTGAAATCTGGTTTTTATCATTTGCAGTGCTTGGCAACACTGAAACCTTTTCTTTCCAGGCAACATTTCAAGTTGGTCATTCATGCTTTTGTGTCACTTCATCTGGATCACTGCAATTTGCATTCAATTTGGGAGTAAATCAGTCACTTCTCTCCCATCTGCAGTTGGTCCAGAATGTTGCGGCGCGGCTTTTGACAGGGGCTCGGAGGAGGAAACATATGACTCCTGTCCTGGCTGCACTTCACTGGTTGCTGGTTCATTTTAGGGTCCATTTTAAAATTGTTTTTAAGTCCCTCTATGGTCTAACTCCATTGTACCTCTCTGGGCTTCTTCAGCTGTATACACCTAGTCGGTCTCTCAGGTTTGCTGACCAGCTGCTCCTGCAAGTGCCTAGGTCAAAAAGAAAGCTCAGAGGGGACAGAGCTTTCTCTGTTGTGGCTCCCAAACTGTGGAACAGCTTGCCTCTGAGTGTTAGGGAGACACCCTCACTGGCCATATTTAAAGTTCGTTAATAAACATATTTTTTTTCTTTGGCTTTTGACACAAACGAGGCTTAGTTTGATAATGTTTTAAATAGCATTTTAGTGGTTCTTTTTATTTTATTCGATTTTAATTTGTCATGTTTTTAGTGTATAGCACCTTGTGTCAGTGCTGGCTGTTTTAAGGTGCTTTATAAATAAAGTTGTTATTGGTATGGTGTATGGTAACATCTTTAGTGGCCATAGAAGCTCTTTTTTGCTGGATTCAGGAAAACAGACTTGTGTTTCCACAATGAACACTTGGCAGCTTGGCAACTCTAGTCAGGGGTGAGTCGGCGAGCTGCCACTCTATCAAATGTCAAATGCAGATGTTTTTGATTTGTTTGACATATGGAATGTTTCATTCGATTCTGCTCCGTCATGTTTAATAGAACATCCCATCTTTCAACTCATGCAAATATTCTTAACCAATGCACTCATAAACATTCATTATTTGTCTGTTATTCAGTGTCTTCTACTTGTCCTATGCCTTTGGAAGAGCCACGCCAAAATGAAATGTGTTCTTCTTCAGGCCAGATCCAACATTTACACAATGATTTGTGAAAACTGGTTGAATAGTTTTGGAGTAATCCTGCTAGAGATGGGGGGGACCCCACTGTAGACAAAAGGAAGCCACGATGGCTTAGTGTCGTTTGCATGTTCTCCCCATGTTTGTATGGGTTCCCTCTGGGTGCTCCGGCTCACTTCCTCAGACATGCAGATTAAGCGAATTGGAAACTTCAAGTTGTCCGTAGATGTGAGTGAGTGAGCGTTTGAATGTGTTTATATGTGGCCCTGCAGTAGACTGGCGGTCCATCCAGGGTGTCCCACGCCTCTCACCCATTGACTGCTGGGATTGGCTCCAGCTCCCCTGTGACCCTCAGCTGGAATAAGTGGTTATAGAAAATGAATGTAGGCAAAACCATGAGCTTGTTGGCCAGAGATAAATCAAAATGAGGAGAGCGTTGTGTTGGTAATGTGCTTACATGTGTTCTATGTCTATTAGCATATATAATGTGATCATCATACAGTTTGTCTTTAGTCCACTCTTCTCTCCTCCTCCCTGCATTTCATCGGGATGAAGTGAGATGCTACATGCTCCCTCCTGGTCTTCTTCCCTCGCAGTGGTCGTCCTTTCTGTGATAGGGATATGAACATTTCTTTCCCATTTTTAGTCCACTTTGCAGAGGAGTAGGCATTGAAGTAGTTTTCTAAGAAAACTTCCTTGAAGTTGCAGTTTTCACTGTAGAGCCTCTGAAAATGATGAAAAAAGACAAATGGTAGACATACAGTTTACAGAAATACAAACCAATCTGATGCTGTTATTGGAGCTAATACTGTCAGATCCATAAGTATTTGCATAGTGGCCCAGTTTTTGCAATTTCCTCTCTACACCACCAGAATGTCATGTAATGCACCTTGAGGTGCAACCTCGACACATCGCCAGTGATGAACTTTGGATCATGTGGTGTTTCACATGTTATCACCAGAAACCCTCCTCTGGGTGACCCAGTCGGCAGGTCATCAGGCCCCAACTTGTGTCCAGGTAGCTCACTTTGCCACTCATCACCCCTCTTAATCCAGAGCCAACGTAAAGCTTTTTCAGCTGCTTCCAAGATGTTCTTGGTGGCTCTTCGTCTCTGCAGTCCCCAGATACCTAAGTGTCCCATGACCTGACGTAGAGAACACCCTGCAAAGCCCTGCAGCCCACTTCAATAGGTTTGCAGCGAACCTTACCCCCCGCCCTTGGGGTTGAAATGAAACAATCAAGATGTGCTTGTATTGCAGACTGTTGGTGTTAATGTAAAGGGGTTTAACGAAAACATTACATTAACCACTTTTACAGCCAGTTATATTTAGACAAGTCAAAGGATGGATACATGAACATTTCCAGGTCACTGCATACTGCATATCTTGCACTTAAGAAATGAAAGTGGTATGATAAAGTGGTACATTTGTTTGTATCAGATATAGGTTCTGAGGTGTTCTGGTGCTTAAAGCTGGGTGTGCTAAGACAATGTGGATGAGGTGTTTTGTTCAAGCACATAGACAAGAAACACGAGTGATAATCAATCACAGGTCCAGATATTACGAGCTGAACTCCTTTTCCCACAGTGGTACGTGCTCTGGAGTAGGCTTTTATCAAAAACACCATGCAAGAAGATGAGTGTGGGATTTTCTTCAACAGAAATATTTAATGAAATTAAGAGGTGCATCTAAAATAAAATTAGACAATTGTGAAAAAGTTCAATATTTTTTGTCAGGTATTTCAGAGTGAAAATTTTTACATATTCTAGTTTTAGTACATAGAAACTAAAATGTTTCAGTCATTTTTTATTTTTTATTTTGTTGATTATGGCCTACAGCTCCAAAAAGCAGAAAATGTAGAATGTTTTATTTCAAGTCACTATTTATGCAGTATGAATACCATGAATCTCTCGGATCTGGTTCAGTACACAACCACAATCATGGGGAAGACTGCTGAAGTGACAGTTATCCAGAAGATGTTCATAGACACTTTCCACAAGGAGGTTAAGCCACAGAAGGTCATTGCTGTTTAGAGACCTCTGGATCAAAGAATATTCACAGAAAGTTGATTGGAGGGGAAAAGTGTGGTTGGAAAAGATGCACAAGCAACAGGAACGGCTGCAGCCTTGAGAAGATTGTGCTGAGTCAAGAACTTCTGGGAACTTCAGATGGAGTGGACTGAGGCTGGAGTCAGTGACTCAAGTGCCAACATGCACAGTCGTGTCCAGGAAATGAGCTACATGTGTTGGATTCCTGGTGCCAAACCACGCTTCAACCACAGACTGTCAGAAACTTCACAGTAAAATCACCAGTGTTAAATTAACACTGACAGTGACCATATGGTCCCACTAGTCCCACTCTGGCCAGAGTGGGACCATATGGTCACTGTCAGTGTTAATTTAACACTGACACTGTTAGTTTTACACTGGTGATTTTACTGTGGTCTTATCTGGGGTAAAGAAGAAAAACAACTGGACTGTTGCTCAGTAGTCCATTTCAGATAAAAGTCAATTTTACATTTCATTTGGAAATCAACGTCCCAGAGTCTGGAGGAAGAGCTGAAAGACACAAAATCCAAGGTGACTGAAGTCCAGTGGGAATTTTCCACAGACAGTGATGATTTGGCACCGTGTCAACTGCTGGTGTTGGACCAAAGTCAACCCAGTTGTCTACCAGGAGCTTTTAGAACACTTCATGCTTCCATCTGCTGATGGGCTTTATGGAGATGCTGATTTCCTTTTCAAGCAGGACTTGGCATCTGCCCACAGTGTCAAAGTTACTAATAACTGGTTTGCTGACTGTGGTGTTACTCAACTTTATTGATCCCACAGAGAATCCCTTATAGATTTTTTTTAGGGGGTATTGTCAAGAGGAACATAAGAGACACCAGAATCAAGAATCCAGATGAGCTGAAGGCTGCTTTCAAAGCAAGCTGGACTTCCAGAACATCTTAGCAGTGCCACAGGCTGTTTGCTTCCACAGCACACCGCACTGATGCAGGAATTCATTCAAAATCAGCCTCAACCAAATACTGAGTGCATAAACAAAGTTACTTTTCAGAAGTCAGATATTTCTGTATTATAAATCCTTTATTTTAAAACTGATCTTCTGAAATATTCTAATATTTTGAGATGTGCATTTTCTATTGTTTTTGGACCTGCAGGCCGTAACTATCAAAAAAAAAAAAAAAAAGGAAAAAAAGATTGAAAGATTTTAGTTTCTATGTACTGAAACGAGAATATGTAAATTTTTCACTCTCTATATGCCTGACAAAAAACTTTATCACAATATTCTAATTTCTTGAGGTACACCTGTAGTTTGCCAGAAAACATACAAAAGACTTGATTTTACTTGTTTTCTTGTATGGAAACAAATAACAACAATTTGTGGCTCTGAAAGTGGAATGATTAATGCATTTTTTAAAAATTAAAGGCCTTGAATATACAAAATCACTCACTCACTCATCTTCAACCGCTTTTCTGGGTTTGGGTCGCGGGGGCAACAGCTCCAGCAGGGGACCCCAGACTTCCCTTTCCCGGGCCACATTGATCACCTCAGACTGGGGGATCCCAAGGGAGGTAGCAACCCCCAAGCAGAGGGTCACCCCTTTGAGTCTGGTCTGCTTGAGGTTTCTTCCTCAAATCATCAGAGGGAATTTTTCCTTACCACTGTTACCCGTGTGCTTGCTCTGGGGGTTGGTAAGGTTAGACCTTACTTGTGTGAAGCGCCTTGAGACAACTTTGTTCTGATTTGGCGCTATATGTAAATGAAAATAGATTGAAACTGAAATTGAATTAAAGTTGAAAACATACACTACAAGGAAGATCATTTCCTTTCAACTCCATCGTGTGATTTTACAGAAGCAACATTCCAGAAATGATCACTGTCCAAATATTTTTGGATCTGATTGTGCATCATTATTTTTCAGTCATTGTTTGACACATATTTCTCTTTGATTGTGCTAAAATAATCGAAGGTGGTGCAGAGGTGCATTACCTTGCCTTGCACCTGTCCAGCCTTGTTCATGGAGATATAATACTGGCTCTTCACCCCTTTGATGGCCAGGATTCCTCCCTCTGACACAGTCCTGATCTCCAGGATGCCTGTTGGACAGTTATGCGGTTACCAACAGGAGGACTATACTCACGATCAACACGTCTCAGTCCTCACTCTGGCTCCACTCAGTGCTCAACATTCATCTTCATTAAGAAATGAGAGACCGTTCCTGTGGTTAATCAGTCTGTGGGCTCTCTGCTTTCAGTCAGGCCCTGTTAACTGGCCTGGGTGGTCATGACACAAACCTCAGCCCGTCTCCTCTGGGACTGAGAAAACAGCCTCCTTTGCACGCTACACATCAGACCTGTTCTTCAAATCTGCAGCAGAGCAAAAACATTTCCGACCATTTTGGCACCTATTAAAGAATGATTAACAAATACCAACGCGCTTCAAACTCGACACGCTTTCGCGCTCATGTAAACCAACGTGCAAACAGACTGCTGTGTACTTCAAATTACTCAACATGCTCATTTATTTATTTTACAAGATATTAAAGTTGGAATGTTTGGTTGCCTCTGCCAATGACGTTGGAGGTTATGTTTTCACCCCTGTTTGTTTGTCTGTTTGTGAACAGCATGGAGCCCACAATTTTTCATATATCGTTATGAAATTTTTGCTGAAGATTCAAATCCGCACAGGCAAGAAAAAATTATGTTTTCAAGGTCAGAGATCAAAGGGCAAAGTCAGGAAAAATCTTGGAAAAATCCCTCTCTTTAACATTGAAAGAATTATCAAAAATTCATTACTCTGCCAAAAAAGATCAAATTTCTTTCATATTTAAGAGCATTATGTGGGACGATATCCTTTATGAACTGACAAAGTTTGATCCAGCTCTGATCGATTACAGATTTCATGGCCATTTAAATTTAACATTGAAAACCCCTTTTAATGTATATTTTTTACATTATATCTTCATCAAACATGCCCCATTCACTCTCATATTTGAATGTGAGTTAGAGACTGGCACTCACTATCACCTGACAAGGTTTGATATGGATCTGATGCAGATTACAGATTTCGTGGCCATTTAAATTGAACATAGAAAACCCCTTTTAATGTATAGTTAACATTATATCTTTATCAACCCGATCACTCTCATATTTGAACGTGAGGTGGAGACTGGCACTCACTATTGTCTGACAAAATTTGATCTGGCTCTGATCCAGTTTACAGATTTTGTGGCCATTTAAATTTAATATAGAAAAAACAAATTTATGTATATTTTATATTCATCAAACATGCCCCAGTCACTCTCATATTTGAACGTGAGGTGGAGACTGGCACTCACTATCACCTGACAAGGTTTGATATGGATCTGATGCAGATTACAGATTTCGTGGCCATTTAAATTGAACATAGAAAACCCCTTTTAATGTATAGTTAACATTATATCTTCATCAACCTGATCACTCTCATATTTGAACGTGAGGTGGAGACTAGCACTCACTATCGCCTGACAAGGTTTGATCTGGCTCTGATCCAGTTTACAGATTTTGTGGCCATTTAAATTAATATAGAAAAAACAATTTTATGTATATTTTATATTCATCAAACATGCCCCAGTCACTCTCATATTTGAACGTGAGGTGGAGACTGGCACTCTCTATCACCTGACAAAATCTGAACTGGTTCTGATCCAGTTTACAGATTTTGTGGCCATTTAAATTTAATATAGAAAAACCAAATTTATGTATATTTTATATTCATCAAACATGCCCCAGTCACTCTCATATTTGAATGTGAGTTAGAGACTGGCACTCACTATCACCTGACAAGGTTTGATATGGATCTGATGCAGATTACAGATTTCGTGGCCATTTAAATTGAACATAGAAAACCCCTTTTAATGTATAGTTAACATTATATCTTTATCAACCCGATCACTCTCATATTTGAACGTGAGGTGGAGACTGGCACTCACTATTGTCTGACAAAATTTGATCTGGCTCTGATCCAGTTTACAGATTTTGTGGCCATTTAAATTTAATATAGAAAAAACAAATTTATGTATATTTTATATTCATCAAACATGCCCCAGTCACTCTCATATTTGAACGTGAGGTGGAGACTGGCACTCACTATCACCTGACAAGGTTTGATATGGATCTGATGCAGATTACAGATTTCGTGGCCATTTAAATTAATATAGAAAAAACAATTTTATGTATATTTTATATTCATCAAACATGCCCCAGTCACTCTCATATTTGAACATGAGGTGGAGACTGGCACTCTCTATCACCTGACAAAATCTGAACTGGTTCTGATCCAGTTTACAGATTTTGTGGCCATTTAAATTTAATATAGAAAAACCAAATTTATGTATATTTTATATTCATCAAACATGCCCCAGTCACTCTCATATTTGAACGTGAGGTGGAGACTGGCACTCACTATCACCTGACAAGGTTTGATATGGATCTGATGCAGATTACAGATTTCGTGGCCATTTAAATTGAACATAGAAAACCCCTTTTAATGTATAGGTAACATTATATCTTCATTAACCTGATCACTCTCATATTTGAACGTGAGGTGGAGACTGGCACTCACTATCGTCTGACAAGGTTTGATCTGGCTCTGATCCAGTTTACAGATTTTGTGGCCATTTAAATTAATATAGAAAAAACAATTTTATGTATATTTTATATTCATCAAACATGCCCCAGTCACTCTCATATTTGAACGTGAGGTGGAGACTGGCACTCACTATCACCTGACAAGGTTTGATATGGATCTGATGCAGATTACAGATTTCGTGGCCATTTAAATTGAACATAGAAAACCCCTTTTAATGTATAGGTAACATTATATCTTCATCAACCCGATCACTCTCATATTTGAACGTGAGGTGGAGACTGGCACTCACTATCGTCTGACAAAATTTGATCTGGCTCTGATCCAGTTTACAGATTTTGTGGCCATTTAAATTTAATATAGAAAAAACAAATTTATGTATATTTTATATTCATCAAACATGCCCCAGTCACTCTCATATTTGAACGTGAGGTGGAGACTGGCACTCACTATCACCTGACAAGGTTTGATATGGATCTGATGCAGATTACAGATTTCGTGGCCATTTAAATTGAACATAGAAAACCCCTTTTAATGTATAGGTAACATTATATCTTCATCAACCTGATCACTCTCATATTTGAACGTGAGGTGGAGACTAGCACTCACTATCGTCTGACAAGGTTTGATCTGGCTCTGATCCAGTTTACAGATTTTGTGGCCATTTAAATTAATATAGAAAAAACAATTTTATGTATATTTTATATTCATCAAACATGCCCCAGTCACTCTCATATTTGAACGTGAGGTGGAGACTGGCACTCACTATCACCTGACAAAATTTGATCTGGATCTGATGCAGATTACAGATTTCGTGGCCATTTCAATTTAACATTGAAAAACCCATTTAATGTATATTTCTGTACCTCATCATACAAAGTATGTTCCATACACACTACTGCTATGAAACACTGTTCAAGCAAAAAACAAAAAAAAAAACAAAAAATGCATGTCAACTTAAAAAAAATTATGTAACTGAAAAAAAAAGGTATTTTAAGGATTTTAGGTCCCACTTCTTTAGTGTGTTACATATATTGCAGAAATGGTTCTATTTAACAAGCAGAGAGAAAAATGGGAAGAAATGGGAAAGTTCTTCAGACATACGATGAGCACGCCAACGTTCAATGTGTTCCAGACCACAAGCAGATGAAACTTTGCTAATCTGTTGTGGAATGTTGTTTGTGCTCTGCTTACACATAATATTTGGCATGCAAGATATTGTGTATTCAACTTTAGTTTTCTGGTATCGCTTTTCTGTATTTTATTGGTTTGCAATGTCAAAGTTCACGTTTCTGAATCATTTCCCCATAAATGGTACATTTTTGTTAAAGTGAAGGTGAGTGTTTATTCCACTTCAAGGATGTTTTTTTTTTTTTTTTTTTTTGGCCTGTGTGGATGGATTCCAGAAGTCTGTGTAGATATATTTCAAAAAGTGTCTTAAATAATAATAATACAAAAAATAGAAAAAATTGGAGAGGGATAAGAATGTTATTCTCATAATGGTACGAGCCACAGCTGCAGCTGTTGTGAATTGTAGAAGAAAGGAGCCTTTTTCCACACGCATACACACTGTTAACTTTTTAGGTGTGTCGAGGAAACCCTCTGAGGCTCAGCTTGAACACATTTGTCGTCACTCGCTGGCCCCTGGCTAAGTATGTTTACTTGCGGGTAATCCCTAATCCTGCTTTGTCTGAACACAGTTTGCCTCCACAGTGTTTAAATTCACTGTTACAGATGTTTTGCTTTGTTTTGTTTTTTTCTTCAACAGACCACACAATTCTTACTGATTCATTCTACATAACAAAAACTTTGTAACAACACACAGCAGCACATTCTGTCCAGGACTTTAACCCAAATCAGTTGCGGTGTCCTAAAATGCAGAAAGTATTCACAGCGCTGCACTTTTTTCCACATTGTTTTTTTTATGTTACAGGTTTATTCCAAAATGGATGAAATTTCCCCTCAATATTCTACACACAATACCCCATAATGACAATGTGAAAAAGTTTATTTTTAGGTTTTTTCAAATTTATTAAAAACAAACAAACGTAAGAACTAAGAATCCACATAAGTATTCACACCCTTTGCCATGAAGCTCAAAACTGAGGTCAGGTTCATCCTGTTTCCACTGATCATCCTTGAGATGTTTCTACAGCTTAATTGGAGTCCACTGAGGTAAATTTAGTTGATTGGACATGATTTGGAAAGACACACACCTGTCTACATATAAGGTCCCAGTTGACAGTGCATGTCAGAGCACAAACCAAGCATGAAGTCAAAGGAATAGTCCATAGACCTCTGAGACAGGATTGTCTTGAGGTACATATCTGGGGAAGGGTGCAAAAACATTTCTGCTGCTTTGAAGGTCCCAATGAGCACAGTGGCCTCCATCATCTGTAAATGGAAGAGGTTCAGATCCACCAGGACTCTTCCTAGAGCTGGCCGCCCGTCTAAACTGAGCGATCGGGGGAGTAGGGCCTTAGTCAGGGAGAACCCGTTGGTCATTCTGTCAGAGCTCCAACGTTCCTTTGTGGAGAGTGGAGAACCTTCCATAAGGACAACCATCTCTGCAGCAATCTACCAATCAGACCTGTATGGTAGAGTGGCCAGACGGAAGCCACTCCTTAGTAAAAGGCACATGGCACATGGAGTTTTCCAAAAGACACCTGAAGAACTCTCAGACCATGAGAAACAAAATTCTCTACTCTGATGAGACAAAGACTGAACTCACAACTCATGTCATGTTTGGAGGAAACCAGGCACCATCCCTACAGTGAAGCATGGTGGTGACAGCATCTTACTGTGGGGATGTTTTTCAGCAGCAGGAACTGGGAGACTAGTCAGGATTGAGGGAAAGATGAATGCAGCAATGTACAGAGACATCCTGGATGAAAACCTGATCCAGAGCGCTCTTGACCTCAGACTGGGGCGACGGTTCATCTTTCAGCAGGACAATGACCCTAAGCACACAGCCAAGGTATCAAAGTAGTGGCTTCAGAACAACTCTGTGAATGTCCTTGAGTGTCCCAGCCTATGCCCAGACCTGAATCTGATTGAACATCTCTGGAGATATATGAAAATGGCTGATGGAGCTTGAGAAGTGCTGCAAAGGGGAATGGACAAAACTGCCCAAAGATACACAACAAATTTGTCAGTGTTAAATTTCTAGTGTTGAGGCATGTCAGTGTAAAGTGTTAAGATTCTAGTGTTAATTTCAAACAAATTTTCACTGCATTGGTGTCACACCATCGTGTTAAATCCCAGGTGTTAAACTTTATCCATGAGTGAGTGGGAAATGAGAAAAAGAAGAAATGTCTACATGTACAATATGATAAAACACCATCAGTGGTCAAGAAGATCATGGGATTGATTCCCACCTTGTCCTTTCTGTGTGGAGTTTGCATGTTCTCCCTGTGTCTGTGTATGTTCCCTCTGGGTGCGCCGACTTCCTCCCACATCCAAAGACATGCAGGTTAGATGGATTGGAAACTTACTGGTGTCCTTGTCCAGAGTGTACACCGCCTCATGCCAAAGGGTATACTCTTATATGTCATTATTTAGGGCTCCTTCACGCATAACACGATTGAAGCTGACTAGCACATGAAGGAGGAATTACATGCCACAACTATTCGCACACACCAGCGGCTGAAAGACAGAGAGTGCCCTGTGAGAGGCCATTTGATCTGTCTTGCAGCAGGTGTCAGCCAAATTCCAGGTGACACACACAAATTCCAGTACCAATAACTAGATACCGAATTACATAACAAATACTAAAAAAAAAAAAAAAAAAAAAAAAAAATCACATAACACAGCAACAGAGTGACACATTGGTGTGTGTGCTGAACGGACAGGGGGTGTGGCTGCCGACAGCAGCAGCTGTTGAGATCTGTGGTTCTGGACGTCTTGGCTGGGGAAGACGTACCGTGTTTGCATGGACATGGCCTTACAACTGTCCACTGTGATGCGTGTGTCTGCTTGCTGTCCTCACATGGACATACATAAAAACATGTATCGCTGTTTTTTTCTCCACAACAGTGGCGCGATGTGGTGCAACACATTCCAGCTGCTCACACTGTGGTCATGCATGCGCACGAGTGTGCACAAACCTGTTGCCAGTGTGTTGTGTATGCCTGTGCGGCCCTCATGACAGCAGGTGGAATGTTTTGTGGTTCCCCATTTTGTGTTTGGTTTGTGGATTTTCCCTCAGTTTCTGTGCGTTTGTGTTATGTGGGAAGAGGCCTTTAACACTGAGAGTGTTGGGGAAGACCACAATTTAGTGTCAAACCAACACTTTTATGTGTCATAAAATATCACTAAAAGTGTTAGATTTTCAACGCTATTCTTGAGTTAAAATATTAACACTATTGAAAGTGTCAATTTAACTCAGAATATGTGAGACCTATATAAACACTGAGAAAGTGTTAAATTTAACACTATAGAAGTTAAATTACCACTGACAATTTTGCTGTGTAGGCGTGCCAAGCTTGTGGCACCATATTCAAGAATATGTGAGGCTGTAATTGCTGCCAAAGGTGCATCAAAAAAGTATCGAGCAAAGGGTGTGAATACTTATGTACGCGTGATTTCATATTTTTTATTATTATTATTTTTAATAAATTTGCAAACATTTCAAAAATCTTTATTCATGTTGTCATTATGGGGTGTTGTGAGTAGAATTTTAAGGGAAAAAATTATTTACTCCATTCTGGAATAGGGCTGTAAACATAACAAAATGTGGAAAAGTGAAGCGCTGTGAATACTTTCGGGATGTACCGTATAAACATCGAATGCAGTGTGTGAGTATGTGTGAGTGAATGTAACACCACAGTCATTAGAATGAACATTACATGAACTATTTTCTTTGCTTGGTAGCATCATAATTTATACTGTTGTCATGGAGATAATGTGATGCAGACAGCATACACTGAATTGTTGTGGCACAAAAAGATGAGCTCACTGGAAATTAACGTTTATGACTGGTGCGGTAGAACAAGGAAACAAGCAAAACAACAACAAAAAAAAAGCGTACAGGGTGTTCCAAAGAAAAAGTGCCACGAAATCATTTGACTCTAATTTTGCAATATTTTGCAATAATTTTTTCATCTGAATTCTGTTTTTTTGTTTGTTTGTTTTTTCAGACATCAAGATATATGTGAGGAATTTGTTCTGATGTAGTTTGATCCAATGAGGATGTTGAAAAAAGGGAACTGGTGGAATTCTACTTTGAGACCAAATTGATGGTGCAAACCCAACGACATCAATGTCATTTTGCAGTTAGTTAAGCTCCAGACAGAAAGATGATATGGAGGATTGTAAAGAAGTTTCAAACTGATAGAACTGTTCACAATGTTAACAAAGGGAGGTCTGGCCAAAAATGAGGAACGGTGCACATATTGAGCACATCTTGTGAATGGCAAAACTCTTACAAACTGAGGTGATATTAGAAATGAACAACCACAGATAAAATTCCCTGATGGATATCAGTATCCAAAAGTGTATAGAGATTCTATGGCTTTATTTTTGTGGCAGTTTTTTGGGGGGACACCCTGTACATAATTGAAGTTATTGCATTGCTTTTTTTTGTTGTTGTTTGTAAAAATAACCCTGTATGTATTCAGCTTTTATTTGTGTATATATGTCTTTTTTAATGCACTTTATTAGGAAAGCATTCCGCTACACCAAACAGAACCGTAGCCGCGTACACCATCCTCACAGAACAAAGATTTTCATATGCAAACTGTATGTGTTGTTTATCAGGGAAATAATGTTCCATTCCTAGTATTTTTGACATTGTGGTTCCCGACACTGTCATGTGAAATTGTATCTTTGTGAGAGACTCAATAAGGCGGAATAGATGGGAGCCTGCAGGCCAGCTGCACTTCAATTTAAACTTCTTTCCAGACTGTTTTTAGATGGTGTTATGACTGAGATGGCCAACCCCCCACCCCCACCCCCAGCCCACCTAAACCACCTGCTTCACTTTAACCATCATGATTAGATGCTCTACCAGTGATGTATGAGTTATTAACACCGTAGAGACAATTGTACAATTACACCTATTGCTGTCACCTTGACAGGTTCTTTACCGACTCCGTGGAAATGCTGAAGACTATGCTGAAGACTATCCAACATGATTATGAAGCAGTAGCATGTATATACACTGGCATCATAACAAAACTTTAAAAAAAGTCATGCTTACTGTGGCAACTGGTGGGATCTTGAGTCCCATTAATGTTTCCAAAGTCGTCAATCGTTAAGAACCACTGCGTGCGGCTGAACAGCTGTCGGATGCGCACGTCTCCTCCTTCCATGTAGTCATAATTTCTAGTGTGGCGCTCGTGTCTGGTGCAGTTCATGATGGCGGCGAGTTGCTCTGGCGTGCAGTCACTGCAGACCACACAGATGCTGCCGAACAGGACGACTGCGTGCAGGTACAATCCCGGGAACAGATTTTGAAGGTTCCATGTCACCATCCATTTGGGCATTATAATAGAATGCAGTGGGGATCAATGAACAACATACTGAAACGTGAGACAGAAATCTGTGCGATATCCCTCGACCTCCCAGCACCCCACCCCCACCCCCACCCCCCCTCCTGACCTGTGACCCCTGTGGCCCAGGTCTTGCAGTAGTGGTAGCTGGTTGTCTGAAACCCGTTAAGTGCTGGCTGAGGCTGCCGAGTGATCTGAGGCAGGCAGGAGACAGACTAATCACAAGATGTCTCTCCAAGTCCTCAGAGACAGTGCGTGTAGGCTGCTCCGTCCTCTGGAGACCATAGTCCATGAAGAGACCTCATAATCCAGCTCAGGAAATGATGCAGGACCTCAGTATAAAAATAAAAAGAGATGCGGTAATAAAAGATCAGTTTGATCCCAGCTGGTGCAGTCAGAAAATATTCTGTTACCCTCACAGGTGCACAAGATTTGCAGGGTTTTTTTGTTTCATCTTTAAGAACATAGCCAGCTGTAAATGTCAGCTTTTTTCAGGTATGTTAAAAAAAATAAAAAAGATATCATGCCAAGCTCAACTTTGTTTCTCTTTTATCAATCTAACTTTGGTTGGAACGGATTCAGTGTGGAGAAAAACAGAAAAACAGCACTTCATTTGTGTCCACATGGCACATGATGTATCATTTTCTATGCTTTCTAACACACTGAATTTTTTAAAAAACTGAGCTTGGCATGATATCTAATTTTTTTTTGTATTATTATATATCAAACAATGTCTGTGTAAAATTTGGAGCCTTTGCCACAAAATATAATTTCCCTGCTATTTTAAACATATTTTTAAACATACTGTATGCACATATCGAACACCTACAACTGTGAAAAATTGACTGACTCTTATCGTCACTCACTCATATGAAGGGTTCAGATGCAAAACCCAGGAAGTCCATTTTAACAGAAAAATGGGAAATGGAGATGTGAAGGAAAACACATTCAAACAAGAACAGCTTTCCCTAAATAAAATTAAAATTCTTTAATATTTTATACCTTGATAGTTACCTAAGCAGCCAAGTGCATGTTGGCCTCAACTAAAAATGAGTGTTAGTTTTGTATCTCAAACCCTTCATATTATCTCTTCTGTGACATTATAAGTATTATTATAATAGAATAATATTTGCAATTATTTAGAGACTGCAATAAAAAAAAATCTACAAAAAATCCCATTTCCACTTACATATGTTGTGAGTGAGGAGAAGCGTGTTCTTGTTTGGCATTAATCTGAAGACTCCTCAGTTCAAAGGTTCGGTGATGCTGGAGAAATAAAGTGGAGCCGGGAGTAAGTTCCCATGGATGTCTCCCTGATTCTGGCAGGCTGACTCTGTGCATCTTCCACTGTCGCTGTTCACTCTGCTTAGATAAATGCCTCACGCTGACCTCACTTCAAAGCAATTACATCTCAACCAGTCAGCTGGCCGTGGCCAAGATTCAGTGGAGAAACACCCTCTGCCTGCGTCTTACTGCTGCTCACGAGTCAGACATGAGAGGGAGCTATAAACTCTTCCAGCAGCCAGCTCTCCTCGGTATGCACTGCTAAATACTTCTGCATGCCCTCTCACTTGCCCAAGCACAGCTCACTATAGCTTTTCCAAGAAACGTTATGCTCCAAAGTAGGTTTGCACCACATGTTTTATCATGACTTCCACTGAACGTAAAGTTTTGTGTAATTTATCACTCATCCTTCAAACCCCCGATAAACTAGAGGGTACATACCTCCACCAGTCTCCAAAGGTGCTTTAAGTTTTCTTCATCCGTGTTCAACTCAGTTGATGTGCAAGCAGAGGTGTTGTTTTGCCAAGGTTTTAATTAATGGGAAGCGATCAGAAATACTCACATATCATAACGATGACACATCCACATTTCAAAGTGTCAGATGTGTTGAGAAAATGTTACGTGGACTTTTAAACAGTCAGGTTTATTAACAGTGAAATATCGGTACTCATTTCCATATAATTTGCCATTTTCCTTTATATGTACTAGCATGGGGCTGGAAATTTGGTCTTGCTCTCTATAGTGTGGGGATAAACAGGTAGTTGAATATATGTTACCAAGATATACACATTTATAAATGACAGCTTCATATCCTACCAATTGTGAAATAAAACAACAACAACAAAAAATAGCTAACAGTGTTGTACTCTGCAACTCACCTTGAGCATCTCTCTCATACACTGATAAGGTGGTACCACTGCCTACCAGGTTGATATAGTTGGCAGAGAGAGGGCCCTCTTGAGCCATAGACATGAAAACTACACAACGAGCAAGTGGAATGAAACCCTACAGTCTCTGTTACATCTAGCCTTCGTCATTGACTGATCCTAACCAAAACCAAGCTTCTATTCTAATCTATTCTATAGGTGTATTTAAGATATTTGGCTGAAAAAAAGATGGGTTTTTCTAGTTTTTTTTTGTGTGTGTGTGCCTGAACCCCAGGTTTATGTGGCGAGCGAACTCAAAGACTGACAGGAGACAGTCTTTAAAACAGATGTTACATTAAAAAGATGCCTACACTGATGAACACAGTCAACTAAGACAGCACTGGAATCTTGAAACAAAATGTCACATGCACTGCTGCAAACAAGAGCCCCAACATTAGGGCTAAGCTGCACATTATTCCTGCTCTGGACCTGCCCCCAGGTGGGTGGTTTTTTTTTCCCTGTCGTGTGTATCAGTGGAGCTATGTGATTGGCTGCAAAACAATGGTGCACTGATGTGGTAAACGGGTGACGTGATCTCGTTGTTTGTTGAGGCAATATATATATCAAAACTTTGTGATTAATATGTTTGTGTCAGCGTGATAACAGAATGTTCCATGGTGCCAAGGTTTTTTCCAGACAGATATGAAGCACTTGGTTTTATCATTTTAGACTGCATGCAATTAATGACATCTGGGCATGTGTCATGACTGTATGTAAAGTAGTCAGGCCAAATCCAGTTTGTAACATTAGGTGGTCTGAGGACATTTGGACATGCTTTATGGAACATTCCAACAGCATGTTACATAGAGACCACTGCAATCACAAAAGCATATGCAACTAGCGGCACTGCTAAGTATTAATTAAATGCAACTGTAGACCTGCATGTCGTTCACACTTTAAACATATCTTCCTTGATACAAGGCCTACCTCTCCACCAATTAACATTGAAATCTGTTCATCTTTTTGAGTTCCTTTGGTTGTTCCCTTATTTTTTTCTCTCAGGGTCTCCACAGCAGATCCGAGGTGGATTAATGACACATTTGTGCACTGTGGGAGAGCTGGATATGAACAAAGTGTGCTGTTTAATGAAAGCAAGACGTCATATTTCCTCACTGATCGTGCATCGTCCTCACAGCAAGTACATCTGAGAACTGCCACTGCACATCCTCAGAGAGAGAAACAGAGGATTCCACATAAAAAGATTAAACTCGACATAGTGCAGTGTGCTCCGCTCCTGCAGAGTTGTGCTCCTCCTCCTCCTCCAAAAAAACCCCCCAACAAAAACAAAAACCACCAACAATACATTAAATGCATACGTCTAGAAATCTCAAACAGGAGTCCTGATGTGTGCTGCAACTACGCCCAGGCCGGCAACAGCTCGGCCACTTGTAGAAGCACTTGTTCCTCTCCGATCATCTCTCCTATTTTGGTGTGGTCCCCACCAGCTTGTATGTCTGGCCCACCCCTGTCACAGTGCTCTCATGAATCTCTCACATTAAGAGATTCAGAGATTCGCCTTGGGGCAACTGTTGTTGTGATTTGGCGCTATATAAATAAAATTGAAATTGAAATTGAAATTAAGAGCCCCACCGAGTACATTCAGAGGATTGCACGACACCAGCGATGGTTCTGGGTGGACCCTCGTCACCTTGCCAACATTGACCAGTTCAAAATCCAGACTGTTCAAAATCCAGTCTGGGCTGTTCGCAGGCTGTCACAGCCCAGTGAAATAGGACTCTACAGAGTCACTCCAGCCACCACCTTGTTTAAGGTACTGCTGAATGCTATAGATTCAAAGTCATAATCAAAACAGTTCCAGTGCTATTGCCTCGCGGTAACGATATCATGACGGCCAATACTCAATTTCAAGTTGTTGAAGTCACCTAATAAGATGTTCCTTTATGAGTCCTGCATGGGGACATTTACAGTATCACAGCAGCAGTGATAACAGAATTGTGCAGCAGTAAGACAAAGTAAAATGTGCAACTACAGTAGAAGGCTGAGGCAAGTACCCAGGCATGGCAAGTCAAGAGAATGACACGGTGTAAACAGGTTACAGTTCAGTGCTTGTATATGCAGTGAAGAGGGGGAGTCCAGTGTGCATTCAGTAATACAAATGTAACAAAAGTATTTCACAGTTTGTTGACATGGGATATACATAAGTAAATACATAGACTGACTGGGAGCAGTGCAGTTTGTCAAGTCTCACCACAGCAGCAGAGGAGTGCAGAGTTATTTAAGGTGAAAGCAACTGGATTATTTACACAAACTATCAAGACAATTCTTCACACAAGGTGACCGATGAACATATTGCAGAAATGAGAAAAACAAAACAGACCTGTTTAAAATCTCATCGCTGTATAAAAGCTCATTCACTCACTGGAAAGAAGCAGCCTTTTCATGGACTCTGTTTCAGGTCTGGAATATCGTTCAGACATGAAGAGGTCAGAGAGCTGGAGGTCTGAGAGAGACAGACACGTCTCTCTGCAACAGGCTGCCTTCTCATCTCTAAACTACTGCTCGTAAAGTTAACATCTCCTCTGCTCGCCGTACAGACAGTTTGTTCAGAGAGAACACACACTTAAAACTTTACATGACAAATACCAGACATTTAGTTCAGCTATTACTGCCAAGTACAATATGCTCACATATCGTAACTTTTTGGTAGAAGTCATGTCTTGAGTAAAGTGTCTTTTCCAACCAAGTGGAGAGTTATTTATGTGAAATTTGTGTTTTTGAGTGCGGCCACTTTAGTCTGGGAAATTGGTTTGTGGTTTGTGTTTTTAAGAAGATGATGTTTACCTCTTGGTGTTTCTAAAACAAATTCATGTGACAACAGAGGAAAAACTAAGCTCACTTGAGGGTCAACTTCACCACCTTCATTTACAACATGCTGATAGAACAGAGACTGTCCATATGTTCCATGAAGTACAGCACATATACAGTGGATCAGGAAAGTATTCACTTTTTCCACATTTTGTTATGTTACAGTCTTATTCCAAAATGGAGTAAATTAATTTCCCCCCCCCTCAGAATTCTACTCACAACACCCCATAATGACAACATGAAACTCATTTTTTTTTAGCAAATTTATTACAAATAATAATAATAATAATAAACTAACTAAGAAATCACACGTATTTACACCCTTTGCTCAATACTTTTTTATGCACATTTGGCAGCAATTACAGCCTCAAGTCTTCTTGAATATGATGCCACAAGCTTGGTGCACCTATCTTTGGGCAGTTTTGTCCATTCCTCTTTGCAGCACCTCTCAAGCTCCATCAGGATGGATGGGGAGCATCATTGCACAGCCATTTTCAGGTCTCTCCAGAGATGTTCAATCGGATTCAGGTCTGGGCTCTGACTGGGTCACTCAAGGACATTCACAGAGTTGTCCTGAAGCCACACCTTTGATATCTTAGATGTGTGTTTTGGGTCATTGTCCTGCTGAAAGATGAACCGTCGCTCCAATCCAAGGTCAAGAGCGCCTTGGAGCAGGTTTTCATCCAGGATGTCTCTGTACATTGCTGCATTCATCTTTCCCTCAATCCTGACTAATCTCCCAGTTCCTGTTGCCACTGAAAAACATCCCCATAGCATGATGCTGCCACCACCATGCTTCACTGTAGGGATGGTGCCTGGTTTCCTCCAAACATGACACCTAGTACTGGTGTTGCCACAGTTACTTTGAAAAGTTACTTTATTAGTTACTTTTTTAGCTACTTTATTAGCAGCTTTATGCAGTTACTTCATTAGCAGCTGCAGACAACTTGTAACTAATAAGGTAATTTGTATTCTAACTTGGTTGCTCTTAAGATGAGTAATCAGCAAAGTAACTAATCTGTTGGAGCCAGTCTTTGCCTCCCAGCCAACCTGAGCCCATCTGTGTGTCTCTCTGCCTGCTGCTGCAACAGGCTGTATTCAGAGGGTACAGTCACTGTGTTCAAGAGTCAAATTGGTTTACACTGCTACTAATCTCTCATAAATCTTAAATAAATCAGTAACTCTCCTGTCTGCCGGAGAACACTTTTTAATTGTTATTTAGCCCTACACACAAAGCAAACTGTGGTTAAAAAAAAGAGGATGGGCTTCTCCCCACAAGGATCTTCAAACTGTGTTTCACATCTGGAATATGGTGGCATTGGAGGATAATTGGTTTTCTGGTAAAACTCATGTTTAATCCTTGTCAAGTCTTTTGCAGTTAATTTTCTTCTCTGCACATTTCATGCAACCCTCTTGACTCTTTGCAACAAAATGATTGACTGTTCATTGACCATGACTCATTAGCTTAGCTTTTCAGTGGCTATTGAATCTTTCTCTGTCTTTTTTGCCCATTTTACCTAATTTTGTCCATTTAGAAATGGTAAATGGACTGGATTTATATAGCACTTTTCCATCTGCATCAGATGCTCAAAGCGCTTTACAATAATGCCTCACATCACCCCGAAGTGAGGGTGCTGCCATACAAGGTACTCACTATACACTGGGAGCAACTAGGGGATTAAGGACCTTGCCCAAGGGCACTTAGTGATTCTCTGGTCAGACAGGAATTTGAACCAAGGATCCTCTGGTCTCAAGCCCAACGCTTAACCACTAGGCCATCAACTCCCCTAAGTAAAGACCTAAAGTAAAGAAGATGCTTAATACTCTTCAGGCCACACCCTCCATCATTACAAAAATACACCTGACAGTGTTTAAATCCAGTAAGTGTGCAGGGTTATTGTGCTTGATGTTGGATTATAAGCATAGAAATTATATTATGGTCAGAATGCTTACTTCCCTAATAATTGCGCATGTAGCATAGTGCTCAGAAAAGAGAGGAACATCTTATTCGTTATACTGCCAGCCTCCTGAACCACTTTCTGGACAATAGCAGACTTCTGTTGACATATTTTTCCTGATTACAATGTCCACAGTGTGCAGTATTTGCATGAAGATGTTACGTATTTTGCTACATTTAATGAATGATGTATGATTCTTCATATTTGAGAAACATCTTCAGATCTTTAAAATGGTGAGCAACAGTAGAAATCCAGTTTGTCAGGTTGAAAAAAAGCTGAAAGGAAAAGTCACAAAAAGCTCATAAGACGGCCCAAACGCAGAGGTTGCAATGTGTCTACCAAAACATGTGACTGCTGTTTCCTCCTGAAGGATGACAACTATGCCTTTGTGTTGGAAAAAGATCCAGTGTTACTGATGTCATTAAGCTGGATGAAACAGAAGAACTATTTGAAAGTCTTTGCAAATGCAAGTTCCTTGACATAGTTTAGGTCAAGAGAACCACTGAATTCCATACACAGAGTGGTTTGCAGTGTTCCCCCTTTTGCATGATGCAGACTTAATGGAATTGTTGGGAACTATATGAATATATTTTTACATGGCAAAATTGAAGTTAATGTTGTTATTTCTTGGGAAAATATTTTATTGTTCCTACCCCCTTAATTAGGCAGCTACATCCTGTAGATCAATAAATGTGTCCATCTGCTCCAGTTTGTATCATATAACTTGCCATATTAGTGCAGCAGATAAGTGAAAAAATCATGCAAATGGTGATAAAAGCATCAAATTCGGCAGAAACTCCTTAGACACTCCTCTTTTGAAAAAAAAAACCAAAACGATTGGCCACTTGACTTTTCAATCGGTGGTCAGGTAGGGGTCAATTGAAGAATTACACAGAGGTCAAAATTAAAAGATGCTCCAATCATATTGAAAACTAGAAGCACTCAGAGAGTGCAAACCTCCGCCAAGGCCATGGGGTCACTGACGCCATAACATCTACATGCCGTGGAATCATTGAACCTAAAATGTCTAACAATGATGTTTGCTAGTAAAAAAAGTTTCATCTGCTGTGACTGGATAGCATGTATCCTTAGCACTTGGCATCACAGTTTATTGCAACTTGCACCTTTCCCGGAAGCTACTGTCATCTGAGCACTGATATTGATATTGCATGTGCTTATAGACAAAAACAAATAAGAGACAAAATTCAATTTATTATTCAACTAAACTGCAAATATATGAATTTTTTAACATTTATGAAACACTTATGTAAATAAATAACAGTAAATTCTGAAATAGAACTATTTTTTAAGTGTTGCATGTGCTACACAAGGCCATAGGGTCACTGACCCTAAAGAGATTCCCTCCTTGGCACAACAATTCAACAATTCAGTGTTACAACCAAAACTATGATACATACACTTTTATTTCCTTTATATTTGACATCCTTGACCATGAAAACATACCACTAGAACTTGGAATCACTTTTATGTCTTTATTAGTTCAAACGTTATTGTATAAAAACGATTTTTTTGTAATGGCGGTTTTCTTCTGGATCTAGCTCCATAACATTTGAAGCTACATCAAATATGATGACACCTTACTGAATCAGTACAGATTCAGCTACAATTTGGTGTTAGTTGTGCATCTCTAGCTTCATTTGTCACCTCACACTGACACATTTTCTATTTTCCCTATATTTTTGCATATTCTGGATCACCAGATCCGGAATCCGGATCCGATCATCACCAAACTTTGTTGTTTGATAGAACATTTGACTATGTTACACCCTAATTTTTTTCAAGCCTTTCTGCCTTGTTTTTGTGGAGTTAGAAACTAGAATGTCAAAATTACCCCTATCTCCCGCAATGGTGAAGAATCATTTAAAAAATTCCTGGGTCCGGATCGTGATCCGGATCACCACTAAAATTTAATCACTTGTTCCTCTTGTCATTTCCAACCACTCCACAAAATTTCATCAAAATCCGTTCAAAACCTTTTGAGTTATCCTGCTGACAAACAGACAGACAGACAAACAAACAAACTTGACCGAAAACATAACCTCCTTGGCGGAGGTAAATATTCCACATTATTTGCCTGATCATAAACATTCCAAAAAGATATAGTTTGGACTATCTGTGACTGAATTCTATGGAGTTATGGGATAAAAACAGCAAGAATGATGACAAACGTCAGTGTCATTTTGTACAGGGGTCAAAAGTTAAAGTTGCTCCAGTTTTGGTAATAAGTTGATGCAAATTATTGGTTGACTTAATAGGATTAATAAATGGAATAGTGTTGACAGTGTTGAATGCTTGGTCTCCAAAGTAAAGGTCAAACAAGGTCTACGTCTACTGGAGTCTATGACATGTGACATATGTTACCCCACAATGTGATAAGCAAGGATGTTACATGGTCCAAACTATTCCATTTTAAAACCATGTTTGAAAATTCAAGTGGCCAATCCTTTTTTCAAAAGAGGATTGTCTGAGGAGTATTTCTGCCGAATTTAATGTTTTTATCACCATTTGCAGGATTCCCCTCTAACTATTCTCTTATCCGCTGCACTGTATTATAAAGAACAAATATTGAGGCCAAACCCACTGAAATCTGTTGAACTTTGATTCAATTCAATTTATTTAATTAATATAGTGCCAAATCACAACAAAGCTGCCCCAAGGTGCTTCACACAAGTAAAGTCTAACAGACAGTGGTAAGGAAAAACTCCCTCTGATGGTATTGAGGAAGAAACCTCAAGCAGACCAGACTCAGAGGGGTGACCCACTGTTTAGGTCATTCGAACAGTTACAAGGTTTTTACAAAGTTTAAAAAGCTGAAGAAACAGAAAACAGGAATTCAAAACAACCTCAAAAACAAGGTGCAATTGTTGAGATGACCACACAAGCATTTACGCCGCAGGCAGGGGGTCATGCAGCGCCCTGGGGTGCATAGCCAGTGTTCATACCTCATGCCATCAGAGGGCCTGTCACTGCGGCAAACTTTATTCCAAACGCCAACTACAGTATGCTGCATCACTTTCAGCATGGCATCTCCTGGTCAGTCCAGCACCCTGTGGTTTACAGCTGTCAATCTTATGAGACGTCATCAGTACCCCGAACAGAAAGAAGAAGAGCAGAATCAGTCAGACTCACAATTTAAATGAAATGAGGCCGAGGGCCTGTTCCATTGCTAATAAAATTAATTTAAAGGATAGGAAGCATAGTGCCATACAATTCCAGTATGTTAACCATACGAGAAGGAGAATAGATGTGTCTTAAGTCTGGGCTTGAATGTCTTGACAGAATCTGACTTTTATCTCCAGAGTTGATTCCACAAAATAGGGGCACAATAAGAGAAAACTCTGTAGCCCGCAGACTTTTTATTCAACCTAGAGAGACAAAATGGTCCTACGCCCTGAGAATGCAGATTCTGGGCCGGTACGTTGGGTTTTATTAGGTCAGCGAAGTAGGGAGGTGCTAGTGTGTGAATAATTTTATAGGTTAATAACAGAACCTTAAAATCCAACATCACAGAGACAGGAAGCTAGTGAAGATATGCCAAAATGGGTGTAATGTGGTCAAACTTTCTGCTTCCTGTCAAAAGTCTGGCAGCAGCGTTTTGAACCAGTTGGAGACCCTTAATGCTGGACTGCAATAAACCAAAAAATAGAACATTGCAGTAGTCCAGTCTAGAAAAGACAAATGTATGAATCAGGGTCTCAGCATCAGCCAGAGACAGGATGGGCCGAATCTTCCCTGTTTCACAGGTGGAAGAAAGCAGTCTAATGTGGTCTAATGCGGAGGCTAAAGGACAACATAGGATCAGAAATTACCCCAAGGTTCCTCACTTTGTCAGTATGATGTATGTCACATAAGCGTTACCTGGTGAAACTGATGCAGATGTCTTGCTGGACCAAGAACCTTCACTTCGGTCTTGTCTGAGTGTAAAAGTAAGAAATTGCTGGACATCCACTTTTCACTGACGCAAGGCAATCCTCTAAGGACTTTATGTGTACGTTATTACCAGCAGTTATCAGCATGTACAACTGAGTGTCATCAGCATAGCAATAAAAGGTAATCCCAAAATCATGGGGTATGTGCCCAATGGGTGCTATATAAAGGGAGAAAAGCAGGGGGCCTATGACGGATCCCTGTGGAACCCCATATTTCATGTCACCAAGGTTAGAGGTAGTGTTGTTGTACAAGACACAATGAGAGCGACTGGTTAGGTATGATGTCAACCATGCAAGGGCATTCCCAGTAATCCCAAAATGATTCTCCAGCCTACTGAGTAGAATATGGTGATCCATGGTATCAAACACAAATCTAGCAGCACCAGAACCGCAGTGGTGTCTGAATCCATTCCAAGCAGAATATCATTTACCACTTTAGTGAGAGCCGTCTCTGTGGAATGATATGTTCTAAACGCAGACTGCAGTGGCTTAAAGAGATTATTCTCAGTACGGTGGTCCACGAACTGCTGTGAAACCACCTTTTCCAGAATTTTAGAACAAAATGATAGGTTTGATATCGGCCTATAATTTTTCAATACACTAGGGTCAAGATTAGATTTCTTAAGTAATGGTTTAATCACTTCATGTTTGAAACATTTGGGAACCAATCCTGAGGTTAGTGACAGACTAATAGTTTCTAACACAATAGACCAAGAGTGGGCCACAAGTCCTGAAACAATTTTGTTGGTATAGGGTCAAACAGACAGGTTGTGCTTTTAGCAGATGTTGCAAGTGTCGTCAGTACGCCCAGTGAGATACTATCAAATTTTGTAAATCTAGGTAATACCTCAGTGATGGCACCCACCTCAATAGCAGGGTGTAGTGGCTGGGTTAAGGCATGCTGGGATATGTTTAAACTAATGTCGTCTATTTTATTCTTGAAGTAATCCAAGAAATCTTGTGCTGTAAACGAAGAGTGACTTATAGGCGGTTGTCCATGAATAAATGTTGCCACCATGTTGAACAGGAACTTTGAATTATACTTGTTTTTGTTGATCAAATCAGAGTAATAGACCAGCTTTGTAGCTAGTAGTGAATGCTTATACAACCCCAATTCCAATGAAGTTGGGATGTTGTGTAAAATGTAAATAAAAAACAGATTTGAAAATACTCTTCAACCTATATTCAATTGAATACACCACAAAGACAAGATATTTAATGTTCAAACTGATAGACTTTGTTGTTTTTGTGCAAATATTTGCTTATTTTGAAATGGATGCCTGTAACACATTTCAAAAAAGTTGGGACGGAAGATTGGGAAAGTTAATGAATGCTCAAAGAACACCTAACTGGAAACAGGTGAGTGTCATGATTGGGTATAAAAAGAGAATCCCCAAAAGTCTCAGCCATTCACAAGTAAAGATAGGGTGAGGATCACCACTTTGTGAACAACTGCATGAAAAAATAGTCCAACAGTTTGAGAACAATGTTTCTCAACGTTCAATTGCAAGGAATTTAGGGATTCCATCATCTACAGTACATAATATAATCAGAAGACTCAGAGAATCTAGAGAACTTTCTACACGTAAGCGGCAAGGCCAAAAACCAACACTGAATGCTCATGACCTTCGATCCCTCAAGAGGCACTGCATTAAAATCCAACATCATTGTGTATAGGCTCTAACTACCTACCAAAACTCTACCATGCAAAGTGAAACCCATACATCAACAACATCCAGAAACACCACCACCTTCTCTGGGCCTGAGCTCATTTGAAATGGACAGACGCAAAGTGGAAAAGTGTGCTGTGGTCTGATGAGTTCACGTTTCAAATTGTTTTTGGAAATCATGCACGTTGTGTCCTCTGGACAAACGAGAAAACAGATCATCCAGATTGTTACTTGTGCAAAGTTCAAAAGCCAGCATCTGTGATGGTATGGGGCTGTGTTAGTGCCCATGGCATGGGCAACTTACACATCTGTGACAGCAACCATTAATGCTGAAAGGTACATCCAGGTTTTGGAGCAACACATTCTTCCATCCAAGCAATGTCTTTTTCAGGGACGTCCTTGCTTATTTCAGCAAGACAATGCCAAGCCACATTCTGCACGTGTTACAACAGCGTGGCTTCGTAGTAAAAGAGTGTGTGTACTAGACTGGCCTGCCTGCAGTCCAGACCTGTCACCCATTGAAAATGTGTGGCGCATTATGAAGTGCAAAATACAACAACGGAGACCCTGGACTGTTGAACAACTGAAGTCATACATCAAGCAACAATGGGAAAGAATTCCACCTACAGAGCTTCAACAATTAGTGTCCTCAGTTCCCAAATGCTTATTGAGTGTTGTTAGAAGGAAAGGTGATGTAACACAGTGGTAAACATACCACTGTCCCAGCTTTTTTGAAAGGTGTTGCAGGCATCCATTTCAAAATGAGCAAATATTTGCACAAACACAATAAAGTTTATCAGTTTGAACATTAAATATCTTGTCTTTGTGGTGTATTCAATTGAATATAGCTTGAAGAGGATTTGCAAATCATTGTGTTCTGTTTTTATTTACATTTTACACAACATCCCAACGTCATTGGAATTGGGGTTGTAGTCTGAGATAGCATCACGCCATGTGAGGTAGAATACTTCTAGTTTTGAACTATGCCATTTTCGTTGTAGACCTCCAGACGTATGCTTTAGGCCACATAAGTAATCATTGAACCAAGGTGAGTGTGTTTTGGGGGTGTGATTTTAATGTAGGTGCAGCGATCATGTCAAGTGTGGTTGTGAGTGCTGAATTTAAACTGTTCACAAGACTGTCTACTGAATGGTCATTTACCAAAAGTGGTGCTAAGATATCAGGGAGACTGGCTCCAAGTTCAATTGTAGTTAAAGAGCGATGATAAGGTTCTTGTTCCAGTAAACACGGCAACGAGACTGAAAACTTAATAAATAAGTGATTTGAACCACTGACGCAAGAGGCATGATGCCCAATGCCTGTGATGCACCAGATCAACTGAAAAGCTACTTTGTTTTGCTTATGTAATGTCCCATTGATGTTCCTAAGGCTATGATGGCTCTCTGAGCAGACAAGAAAGCATTTGTTAGAAGAAACTGTGATCGGGTGACTTGCCATCTGTGGTCTAGTGACCCTCAGCATGCTTACAGGGGAATCAAAGCACTATGTTCTTCTAAACCCACACCCCATCCCACCACAGTCATGGTGAAAGTTAGATGGGTCCTGACAGATGTTCGATGCCTCCAGGACCAGGGTTCTGGTTTCTTATCTTCCGGTCAGCACCACATGTGGGTGATATTGCAAAGGCAGTGAGAAAGCTGAGAGAAAGCACCAGAGGCCTGTGGCATTGGAGCAGAACTCTGGTTTGCAGTACTTGGATTGGAAACTAGTGTTGGCGGAGGTTTGTGCTCTATGAGCGCAGTGCTCTAGTTATGCATGAAATACTGTGTAACTGTGCTGCTAATATTGGCTAACCAGTTAGCTGCTGCTTAACACATTGTCTACACTGCGCTACAAACCAAGCAGTAAATAAAAAGCATTAATGTCATTTCTGCTCCAACTGTTCTCTTCCATAAGTTCTCTCTGGTGGACCATATGTTTTTTTGTAACAGTCTATGCTCCAAAATATTGGAGGCATGCAGCCTTTTTGCTGCCTTGTGGTGCTGTGTGGAAAACAGAACACGTTTAAGGGGGTGTGACATCATTCCCAGTGAGGGCTTTCAGGGATGCAGGATTAATCCATAATATTCACAAAAAATTCCCCTGTCCCAACATGTTGCAGGCCTGAAATACAGGAATGGATGTGTATTCACAAATGAAATGAAGCTGACCAGTCAAAGCTTGAAATATCTTGATTTCATCCTGTTTGCAATGAAACCGAAGGCAAGGAACACTGCAATGTGTTTTGTTTTTTAAATATACATTTATCGCTTTGTCATTTGATGCCATCAGTCGTGTTTGAGTCTGTACTGAGACTAGTCTAACCATAGAAATCACCCTATCACCTCCTCATCTGAAGGCTCAGTTTGGAAGCAACAGTGAGCATGTTGCTTCCAAACCCTCCTCTGTGTGACAGCAATATCACTCTGTGATTTATCACCGTGTTGTACTTCGAGAACCTCCTGTTGTTAGCACATGGAACCAGAATTTATGATAGTTTCCACTGTTACTGTAGAGCCCTCTGCCTCGACACCAGTGTCTCCTCTCAACACTCTAAAAGCATTCCTGGAAACTGCAGAGCCTTTGTGTGTGTATGTGCGTGTGTGAGAGACCCACACGGGCGGGCCGGTCTTCTAGTGATCTCGGTGAATGAGTTATGTCTAAGGTCAGTCTATTCTTGGCGCTGCTTTTGACTGTTTGGGTGTAGCTTTTGCTTTCTAAATTCCATGATAATTGGGGATCTCTTGGGCTGGAGCCTCATGATATTACCGTAGCTCTAATTAGAAATAACTGCAGCTTATAATCATGCGCACACTGAAAACACACATGGTAGAACATGACACAATCTTGCATCTATTTAAAAAAAAAGCATTTTAATACAATGGAAACAATTGAAGAGGCTACAAGAAAAGAAAAACTTCTTTTCGAGAGGGGTCGCCACAGCACCAAGGTAGATCTGCATGTTGATCTGGCACAGGTTTTACGCCGGATGCCCTTCTTGACACAACGCCACATTACATAGAGGACTGTGGAAGGTGTGGGGTTTGAACCGGGAACCTTTCACACTGAAACCATGCACACTAACCACTTGGACACCACCCCTGCAATATTGTCTCAATCATACACAATTCATATTGAGAGCAGTTTCATGTTTGGAAATGCAAATAGAAAAAAAAAAAAAAAATAAAAGAAATAAAAAATAAAAAAATATATATAAAAAGCAGAGATTATTGTCACAGAGCTCATGTTTTCAGTAGCATTTGACTTTTAGCAGGATATCTCACACACCATTCAGCAGATTTCAATTACATTTGGTGAGCAGAGAGACAATGTTCTGGGGTATAAATGGTTCCATTTTGCAGGTGATCCTGAATATATTTTGTAATTGAGATCCAGGAGACTATTTGGCACATAACATTTAAGTCAAAGGTTTGTGCCAGGATGTTGCTTAAACTTTGTGAGCAGATGAATAATGTGTGAGAAAATGAGAGATTTTATTTTTAATTTGGCCCAGAACATATTTTCTGGAACATATGTGACTTTGGCAGAGGTATGACTCCTTTGAGTGCCTTCAAGCTCAAGCTATTTTATATGTTGCTCCTTCTTGTTTCTGTAATAGCAAAAATAATGAGTAATGAAGCCATATGTCTTACAGAAACCCTGTTAAAGTCTAATTATGCTGCTTTTCTCTTTGAAGTGGCTTTTATTTTTAAATTTTTTTGGTTTTGTTTTGAAGTGGTCTAAATGTGATATTGGAAATTTTCAATGTTCTTTCCCCAATTTGTTTCTCATATTGTTTTTGGACGCAGTTATTAATCTGTGTTCCGGCAGATTGGCATATTGTGATCATTCCTCTGTGTGTGCGTGTGTGTGTGTGCGTGTGTGTGTGTGTGGAAACAAGATAACTAAAAACAGCTGGGCAGTGTTTCACCATATGTGGGCAAAAATCATGAGATGGTTAGTTTTGAGAGGATCAGACAAAGGTGAAGGTCAACAAAAATATATTTACTGCTGTTTCTCTGCAACCAGTATGGACAGAGAGATGATGTAAATTGATCAGCCACGTATTTGTGATTGATTTATAACATGAACTATTGGACAGATAAAGCGTCACCATCAGCCATCTGATGTCTTTCACAACTGCACAAATTGAAGCACGAAGCGAAATTTTGTGTCAAGCCCCCCCCCCCCCCCCCCCCCCCCCCCCCACATACACACCCACCCCTTTATATAAATGCCAACAACACAACTTTTCAAAAAAGTCATAATATGATACAGTGGGGCCAAAAAGTATTTAGTCAGTCCCTGATTGTGCAAGTTCTCCTACTTAGAAAGATGAGAGAGGTCTGTAATTTTCAACATAGGTACACGTCAACTATGAGAGACAAAAAAAAATCTTTGTTGGCAATGACAGAGGTCAAACGTTTCCTGTAAGTCTTCACCAGGTTTGCACACACTGTAGCTGGTATTTTGGCCCATTCCTCCATGCAGATCTCCTCTAGAGCAGTGATGTTTTGGGGCTGTCGCTGGGCAACATGGACTTTCAACTCCCTCAACAAGTTTTTTATGGGGTCGAGGTCTGGAGACTGGCTTGGTCACTCCAGGACCTTGAAATGCTTTTTACGGAGCCACTCCTCCGTTGCCCGAGTGGTGTGTTTGGGATCACTGTCATGTTGGAAGACCCAGCCACATTGCACCTTCAATGCTGTCACTGATGGAAGGAGGTTTTGGCTTAAAATCTCATGATACATGGCCCCGTTCATTCTTCCCTTAACACGGATCAGTCGTCCTGTCCCCTTTGTAGAAAAACAGCCCCAAAGCATGATGTTTCCACCCCATGCTTCACAGTAGATATGGTGTTCTTGGGATGCAACTCAGCATTCATCTTCCTCCAAACACGACGAGTTGAGTTTTTACCAAAATGTTCTATTTTGGTTTCATCTGACCACATGATATTCTCCCAATCCTCTTCTGGATCATCCATATGCTCTCTGGCAAACTTCAGACAGGCCTGGACATGTACTGTCTTAAGCAGGGGGACACACCTGGCACTGCAGGATTTGAGTACCTCTCTGCATAGTGTGTAGCCTTTGTTACTTTGGTCCCAGCTCTCTGCAGGTCATTCATCAGGTCCCTCCGTGTAGTTCTGGGATTTTTGTTCACCGTTCTCATGATCATTTTGACCCCACAGGATGAGATCTTGCATGGAGCCCCAGATCGAGGGAGATTATCAATGGTCTTGTATGTCTTCCATTTTCTTACAATTGTTCCCACAGTGTTGGGAAAGGGTCGTAACACGGACCCGCAACAGGGGGCACAAATGAACGGACAATGGATAAGACAAAGAGCAACAATTTAATGTTGTGAATCGCACAACTAAATACAGACACAGATAATGCCAATTGTACACAAGGTGACGTGCGGGCAGGCTCGAAGATAAGAGACCTCTGGCGATCGGAGAGCCGGGACCCACACAGCTTCCACCACCAACGGCCTGAAGAACACCGGAGCCGCCAAGTCCTGAGTCCCCAGGTGGTCACCGTCTTCGGTTGCAGACCCTGGTACTGCTGGCAGAAGATGACAAAACAGTTATGGTGAGTGTGTATCCACACACCCAGTAATCCTTTTTCTGCAGGTCTTCAAGGAGGGAAAACCTCCACCTCCGAAATAGGAACACTCTAGCAGCTCCTGTCAGTCACTTATCTGGATGGAGTGGGAGGCGAAGACGTCGCTGCTCCCACTACACGCCACTCCAGTTATCTCCGACTTCAGGAAAAAGGCTGCAGATAAAGATCAGGTTAAGACACAGTCTTACTCACAGCGGAGAAATTACCTTCAACGGTAGTTGATTTCTCGGCGAGGAGGTGGAGTAATGATCCGGCTTTTGTAGAGCTGGTGGTGATTGGTGACAGCTGGTGTAAATGAGTGACAGCTGTCACTCTCTGTCTCGGCGCCCTCTCATGCTTGAAGCCCGCACTCCAAGCAGGGTGCCGACTGGTGGTGGTGGGCCAGCAGTACCTCCTCTTCAGCGGCCCACACAACACACAGTTGATTTATTCACACCAACCTGCTTGAGTATTGTAGAGTCACTCTTCCCAGCCTGGTGCACATCTACAATTTTCTTCCTGGTGTTCTTTGATAGCTCTTTGGTTTTGGCTGTGGTTGAGTTTGGAGTCTGACTGTTTCAGGCTGTGGTGTCTTTTATACAGATAACGAGTTCCAACAGGTGCCATTAATACAGGTAACAGGTGGAGGATAGAAGAGCTTCTTAAAGAAGTTGTTTCAGGTCTGTGAGAGCCATAAATCTTGCTTGTTTGTGGGTGTCCAAATACTTATTTTCAACCATGGTTTACAATTAAATTCTTTAAAAATCCTACAATGTGATTTTCTGGATTTCTTTCTCATTTTGTCTCTCATAGTTGAAGTGTACCTATGATGAAAATTACAGACCTCTCTCATCTTTCTAAGTAGGAGAACTTGCACAATCAGGGGCTGCCTAAATACTTTTTTAATCCCACTGTATACGAGGTCTATTAGAAAAGTATGCGACCTTATTATTTTTTTCAAAAACCATATGGATTTGAATCACGTGTGATTACATCAGACATGCTTGAACCCTCGTGGGCATGCGAGAGTTTTTTCACGCCTGTCGGTTACGTCATTCGCCTGTGGGCAGTCTTTGAGTGAGGAGTCGTCCACCCGCTCGTCGATTTTTTTCATTGTTTAGGAATGGCTCAGAGACTGCTGCTTTGTTTGATAAAATTTTTTTCAAAACTGTAAGGCACAACTGAGTGGACACCATTCAATAAATTCAGCTGGTTTTCGGTAAAAATTTTAATGGCTGATGAGAGATTTTGGTCTGGTAGTGTCGCTTTAAGGACGGTCCACGGCGCCTGACGGCGATCTGCTCTTCGAGGCGGCAGCGTCTCGCCGTTTCAAGTTGAAAACTTCCACATTTCAGGCTCTGTTGACACAGTAAGTCGTCAGAGAACAGAGAACTTTCAGAAGAAGTCGGCATGAGGAGTTTATTCGGACATTCCATTGTTAACGGTCATTTTGTAATGAAAGAACGTGCGGGCAGAGTCGCATGTCGGGCCGGACCCGACCGCGGGGGGGTCGCGGCACGAAAAACACCTCCGTTGGAAATCTTAACGGGCAAGTTGGAACATGCCCAAGCTGTTAAACAATTTCTCAGTTACTCACTTGTTGAAAGCCATCAAAAGCCGCCTGAATTTTACAAATGGTCTTCAAGGAGGTGTTTTTCCTGTCGCGGCGCACACAGATTTGCGTCGTCGTCACGGAAACGACTCGGCGAATTTGCGCGCACGTCTTTCATTAAAAAATGACCTTTAACAGTGGAATGTCCACATAAACTCCTCATGCCGGCCTCTTCTGAATCTTCTCTGTTCTCTCACGACGTCCTGGGTGAATTAAGCCTTAAATTAGGATGATTTCAGCTTGAAACAGCCAGACAACGTCGCCTGGGAGCGCTGCGCGACGCCCCGCTCCGTGGGAAGTCCTTACACCGACAGAAACACCCCATAATCTCTCATCAGCCGTTAAACTTTTCACAGAAAACCAGCTTAATTTCTCGAATAGTGTCCACTCGGATATTCCTCACAGGTCCAGAAAAATTTTTGATAAAGCAACGCGCGCCGTCTTGAGCAGCGTGTGAAACAAAGGAATTCAGCCGAGAGGGCGGGACCACATCTCACTCAAGGCCTGCCCACAGGGAATGACGTCACCGACACGCGTGAAAAAACTCACGCATGCGCACGAGGGTTCAAGCATGATTGGTGTAATCGCATGTCATTCAAATCCATATAGTTAAAAAAAAATAATAAAAGGGTCGGTTTATTATCTAAGAGACCTCGTATGTATATATATATATATATATATATATATATATATATTTCACAGAGTATCTGTCAATACAGAGTCCTGATGTGATACTTGTATTGTTCTCAATATTGTACTTCTACAGAGTTTAGTAAGCACATTAAAGTCAATGCAGTGTTCATACTTGACAATTTAACAGCTCTGCCATGCATTAAATGGAAAAACACTTTTAAATCCAAATCCAAGCTGCTCCGATAAGTTTTATTTACTTTTAAAGTAAACAATTTATTTTAATGGCCTGCTTATTCCAATTAAGGGTCACAGGGAGGGGGGTGGGGTGGGGGCTGCTGCTGCAGTCTATCCCAGCTGGGTGAGGGGCAGAGTACACCCTGGAGAGGCTGCCAGTCTATCGCAGGCTCGACACATATAAAGAGAAACACACTCTCACTTAGAGCTACAGCCAATTTAAAGTTTCTGATTCATCAAACCTGCATCGTTTTGGAAGTGGAAGGAAGCCGGAGCAAACACAGGAAGCACAGGTCAGGAGCACACTTTTTCACTGTGAGGTGACAGTGGTAACCACGAAACCACTAACCCAGCATGCTGCATATTGATTATTATTATTATTATTATTATTATGTACAAAAAATACCTTCACAACTGGATCTTTACTCAAAGGGGGTTGGGGGGGCTGTTCCCTCCTCATCACCAGCTGGTTACTCACCTGACTGCACAGTCTGTGAGCAAGGAGAAAGCAAACACAAGCTCATTTATTTTTGTGGGAAGCACTCTGATAAGAAGTTTGTGTCACATGTGCCATCCATCAGAAACACACCTGGTATATATGTGAAGGAGAGTGAAATCTTTCACTGGATGTGACCAGGTTGGTTATTGCTATGTTGTCACTATGCTATCAAACAGCGAGACTGACACATACTGCAGTGAATGCAGCTGCGGCCAACATGAAATGACTGCTTCACTTCAGGAAGCTTTGGTGGCTCCTCTCTGCATTTGCACTTCTGTAATTTGTGCACAGATCCATTATCTTGCCAGAAAATCTTTTACTTGGTCCAGCACCATTACAGCAATGTGCCAGGTTCCAGTGCACTCCAGCTCTTAAAGGCAATGACAATCTGATTGGTGCAATTTTTGTTATGCCCAAAAACAACAACAAAACTAAACAAAAACCCCACACCCATGATTGACTAAATTCATTGTATCCCAAGACCAAAACACTTATCTTGCATTGTTTAAAATACTTAAAAGTTAACTGGGTTGGCTGTGTTTTATGCAGCCATCCTAAAATATAAAATATGTTTTTTAGAAACACCTTTTAATCACTGTGTGTACGATTCAGTTTATTATACTCACCTGGTTGGATGTTTGGAACAGGACATTGCGTCTAACCTCTTGCGTTTGGAACAGGACATTGGGGTCTAACCTCTTGCGTTTGGAACAGGACATTGTGTCTAAACTCTTGTGTCTGTGTGTCCTCACAAAACTCAAAACTTATTACTGTGACTGCTTTGAAAACTCTACACAAGGTAGGATGTCACAGTGACCCTGTCCTTCTGTGGTCTCAGACTAGCCTTGATTTTATTTTTTTTTGCAACTAAGAGATGGGGTTATATTTGACATGTTAGATTTTATGACCAGTGAAGAGCACAGATCGTCTTACTGTTGACCAACCTGCATGAAATAATTTAGATCAAATGTTTCATCTGGTTCTGGGAAGCAGGTATAGTACTTTACTTAACTGAATTATTCCAATGATCCAAACAGTTAAAGTATCTTAAATGTGTTTGCTCTTTTGTACACTTGGCATCGATGTCCAGAGGCAAAAATTTAAAGACATGATGCAGTATCTGGATGTTCCTGTGGCAAAGCCTAGAAATCAGTACTAGCCTTCATTTCAGAAGTTACTCATGTAAATTTGTTGGTAGGACACATGAGGCTGTGTGCAATCTGGCCAGTGTAATGGCTCTTGTTAGAGATTGTGAACTAGTGACTGCAGAATACCCTGAGCTCATCTAATGCACGAACAGCTGTTGGGGATCAAGGTTTTAGCTGCTCACCATATCTGTTCGTGTATCAGAAGAAGCTGAGCCTTGCTTATGAAAACATGTGCTGCATTAGGGGCTTTAAAGGAGAAAAGAGCTTTTAAAATAAGCACTGACATTGTGAGTCAGAACAGTGGACGGCTTACACAGAAACCCCTAATTTACTTACTTATTTACAGTCTAAAATCTTTAAGCCCATGTGTTTTGTATTTTAAATGAGACATTTACTGTAGTCTGTTATTTTTTCAGTAGCTGTTAAACTCTTTGTATTTTAGGAGGTGAAGAATGTTGTTGTCATCCATAGTCTCTTCTTTTCTTCCTTTAAGAGGTGTATCGGAATTTGGCATTGGTATTTACCACAGGATTTACACCGGATGCCTTTCCTGGCACAGCTCCAGTAGTACCCCTATCATTCATCAATAACTGATATAATCACATGGGCAAGGGATTACTTTGGGAAACCTTTGTCAAGCACTAAAATATGAAGTTCATTCACAAATGCCATCTAAGCTTTACTGTGCAAAAAAAGACGTTTCATATTAACCTTGTTAATATGACTTCTGTGAGCTCAGATGTATCTCAGTTGGACCAAAACATGGATGAAACATGTATTGTGGTCAGATGAATCAGTATTCCAGTTTTTTTTTTTTGCGGGGGGGACCACATTACCCCATCGCTTGGCATTTTTAATGCCAAAATGTCTTAAGTGTAGAGTAATTGCTTTAACATCCCAACTTTATTTGAAGCTAGCATGTTGACTGTCATGGGAGGGAAATAGCAGCCTGCATGGAGTCTGTAACAACTCATAACTATGGCTGCAGAAACCTTAACAATTTTATTTGTACAGATGAGTTGCGGGCCTTAAATGCAGGATTGGATGTATATTAACAAATTAAAAAGTTAACCATATATATATATATATATATATATATATATATATATATATATATATATATATATATATATATATATATATATATATATATATATATATATATATATATATACACACATAAGTACGTATCTTGGGTTCATGCTGCCTGCAATGTAATACAAGTCAAGTGTGAATGTAACAAAGGTTTTTTTTATTTGCATTTGCCATACTTTCCCAACTTTTTGTGATTTTAGCTTGTAGATTCATTCCTTTTTCACACAAATAACTCATGTTCACTCAATATACTCTGTAAGTCATGTAAAATTCTATACTTTCTTATTTTTGCCACTATCATCATGTGCACCTCCCTTATTGAACATGTTAATATTCCTTTTATGTTTTTAAAATGATTTGTCTTTCCGTCCATGTTGCTGTTTCACATGCTGGGTTTTTTTGTCATTCCTCACTGTCAATGTCACTGTTTGGCTCATGGTTTGTTTGTATGTTATCCCTTTAATTTGGGATAAATGGGAGAAGACTTGGGGAAATTGCAGGCAGCTGTTAGTCTTAGCAAAGTCAAAATGAAACCAATTTGCAGGCAGCAAGGATACAAAAGGGTAGTTGCAAAAACCAAGAAGTTCACTGTTCCCCCATGATTATCAGTCCAAACAAGTGATGTGGAAAATGACTCCAGACAAAACATGACAAGAAGTTCAAACAAGGAGTCAACACACAAAACTACAACAGCAACTACAACAGGTAACAATCAGAGTTTAACAGTTTAACAAAACAGGAGGGAGCAAAGTGAATAAGGTGACAAATGTAAAAGAACCAGCAAAATAAGAAAGAAACAGGTGCTACTTACAGTAGTGTTCAGAATAATAGTAGGCTATGTGACTAAAAAGATTAATCCAGGTTTTGAGTATATTTCTTATTGTTACATGGGAAACAAGGTACAGTAGATTCAGTAGATTCTCACAAATCCAACAAGATCAAGCATTCATGATATGCACACTCTTAAGGCTATGAAATTGGGCTATTAGTAAAAAAAAAAACAAAACAAAGTAGAAAAGGGGGTGTTCACAATAATAGTAGTGTGGCATTCAGTCAGTGAGTTCGGCAATTTTGTGGAACAAACAGGTGTGAATCAGGTGTCCCCTATTTAAGGATGAAGCCAGCACCTGTTGAACATGCTTTCTCTTTGAAAGCCTGAGGAAAATAGGACGTTCAAGACATTGTTCAGAAGAATCAATCAATCAATCACTTTTTTCTTATATAGCGCCAAATCACAACAAACAGTTTGCCCCAAGGCGCTCCACATTGCAAGGCAAGGCCATACAATAATTATGAAAAACCCAACGGTCAAAAACGACCCCCTATGAGCAAGCACTTGGCCACAGTGGGGAAGGAAAAACTCCCTTTTAACAGGAAGAAACCTCCAGCAGCGTAGAACAGCGTAGTTTGATTAAAAAAGTTGATTGGAGAGGGGAAAACGTATACACGGGTGCAAAAAATTATAGGCTGTTCATCTACAATGATCTCCAATGCTTTAAAATGGACAAAAAAAAAAAAAAAAACAGAGATGTGTGGAAGAAAACGGAAAACAACCATCAAAATGGATAGAAGAATAACCAGAATGGCCAAAGGCTCACCCATTGATCAGCTCCAGGATGATCAAAGACAATCTGGAGTTACCTGTAGTGCTGTGACAGTTAGGAAGACACCTGTGTGAAGCTAATTTATTTGCAAGAATCCCCCGCAAAGTCCCTCTGTTAAATAAAAGACGGCAGAAGAGGTTACCATTTGCCAAAGAACACATCAACTGGCCTAAGAGAAATGGAGGAATATTTTGTGGACTGATGAGAGTAAAATTGTTCTTTTTTGGGTCCAAGGGCCGCAGACAGTTTGTGAGACAACCCCCAAACTCTGAATTTAAGCCACAGTTCACAGTGAAGACAGTGAAGCATGGTGGTGCAAGCATCATGATATGGGCATGTTTCTCCTACTATGGTGATGGGCCTATATATCGCATACCAGGTATCATGGTATCAGTTTGGATATGTCAAAATACTTGAAGAGGTCATGTTGCCCTTATGCTGAAGAGGACATGCCCTGAAATGGGTGTTTTCAACAAGACAATGACCCACAAGCACACTAGTAACCGAGCAAAATCATGATTCCAAACCAACAATTAATGCCTCGCAGATGTGAAGAAATTATGAAAAACTGTGATTATACAACTAAATACTAGTTTAGTGATTCACAGGATTGCTAAAAAAGCAGTTTGAACATAATAGTTTTGAGTTTGTAGCATCAACAGCAGATGCTACTGTTATTGTGAACACCCCCTTTTCTACATTTTTTTACTAATAGACCAGTTTCATAGCCTTAAGAATGTGCATATCATGAATGCTTGGTCTTGTTGGATTTGTGAGAATCTAATGAATCTACTGGTACCTTGTTTCCCATGTAACAATAAGAAATATACTCAAAACCTGGATTAATCTTTTTAGTCACATAGCACTACTATTATTCTGAACACTACTGTAAATACCAACTCAAACTGATGAATAGATGGAGGACAGGTGTGTGAAAGGGTCAAAGGTCAAGTAGCAACTTAACAACAAAAGGTGCTCAGAAACTAAACAGATATCTAAAGTAAAGTAGAAAAAAACAAAACAAAAACATGACTTAAGAAGAAAAAAAAATCACAAAACCAAAAGACAGCTCTAAAAACTACATAATACAAAAATAACCTTAGAACTAAAAAGAGAAACAAAACACAACAGCAGAAAAACTGGGAAGGAGACTAACACCCAAACCAAATAATAACCAAAACTACATCAAGAAATAAAAGCAGAGTAACCAACATGGAACTACAAAGTGAACACAGTGTTAAACAGAGGTACTACACATGAAAACCCACAGACCAAATCCAGAGTGAACAATTAAAGACAAAGACAAGAAGACACAGAGACACAGCCTGGGGACAGATCACACAGACAAATGAGAAGACAGACCAAGGACAAACCACTAGGAGGACATACACAAAAGACAGACACAGAAAGGCAAACGCTGAATACAAATAGAAGTGTAGGCAGCAGACAATACACATAAGTGGATACCCCGAGACAAGACAGGGAACTAAAATACAAACCCATAAATGCAGTGGTGGGCACAGTTCAGCTAATCCGATAGCGGGTAATTATCGAAGCTAATGTTTTTGCTAGTAGATTAGCTTTTCAGATAAGTTTTAAAACCATCATCGGAAAAATTATCTTCAGATAAATTTAGTTCCAATAACTTTCAGTCCGATAACATTTTTTTCATGGTAAAGTGAGCAAAGTTAACGGTCAAAACCATTTGTAAAACCTAAAATCAAACATTTTAGTCCGTTTGTTGTGTGTTATTTACGGCGGACTGGCTGTCACTTGCTGATGACATCATCATTAGGCGCAAAACGTGATTGGCCGGTCAATGCGGGGAGCATTGTGGGTAGTGTAGTTCAGGTTCACTTTGGACAGTACAGTGTTACCGTCCCTTGGAAATCTGCTGCAAAACCCACACATCATGCAAAAATAATTATTTAAATATCTAAAGGACACTGGATTACTTAATTGCATCTAAACAAATGACTATGGCTGCCAGGAGTTAAGGTTTTGTAAAATCTCAGCGCAGTCACTAGCCCAGTAGGCGGTGCTAAATGCACCTTAAACTGGTGCCGTCCGCCATTGGATCCGAAAAAAGAAGACAAAGAAGTGTTATTGTCTGCTCACACAAAAACAAAACGGATTAATTTTAACATTATTTTATTTTATTTCTTTGTGGATGACGGTATCGCCAAGACTAGGTGGGAGAGGAGCTCTCACGGCACAGCTGTGTACAGACTGGGACGTTTCTTCACCATTTAGACCGTTTTGGATAATCTGAGGATGATTATTTATTCAGATGAATCCCACTGAAACTAACAGGTAAGAATTTATATTTATTACATGTATTTTACTCTGCCAATCAATGCATTAAAAATGCATGGACGTATTTTGGTTGTTTAAGCCGCAGGGTTCAAAACGTGAAAAGCAGCAGATTTTTAGTTTGTGTATCTAATACAGAGATAAACTGTGACTTCTAATACTGCGTTTTACTGCTTTTGAAAGATGATGACAGTGTTTGGGGTTTTATTTTGTATTCATTCATTTTTCGTGCGTTCTTGTGTGTTTGTGATCCTTAAATTTACCCAGCAGCCCCTGCGGTGCATAAAGTGAAACTGGTTTATCAGAAGCCGACAGTGTAATCTGATGCCGCGTCCGAATCAATACTAAAAGTTATCGGTCCTACTTTTTTTTTTAGCAGTTTAGTGGTTTATTGTCATAAAAGATAACTTTTCAGTTATCTGATTAATGGTTATCAAAGCTAACTTTTTGCTTAGCTGTGCCCACCACTGTATAAATGTAAGGACACGGACAGAGTGCACAGACGCACACACATACACACTGAAGTGGGCAACAGACAGGACAGAACACAAACCATAAACAGAAGGCACAGACAGGACAGTCAGATGCAGACACAACTCAACAACAGCAAAAGGTATTGCAATGTTAAAATGATATATAATCATAATGTCCTTCAGTCCTTGTCCCTGTTTTGTTCAGTCACTACAGCTGGTAAACTGCAGATCCACACTGGGATTAAGCACACCTTTTACATCAGAAACACTACATTAGCAAATTTTAAGTAATAGTACCCCTTTCCGTGTGTTGTTTATAAATAAGATGAACTCGTCATGATAAATTCATCTGCTTCTGTTCTTGGATTTGCTGCAGCAAAAAAAATAACATTTTCATTCAGTGAACACATTAATCATTTGTCTTTCAAATTTGTCTTGTATCATAACTTACATATATATCAAGGCATCTTTGCATGCCATTACAAATTAATTCAGATTTATTTCATTATAAACCATAACTAGTGTAATTACTAGCGTAACTATACTAGCTAGCCATGGTTGCCATGGTGACCGGGGGAAAAGAAAATATTGCTGATGTCAGCATTCACTGTCAACTTGTGTCTTTTCTGTCTGTCATGGGGATTTGGTTTTCTTTTTTCTTTTTCTGTTGACATTCACCTGAGTGCTGCGTTAGCTCCTAATCACTCCCTTGTTTGTGTTAGTGGGTGTGTTACTTCACTCTGTTTCTGTTTGTGCATCAGCTGTCACTTTGTATCATATTACAATACATTAGTACCAGTTTTCACTGTGTCTGTGTTGATTTGTTGCTGGATTTCACATCACAGTTGGGTTTCCTTTGGTTTGTCTGTTATCCAGCCTGCTGCTGAACTGTCAATAAATATTTTGATCTTCATCTTGGTTCTAATTCTTGCACACATGACAGCTGAGAAATAAGTTTATATGTCTTTGCGACTGTAACCAAAAAAAAACATTCTGAGGAATAGGCTCATAATATTAGTTTTAGCTCATTAAAAATACAGTAGATTAAAGAAAGAGTAAAGAAGAGGCAATATTGATATTGACTTTCATGAATGGCTTTCATTTAGCAAAACAAAAGAAAAGTCATGATTGCTAGTCATGACTGGTCAATTTTGAAAAGATGCCATTTTTCAACACGGTCTGTCATTTATTGTATAGTTAACAGAGAACATTAAAAGACCTCATAGTGGTTCACTTGCAACAATTTCTAATAGAATTACGCCCACATACTGCCCATATATGGGCTCCAGCTATTAGTTTAGCCCATCTTAAGCCCATGTGGTGCCCAACAAAAAAGCCCACCCTGAACCCATGCCCAGCAAAAGCCCAAGTGAGGTCCATTTGGGCCCCAATTGAACGTGTTTGCAGCACTGTTAAACTGAACCCTCCATTTTAATACAATAACTAAGTTAATGTAACTCAAAGTTTGAAAAAAGTTACAGTCACTCATTTCCATTAAAAACTAACTCAAAAATGAATTTTTGTCATAACAAAGCGCATTTAAGGTTTTGGGGATTTTAAGTGTTGGTGATATATTTCCAGTGCATTCCATTCACTCATTTTAATTGAGTTTATGTAACGGAGGCCAGCAGGTGTCGCTGTGCATATGTACGAGGTCTGTTAGAAAAGTATCGGTCCTTTTTATTTTTTTCAAAAACCATACGGATTTGAATCACGTGTGATTGCATCAGCCAAGCTTGAACCTTCGTGCGCATGCGTGAGTTTTTTCACGCCTGTCGGTTGCGTCATTCGCCTGTGAGCAGGCTTTGTGTGAGCAGTGGTCCACCCCTCTCGTCGGATTTTTATTGCAAATAAATGTCTGAATGATTTGGAGCTTTGCTGCATCAATTTTTTTTTCCAGAAACTGTGAGAGACCTCCAGGTGGACACCGTTCGGAAAATTAATATGGCTTTCAGGGACGATTTTATGGGGATTATACAGATTAAGGAGTGTTACTGCCGCTTTCAGGACGGCCCACAACTGCTGAGAGCGCGGCGCACTCCCAGCGCCGATCGACATGCTCAGACCCCGCTGAAACAACCAGATCATTTCCAACGTGAAGGCTTTGTTGATCCGGGACCTCGTCTGACTTTCACAAAATGGCAGAAGGAGTGGACATCAGCACTTTTTCGGCACATTCCACTGTTACAGGAGTTTTTTTCATGGAAAGAAAAGCGGAGGGACGCGCCACGGAGCCGGTCATTACGCGGGACAAAACCACCTCGGTGTTGGTCTCACAGGACGGCTTTGAGGTGGCTTTCAGATGGATTCCGGTTGCTTTTCAGTCGTGTGATTATCCGATTGTGATTGTGCATGAGCTGGACATGCCCCAACATGTCCTGGAAGGCTTCATCATGGCGTTGCTTTGCGCCATGCGGCTCCACCGCGACGCGCGGAACTCCTCCGCACATCTGTCTTAATGTGCTGAAAAAGTGCTGATGTCCACATCTTTTCACAATTCCTGTGCTAGTCAGACGACATACCGGATCAAGACAGCCTCCAGTTTAGAAATGAACGGCACATTCCACTGTTACAGGAGTTTTTGTCATGGAAAGAGGAGCAGCGCGGTGGAGCCGCATGGCGCAAAGCAACGCCGTGATGAAGCCTTCCAGGACATGTTGGGGCATGTCCAGCTCATGCACAATCACAATCGGCTAATCACACAACTGAAAAGCAACCGGAATCCATCTGAAAGCCACCTCAAAGCCGTCCTGTGAGACCAACACCGAGGTGGTTTTGTACCGCGTAATGAACGGCTCCGTGGCGCGTCCCTCCGCTTTTCTTTCCATGAAAAAATCTCCTGTAACAGTGGAATGTGCTGAAAAAGTGCTGATGTCCAGTCTCCTGCCTTTTTGTGAAAGTCAGACGAGGTCCCGGATCAACAAAGCCTTCACGTTGGAAATGATCTGGTTGTTTCATCGGGGTGTCAGCCTGTCGATGGTGCTGAGAGCGCGGCGCGCTCTCAGCAGTTGTGGGCCGTCCTTAAAGTGGCAGTAACACTCCTTAATCTGTATAATCCCCATAAAATCGTCCCTGAAAGCCGTATTAATTTTCCGAACGGTGTCCACCTGGAGGTCTCTCACAGTTTCTGGAAAAAAATTGATGCAGCAAAGCTCCAAATCGTTCAGACATTTATTCGCAATAAAAATCCGACGAAAGGGGTGGACCAGTGCTCACACAAAGCCTGCTCACAGGCGAATGACGCAACCGACAGGCGTGAAAAACTCACGCATGCGCACGAAGGTTCAAGCTTGTCTGATGCAATCACGTGATTCAAATTCATATGGTTTTTGAAAAAAATAAAAGGTCCATTACTTTTCTAACAGACCTCGTAGTTAGTAAACCTCACTCCCAACACCTCAAAAGAATTATCTGTTCACAAGGCCAGAGCCCTGGGGTTTAGCCTTCTGGTTAGAGAGTCCAACTTCCATGCCGGAGATCGTGAGTTTGTGTCCTGAGGGGAGCGAATGGGCGGAGTCATAACAACACAACACAGAGTCAACAAAAGTAAACCAAAGAATGCATCAAAAAAATATAATCCAAAATGTAATGCAATTTTTTTGGGCAGAAATATATTGTCATTTTTTATTGAAAAAAACTAGATTTACATAAGTTTAATTAACTATAAATTGTTAAGTTACTAAAACATTAACAAGGCAATCGGTTTCCTCAAATGGTTTGGGTTCAACTAACTCATTGAGTTTTACAGTCAGGGAAATTGCACTGTGCACAATTTTGCTAATTACAGGCTGTAATTCCTTCAGACTTGTCATAATGTCAGTGATCGGTTTTTGAGCACTTCTTACACCAGACAGATTTACCTTACAGTGCTATACTGTTCATATTTTAATGATTGTTGAAAACAAAGCCCAAGACATATTTAGTGACTAGAAAATGTTAATGTGTCCATCTTTTGATTGTCGAAAGAAAATTGTCTGGAAAAGTCATTATATTCACAGTCTTTACATCTATTTTGGCATCCAAAAAATGGAGGTCTGTGTATAAAAATGAGTGTTGTTCCTAAATAGTTAATGTGATATTTTTGTAGAACCCCTTGATTAAACAACAAATTCTGCACTCAAAACATACCTTTACTGTCTACTTTGTAGTCCATTGTGTCCACAGTCCAAATACTTATGGCCCTGACTGTTGTGTCTGCACGCACTGCACTTAATGTTGTGTCTCTTGTTTTTAGGCACCTGTGTTGTGTGTTTTCTCTTCACAGTCGCTATCTGATTTTCACGCCGTCTCTGTCGGAGTCTTGCATGCCAGTGTGGGATTTCCGCCGCGTTCCTCGTGCCTTTCTTGGATCCCATAACGTCCTGTTGTGTCACATCCAGCCTGCCTGCCTGTGTGAATTACCTCCCAGCCATCATCGTGCCATCAGGTCTGTCTGTCCCTCCTGTTCCGTCCTCAGTATGGCTCTCGGTTTCTGCACTATAATAAATAAGGATCACTTGTAAAGTCTGTTTCATGTAACTATGCATCTGGGCTGAGTTACCTGTTAACCTGACAGGAACATCCAACCACGCAATAAACCCAGCAGGCGCCCATGTGGACATTTCTCAGGTTAGATCTATTTTTGGAGACTAAACCTCCTGCGTGGAGTTTGCATGTTCTCTGCGTGTTTGCTTGGGTTCCCCCCGGGTGCTCTGGCTTCCTTCCCATCTCTAAAGACATGCATGTTAGGTGAATTTGAAGCGTTAAATTGTCGGCCCTGTGATAGCCTGGCAGCCTGTGCAGGGTACCCCATCTCTTGCCTAATGAACCTGAAGTGGAATAAGCATGTTTATAAAATAAATGAATAAACCTCCTGTTCATTGTTTTTACTCTTGCTCCTGCTACAGAAAAATAAACATTTCTATATGAAACTTGGACTAAACTTGGATCACAGGACCAAATGTGAGTGAATGGGTGAGTCAGTCAAGAATCCTTCATCTTCAATAACTCAAGAAAGACAAATATCACTTACTTGAAACTTGGCATGTAGGTGGAACATATTGATTAGACCTACAGGTTAACTCCTGATCAATCACTGAAGTACAGATCAACAACAACAACAAAAAAAGATTTTGCATTGCTGTTGCCTGGTGTTGCCAGTAGAAAGTTCTGCTTTAGTGCCCCCTAGTGTCAAATACAGTGGGCAAAAACCTTCCAGAACGATGCTGAGTGTGATGACACAAATAAGCCCTGATAATTCGGGTCTGTGGCTGCTACGCCAGCTTGCTTGTCCACATATTTTGGTGAAACTAAATCAAATCTGAAACTGTAAACTGTGAACTGTGAGCCACTTGTTGATTACCTCTCTGCCAACAACGTTGAGAGGTTGTTTTCACCCCTGCAGGCTGTAACTATTAAAATAAAAAAAAAGTGATTGAAACATTTTAGTTTCTATGTACTGAAACTAGAAAATGTCAATTTTTCACTATCTGAAATACCTGACAAAAATATTGAACTTTTCACAATAATCAAATTTTTTGAGGTGTACCTGTAGTTTGCCAGAAAACGTGTGAAGGACTTGATTTTATTTGTTTTCTTTTATGGAAACAATAACAGGAATGCTTACTTCCCTAATAATTGCGCATGTAGCATAGTGCTCAGAAAAGAGAGGAACATCTTATTCGTTATACTGCCAGCCTCCTGAACCACTTTCTGGACAATAGCAGACTTCTGTTGACATATTTTTCCTGATTACAATGTCCACAGTGTGCAGTATTTGCATGAAGATTACGTATTTTGCTACATTTAATGAATGATGTATGATTCTTCATATTTGAGAAACATCTTCAGATCTTTAAATGGTGAGCAACAGTAGAAATCCAGTTTGTCAGGTTGAAAAAAAGCTGAAAGGAAAAGTCACAAAAAGCTCATAAGACGGCCCAAACGCAGAGGTTGCAATGTGTCTACCAAAACATGTGACTGCTGTTTCCTCCTGAAGGATGACAACTATGCCTTTGTGTTGGAAAAAGATCCAGTGTTACTGATGTCATTAAGCTGGATGAAACAGAAGAACTATTTGAAAGTCTTTGCAAATGCAAGTTCCTTGACATAGTTTAGGTCAAGAGAACCACTGAATTCCATACACAGAGTGGTTTGCAGTGTTCCCCCTTTTGCATGATGCAGACTTAATGGAATTGTTGGGAACTATATGAATATATTTTTACATGGCAAAATTGAAGTTAATGTTGTTATTTCTTGGGAAAAATTTTATTGTTCCTACCCCCTTAATTAGGCAGCTACACTGTAGATCAATAAATGTGTCCATCTGCTCCAGTTTGTATATATAACTTGCCATATTAGTGCAGCAGATAAGTGAAAAAATCATGCAAATGGTGATAAAAGCATCAAATTCGGCAGAAACTCCTTAGACACTCCTCTTTTGAAAAAAAAAAAACAAAACGATTGGCCACTTGACTTTTCAATCGGTGGTCAGGTAGGGGTCAATGAAGAATTACACAGAGGTCAAAATTAAAAGATGCTCCAATCATATTGAAAACTAGAAGCACTCAGAGAGTGCAAACCTCCGCCAAGGCCATGGGGTCACTGACGCCATAACATCTACATGCCGTGGAATCATTGAACCTAAAATGTCTAACAATGATGTTTGCTAGTAAAAAAAGTTTCATCTGCTGTGACTGGATAGCATGTATCCTTAGCACTTGGCATCACAGTTTATTGCAACTTGCACCTTTCCCGGAAGCTACTGTCATCTGAGCACTGATATTGATATTGCATGTGCTTATAGACAAAAACAAATAAGAGACAAAATTCAATTTATTATTCAACTAAACTGCAAATATATGAATTTTTTAACATTTATGAAACACTTATGTAAATAAATAACAGTAAATTCTGAAATAGAACTTTTTTAAGTGTTGCATGTGCTACACAAGGCCATAGGGTCACTGACCCTAAAGAGATTCCCTCCTTGGCACAACAATTCAACAATTCAGTGTTACAACCAAAACTATGATACATACACTTTTATTTCCTTTATATTTGACATCCTTGACCATGAAAACATACCACTAGAACTTGGAATCACTTTTATGTCTTTATTAGTTCAAACGTTATTGTATAAAAACGATTTTTGGTAATGGCGGTTTTCTTCAGGATCTAGCTCCATAACATTGAAGCTACATCAAATATGATGACACCTTACTGAATCAGTACAGATTCAGCTACAATTTGGTGTTAGTTGTGCATCTCTAGCTTCATTTGTCACCTCACACTGACACATTTTCTATTTTCCCTATATTTTGCATATTCTGGATCACCAGATCCGGAATCCGGATCCGATCATCACCAAACTTGTTGTTTGATAGAACATTTGACTATGTTACACCCTAATTTTTTTCAAGCCTTTCTGCCTTGTTTTTGTGGAGTTAGAAACTAGAATGTCAAAATTACCCCTATCTCCCGCAATGGTGAAGAATCATTTAAAAAATTCCTGGGTCCGGATCGTGATCCGGATCACCACTAAAATTTAATCACTTTTCCTCTTGTCATTTCCAACCACTCCACAAAATTTCATCAAAATCCGTTCAAAACCTTTTGAGTTATCCTGCTGACAAACAGACAGACAGACAAACAAACAAACTTGACCGAAAACATAACCTCCTTGGCGGAGGTAAATATTCCACATTATTTGCCTGATCATAAACATTCCAAAAAGATATAGTTTGGACTATCTGTGACTGAATTCTATGGAGTTATGGGATAAAAACAGCAAGAATGATGACAAACGTCAGTGTCATTTTGTACAGGGGTCAAAAGTTAAAGTTGCTCCAGTTTTGGTAATAAGTTGATGCAAATTATTGGTTGACTTAATAGGATTAATAAATGGATAGTGTTGACAGTTGAATGCTTGGTCTCCAAGTAAAGGTCAAACAAGGTCTACGTCTACTGGAGTCTATGACATGTGACATATGTTACCCCACAATGTGATAAGCAAGGGTTACATGGTCCAAACTATTCCATTTTAAAACCATGTTTGAAAATTCAAGTGGCCAATCCTTTTTTCAAAAGAGGATTGTCTGAGGAGTATTTCTGCCGAATTTAATGTTTTTATCACCATTTGCAGGATTCCCCTCTAACTATTCTCTTATCCGCTGCACTGTATTATAAAGAACAAATATTGAGGCCAAACCCACTGAAATCTGTTGAACTTTGATTCAATTCAATTTATTTAATTAATATAGTGCCAAATCACAACAAAGCTGCCCCAAGGTGCTTCACACAAGTAAAGTCTAACAGACAGTGGTAAGGAAAAACTCCCTCTGATGTATTGAGGAAGAAACCCAAGCAGACCAGACTCAGAGGGGTGACCCACTGTTTAGGTCATTCGAACAGTTACAAGGTTTTTACAAGTTTAAAAAGCTGAAGAAACAGAAACAGGAATTCAAAACAACCTCAAAAACAAGGTGCAATTGTTGAGATGACCACACAAGCATTTACGCCGCAGGCAGGGGGTCATGCAGCGCCCTGGGGTGCATAGCCAGTGTTCATACCTCATGCCATCAGAGGGCCTGTCACTGCGGCAAACTTTATTCCAAACGCCAACTACAGTATGCTGCATCACTTTCAGCATGGCATCTCCTGGTCAGTCCAGCACCCTGTGGTTTACAGCTGTCAATCTTAGAGACGTCATCAGTACCCCGAACAGAAAGAAGAAGAGCAGAATCAGTCAGACTCACAATTTAAATGAAATGAGGCCGAGGGCCTGTTCCATTGCTAATAAAATTAATTTAAAGGATAGGAAGCATAGTGCCATACAATTCCAGTATGTTAACCATACGAGAAGGAGAATAGATGTGTCTTAAGTCTGGGCTTGAATGTCTTGACAGAATCTGACTTTTATCTCCAGAGTTGATTCCACAAAATAGGGGCACAATAAGAGAAAACTCTGTAGCCCGCAGACTTTTTATTCAACCTAGAGAGACAAAATGGTCCTACGCCCTGAGAATGCAGATTCTGGGCCGGTACGTTGGGTTTTATTAGGTCAGCGAAGTAGGGAGGTGCTAGTGTGTGAATAATTTATAGGTTAATAACAGAACCTTAAAATCCAACATCACAGAGACAGGAAGCTAGTGAAGATATGCCAAAATGGGTGTAATGTGGTCAACTTTCTGCTTCCTGTCAAAAGTCTGGCAGCAGCGTTTTGAACCAGTTGGAGACCCTTATGCTGGACTGCAATAAACCAAAAAATAGAACATTGCAGTAGTCCAGTCTAGAAAAGACAAATGTATGAATCAGGGTCTCAGCATCAGCCAGAGACAGGATGGGCCGAATCTTCCCTGTTTCACAGGTGGAAGAAAGCAGTCTAATGTGGTCTAATGCGGAGGCTAAAGGACAACATAGGATCAGAAATTACCCCAAGGTTCCTCACTTTGTCAGTATGATGTATGTCACATAAGCGTTACCTGGTGAAACTGATGCAGATGTCTTGCTGGACCAAGAACCTTCACTTCGGTCTTGTCTGAGTGTAAAAGTAAGAAATTGCTGGACATCCACTTTTCACTGACGCAAGGCAATCCTCTAAGGACTTTATGTGTACGTTATTACCAGCAGTTATCAGCATGTACAACTGAGTGTCATCAGCATAGCAATAAAAGGTAATCCCAAAATCATGGGGTATGTGCCCAATGGGTGCTATATAAAGGGAGAAAGCAGGGGGCCTATGACGGATCCCTGTGGAACCCCATATTTCATGTCACCAAGGTTAGAGGTAGTGTTGTTGTACAAGACACAATGAGAGCGACTGGTTAGGTATGATGTCAACCATGCAAGGGCATTCCCAGTAATCCCAAAATGATTCTCCAGCCTACTGAGTAGAATATGGTGATCCATGGTATCAAACACAAATCTAGCAGCACCAGAACCGCAGTGGTGTCTGAATCCATTCCAAGCAGAATATTTACCACTTTAGTGAGAGCCGTCTCTGTGGAATGATATGTTCTAAACGCAGACTGCAGTGGCTTAAAGAGATTATTCTCAGTACGGTGGTCCACGAACTGCTGTGAAACCACCTTTTCCAGAATTTTAGAACAAAATGATAGGTTTGATATCGGCCTATAATTTTTCAATACACTAGGGTCAAGATTAGATTTCTTAAGTAATGGTTTAATCACTTCATGTTTGAAACATTTGGGAACCAATCCTGAGGTTAGTGACAGACTAATAGTTTCTAACACAATAGACCAAGAGTGGGCCACAAGTCCTGAAACAATTTTGTTGGTATAGGGTCAAACAGACAGGTTGTGCTTTTAGCAGATGTTGCAAGTGTCGTCAGTACGCCCAGTGAGATACTATCAAATTTTGTAAATCTAGGTAATACCTCAGTGATGGCACCCACCTCAATAGCAGGGTGTAGTGGCTGGGTTAAGGCATGCTGGGATATGTTTAAACTAATGTCGTCTATTTTATTCTTGAAGTAATCCAAGAAATCTTGTGCTGTAACGAAGAGTGACTTATAGGCGGTTGTCCATGAATAAATGTTGCCACCATGTTGAACAGGAACTTTGAATTATACTTGTTTTTGTTGATCAAATCAGAGTAATAGACCAGCTTTGTAGCTAGTAGTGAATGCTTATACAACCCCAATTCCAATGAAGTTGGGATGTTGTGTAAAATGTAAATAAAAAACAGATTTGAAAATACTCTTCAACCTATATTCAATTGAATACACCACAAAGACAAGATATTTAATGTTCAAACTGATAGACTTTGTTGTTTTGTGCAAATATTTGCTTATTTTGAAATGGATGCCTGTAACACATTTCAAAAAAGTTGGGACGGAAGATTGGGAAAGTTAATGAATGCTCAAAGAACACCTAACTGGAAACAGGTGAGTGTCATGATTGGGTATAAAAAGAGAATCCCCAAAAGTCTCAGCCATTCACAAGTAAAGATAGGGTGAGGATCACCACTTTGTGAACAACTGCATGAAAAAATAGTCCAACAGTTTGAGAACAATGTTTCTCAACGTTCAATTGCAAGGAATTTAGGGATTCCATCATCTACAGTACATATAATCAGAAGACTCAGAGAATCTAGAGAACTTTCTACACGTAAGCGGCAAGGCCAAAAACCAACACTGAATGCTCATGACCTTCGATCCCTCAAGAGGCACTGCATTAAAATCCAACATCATTGTGTATAGGCTCTAACTACCTACCAAAACTCTACCATGCAAAGTGAAACCCATACATCAACAACATCCAGAAACACCACCACCTTCTCTGGGCCTGAGCTCATTTGAAATGGACAGACGCAAAGTGGAAAAGTGTGCTGTGGTCTGATGAGTTCACGTTTCAAATTGTTTTTGGAAATCATGCACGTTGTGTCCTCTGGACAAAAGAGAAAACAGATCATCCAGATTGTTACTTGTGCAAAGTTCAAAAGCCAGCATCTGTGATGGTATGGGGCTGTGTTAGTGCCCATGGCATGGGCAACTTACACATCTGTGACAGCAACCATTAATGCTGAAAGGTACATCCAGGTTTTGGAGCAACACATTCTTCCATCCAAGCAATGTCTTTTTCAGGGACGTCCTTGCTTATTTCAGCAAGACAATGCCAAGCCACATTCTGCACGTGTTACAACAGCGTGGCTTCGTAGTAAAAGAGTGTGTACTAGACTGGCCTGCCTGCAGTCCAGACCTGTCACCCATTGAAAATGTGTGGCGCATTATGAAGTGCAAAATACAACAACGGAGACCCTGGACTGTTGAACAACTGAAGTCATACATCAAGCAACAATGGGAAAGAATTCCACCTACAGAGCTTCAACAATTAGTGTCCTCAGTTCCCAAATGCTTATTGAGTGTTGTTAGAAGGAAAGGTGATGTAACACAGTGGTAAACATACCACTGTCCCAGCTTTTTTGAAAGGTGTTGCAGGCATCCATTTCAAAATGAGCAAATATTTGCACAAACACAATAAAGTTTATCAGTTTGAACATTAAATATCTTGTCTTTGTGGTGTATTCAATTGAATATAGCTTGAAGAGGATTTGCAAATCATTGTGTTCTGTTTTATTTACATTTTACACAACATCCCAACGTCATTGGAATTGGGGTTGTAGTCTGAGATAGCATCACGCCATGTGAGGTAGAATACTTCTAGTTTTGAACTATGCCATTTTCGTTGTAGACCTCCAGACGTATGCTTTAGGCCACATAAGTAATCACTGAACCAAGGTGAGTGTGTTTTGGGTGTGTGATTTTAATGTAGGTGCAGCGATCATGTCAAGTGTGGTTGTGAGTGCTGAATTTAAACTGTTCACAAGACTGTCTACTGAATGGTCATTTACCAAAAGTGGTGCTAAGATATCAGGGAGACTGGCTCCAAGTTCAATTGTAGTTAAAGAGCGATGATAAGGTTCTTGTTCCAGTAAACACGGCAACGAGACTGAAAACTTAATAAATAAGTGATTTGAACCACTGACGCAAGAGGCATGATGCCCAATGCCTGTGATGCACCAGATCAACTGAAAAGCTACTTTGTTTTGCTTATGTAATGTCCCATTGATGTTCCTAAGGCTATGATGGCTCTCTGAGCAGACAAGAAAGCATTTGTTAGAAGAAACTGTGATCGGGTGACTTGCCATCTGTGGTCTAGTGACCCTCAGCATGCTTACAGGGGAATCAAAGCACTATGTTCTTCTAAACCCACACCCATCCCACCACAGTCATGGTGAAAGTTAGATGGGTCCTGACAGATGTTCGATGCCTCCAGGACCAGGGTTCTGGTTTCTTATCTTCCGGTCAGCACCACATGTGGGTGATATTGCAAAGGCAGTGAGAAAGCTGAGAGAAAGCACCAGAGGCCTGTGGCATTGGAGCAGAACTCTGGTTTGCAGTACTTGGATTGGAAACTAGTGTTGGCGGAGGTTTGTGCTCTATGAGCGCAGTGCTCTAGTTATGCATGAAATACTGTGTAACTGTGCTGCTAATATTGGCTAACCAGTTAGCTGCTGCTTAACACATTGTCTACACTGCGCTACAAACCAAGCAGTAAATAAAAAGCATTAATGTCATTTCTGCTCCAACTGTTCTCTTCCATAAGTTCTCTCTGGTGGACCATATGTTTTTTTGTAACAGTCTATGCTCCAAAATATTGGAGGTATGCAGCCTTTTTGCTGCCTTGTGGTGTTGTGTGGAAAACAGAACACGTTTAAGGGGGTGTGACATCATTCCCAGTGAGGGCTTTCAGGGATGCAGGATTAATCCATAATATTCACAAAAAATTCCCCTGTCCCAACATGTTGCAGGCCTGAAATACAGGAATGGATGTGTATTCACAAATGAAATGAAGCTGACCAGTCAAAGCTTGAAATATCTTGATTTCATCCTGTTTGCAATGAAACCGAAGGCAAGGAACACTGCAATGTGTTTTGTTTTTTAAATATACATTTATCGCTTTGTCATTTGATGCCATCAGTCGTGTTTGAGTCTGTACTGAGACTAGTCTAACCATAGAAATCACCCTATCACCTCCTCATCTGAAGGCTCAGTTTGGAAGCAACAGTGAGCATGTTGCTTCCAAACCCTCCTCTGTGTGACAGCAATATCACTCTGTGATTTATCACCGTGTTGTACTTCGAGAACCTCCTGTTGTTAGCACATGGAACCAGAATTTATGATAGTTTCCACTGTTACTGTAGAGCCCTCTGCCTCGACACCAGTGTCTCCTCTCAACACTCTAAAAGCATTCCTGGAAACTGCAGAGCCTTTGTGTGTGTATGTGCGTGTGTGAGAGACCCACACGGGCGGGCCGGTCTTCTAGTGATCTCGGTGAATGAGTTATGTCTAAGGTCAGTCTATTCTTGGCGCTGCTTTTGACTGTTTGGGTGTAGCTTTTGCTTTCTAAATTCCATGATAATTGGGGATCTCTTGGGCTGGAGCCTCATGATATTACCGTAGCTCTAATTAGAAATAACTGCAGCTTATAATCATGCGCACACTGAAAAACACACATGGTAGAACATGACACAATCTTGCATCTATTAAAAAAAAAAGCATTTTAATACAATGGAAACAATTGAAGAGGCTACAAGAAAAGAAAAACTTCTTTTCGAGAGGGGTCGCCACAGCACCAAGGTAGATCTGCATGTTGATCTGGCACAGGTTTTACGCCGGATGCCCTTCTTGACACAACGCCACGTTACATAGAGGACTGTGGAAGGTGTGGGGTTTGAACCGGGAACCTTTCACACTGAAACCATGCACACTAACCACTTGGACACCACCCCTGCAATATTGTCTCAATCATACACAATTCATATTGAGAGCAGTTTCATGTTTGGAAATGCAAATAGAAAAAAAAAAAAAATAAAAGAAATAAAAAAAAAAAAATATATAAAAAGCAGAGATATTGTCACAGAGCTCATGTTTTCAGTAGCATTTGACTTTTAGCAGGATATCTCACACACCATTCAGCAGATTTCAATTACATTTGGTGAGCAGAGAGACAATGTTCTGGGGTATAAATGGTTCCATTTTGCAGGTGATCCTGAATATATTTTGTAATTGAGATCCAGGAGACTATTTGGCACATAACATTTAAGTCAAAGGTTTGTGCCAGGATGTTGCTTAAACTTTGTGAGCAGATGAATAATGTGTGAGAAAATGAGAGATTTTATTTTTAATTTGGCCCAGAACATATTTTCTGGAACATATGTGACTTTGGCAGAGGTATGACTCCTTTGAGTGCCTTCAAGCTCAAGCTTTTTATGTTGCTCCTTCTTGTTTCTGTAATAGCAAAAATAATGAGTAATGAAGCCATATGTCTTACAGAAACCCTGTTAAAGTCTAATTATGCTGCTTTTCTCTTTGAAGTGGCTTTTATTTTTAAATTTTTTTGGTTTTGTTTGAAGTGGTCTAAATGTGATATTGGAAATTTTCAATGTTCTTTCCCCAATTTGTTTCTCATATTGTTTTTGGACGCAGTTATTAATCTGTGTTCCGGCAGATTGGCATATTGTGATCATTCCTCTGTGTGTGCGTGTGTGTGTGTGCGTGTGTGTGTGTGGAAACAAGATAACTAAAAACAGCTGGGCAGTGTTTCACCATATGTGGGCAAAATCATGAGATGGTTAGTTTTGAGAGGATCAGACAAAGGTGAAGGTCAACAAAAATATATTTACTGCTGTTTCTCTGCAACCAGTATGGACAGAGAGATGATGTAAATTGATCAGCCACGTATTTGTGATTGATTTATAACATGAACTATTGGACAGATAAAGCGTCACCATCAGCCATCTGATGTCTTTCACAACTGCACAAATTGAAGCACGAAGCGAAATTTTGTGTCAAGCCCCCCCCCCCCCACATACACACCCACCCCTTTATATAAATGCCAACAACACAACTTTTCAAAAAAGTCATAATATGATACAGTGGGGCCAAAAAGTATTTAGTCAGTCCCTGATTGTGCAAGTTCTCCTACTTAGAAAGATGAGAGAGGTCTGTAATTTTCAACATAGGTACACGTCAACTATGAGAGACAAAAAAAAATCTTTGTTGGCAATGACAGAGGTCAAACGTTTCCTGTAAGTCTTCACCAGGTTTGCACACACTGTAGCTGGTATTTTGGCCCATTCCTCCATGCAGATCTCCTCTAGAGCAGTGATGTTTTGGGGCTGTCGCTGGGCAACATGGACTTTCAACTCCCTCAACAAGTTTTTTATGGGGTCGAGGTCTGGAGACTGGCTTGGTCACTCCAGGACCTTGAAATGCTTTTTACGGAGCCACTCCTCCGTTGCCCGAGTGGTGTGTTTGGGATCACTGTCATGTTGGAAGACCCAGCCACATTGCACCTCAATGCTGTCACTGATGGAAGGAGGTTTTGGCTTAAAATCTCATGATACATGGCCCCGTTCATTCTTCCCTTAACACGGATCAGTCGTCCTGTCCCCCTTTGTAGAAAAACAGCCCCAAAGCATGATGTTCCACCCCCATGCTTCACAGTAGATATGGTGTTCTTGGGATGCAACTCAGCATTCATCTTCCTCCAAACACGACGAGTTGAGTTTTTACCAAAATGTTCTATTTTGGTTTCATCTGACCACATGATATCTCCCAATCCTCTTCTGGATCATCCATATGCTCTCTGGCAAACTTCAGACAGGCCTGGACATGTACTGTCTTAAGCAGGGGGACACACCTGGCACTGCAGGATTTGAGTACCTCTCTGCATAGTGTGTAGCCTTTGTTACTTTGGTCCCAGCTCTCTGCAGGTCATTCATCAGGTCCCTCCGTGTAGTTCTGGGATTTTTGTTCACCGTTCTCATGATCATTTTGACCCCACAGATGAGATCTTGCATGGAGCCCCAGATCGAGGGAGATTATCAATGGTCTTGTATGTCTTCCATTTCTTACAATTGTTCCCACAGTGTTGGGAAAGGGTCGTAACACGGACCCGCAACAGGGGGCCAAATGAACGGACAATGGATAAGACAAAGAGCAACAATTTAATGTTGTGAATCGCACAACTAAATACAGACACAGATAATGCCAATTGTACACAAGGTGACGTGCGGGCAGGCTCGAAGATAAGAGACCTCTGGCGATCGGAGAGCCGGGACCCACACAGCTTCCACCACCAACGGCCTGAAGAAACACCGGAGCCGCCAAGTCCTGAGCCCCAGGTGGTCACCGTCTTCGGTTGCAGACCCTGGTACTGCTGGCAGAAGATGACAAAACAGTTATGGTGAGTGTGTATCCACACACCCAGTAATCCTTTTTCTGCAGGTCTTCAAGGAGGGAAAACCTCCACCTCCGAAATAGGAACACTCTAGCAGCTCCTGTCAGTCACTTATCTGGATGGAGTGGGAGGCGAAGACGTCGCTGCTCCCACTACACGCCACTCAGTTATCTCCGACTTCGGAAAAAAGGCTGCAGATAAAGATCAGGTTAAGAACAGTCTTACTCACAGCGGAGAAATACCTTCAACGGTAGTTGATTTCTCGGCGAGGAGGTGGAGTAATGATCCGGCTTTTGTAGAGCTGGTGGTGATTGGTGACAGCTGGTGTAAATGAGTGACAGCTGTCACTCTCTGTCTCGGCGCCCTCTCATGCTTGAAGCCCGCACTCCAAGCAGGGTGCCGACTGGTGGTGGTGGGCCAGCAGTACCTCCTCTTCAGCGGCCCACCCAACACACAGTTGATTTATTCACACCAACCTGCTTGAGTATTGTAGAGTCACTCTTCCCAGCCTGGTGCACATCTACAATTTTCTTCCTGGTGTTCTTTGATAGCTCTTTGGTTTTGGCTGTGGTTGAGTTTGGAGTCTGACTGTTTCAGGCTGTGGTGTCTTTTATACAGATAACGAGTTCCACAGGTGCCATTAATACAGGTAACAGGTGGAGGATAGAAGAGCTTCTTAAAGAAGTTGTTTCAGTCTGTGAGAGCCATAAATCTTGCTTGTTTGTGGTGTCCAATACTTATTTTCAACCATGGTTTACAATTAAATTCTTTAAAAAATCCTACAATGTGATTTTCTGGATTTCTTTCTCATTTTGTCTCTCATAGTTGAAGTGTACCTATGATGAAAATTACAGACCTCTCTCATCTTTCTAAGTAGGAGAACTTGCACAATCAGGGGCTGCCTAAATACTTTTTAATCCCACTGTATACGAGGTCTATTAGAAAAGTATGCGACCTTATTATTTTTTTCAAAACCATATGGATTTGAATCACGTGTGATTACATCAGACATGCTTGAACCCTCGTGGGCATGCGAGAGTTTTTTCACGCCTGTCGGTTACGTCATTCGCCTGTGGGCAGTCTTTGAGTGAGGAGTCGTCCACCCGCTCGTCGATTTTTTTCATTGTTTAGGAATGGCTCAGAGACTGCTGCTTTGTTTGATAAAATTTTTTTCAAAACTGTAAGGCACAACTGAGTGGACACCATTCAATAAATTCAGCTGGTTTTCGGTAAAAATTTAATGGCTGATGAGAGATTTTGGTCTGGTAGTGTCGCTTTAAGGACGGTCCACGGCGCCTGACGGCGATCTGCTCTTCGAGGCGGCAGCGTCTCGCCGTTTCAAGTTGAAACTTCCACATTTCAGGCTCTGTTGACACAGTAAGTCGTCAGAGAACAGAGAACTTTCAGAAGAAGTCGGCATGAGGAGTTTATTCGGACATTCCATTGTTAACGGTCATTTTGTAATGAAAGAACGTGCGGGCAGAGTCGCATGTCGGGCCGGACCCGACCGCGGGGGGTCGCGGCACGAAAAACACCTCCGTTGGAAATCTTAACGGGCAAGTTGGAACATGCCCAAGCTGTTAAACAATTTCTCAGTTACTCACTTGTTGAAAGCCATCAAAAGCCGCCTGAATTTTACAAATGGTCTTCAAGGAGGTGTTTTTCCTGTCGCGGCGCACACAGATTTGCGTCGTCGTCACGGAAACGACTCGGCGAATTTGCGCGCACGTCTTTCATTAAAAAATGACCTTTAACAGTGGAATGTCCACATAAACTCCTCATGCCGGCCTCTTCTGAATCTTCTCTGTTCTCTCACGACGTCCTGGGTGAATTAAGCCTTAAATTAGGATGATTTCAGCTTGAAACAGCCAGACAACGTCGCCTGGGAGCGCTGCGCGACGCCCCGCTCCGTGGGAAGTCCTTACACCGACAGAAACACCCCATAATCTCTCATCAGCCGTTAAACTTTCACAGAAAACCAGCTTAATTTCTCGAATAGTGTCCACTCGGATATTCCTCACAGGTCCAGAAAAATTTTTGATAAAGCAACGCGCGCCGTCTTGAGCAGCGTGTGAAACAAAGGAATTCAGCCGAGAGGGCGGGACCACATCTCACTCAAGGCCTGCCCACAGGGAAATGACGTCACCGACACGCGTGAAAAAACTCACGCATGCGCACGAGGGTTCAAGCATGATTGGTGTAATCGCATGTCATTCAAATCCATATAGTTAAAAAAAAATAATAAAAGGGTCGGTTTATTATCTAAGAGACCTCGTATGTATATATATATATATATATATATATATATATATATTTCACAGAGTATCTGTCAATACAGAGTCCTGATGTGATACTTGTATTGTTCTCAATATTGTACTTCTACAGAGTTTAGTAAGCACATTAAAGTCAATGCAGTGTTCATACTTGACAATTTAACAGCTCTGCCATGCATTAAATGGAAAAAACACTTTTAAATCCAATCCAAGCTGCTCCGATAAGTTTTATTTACTTTTAAAGTAAACAATTTATTTTAATGGCCTGCTTATTCCAATTAAGGGTCACAGGGAGGGGGGTGGGGTGGGGGCTGGCTGCTGCAGTCTATCCCAGCTGGGTGAGGGGCAGAGTACACCCTGGAGAGGCTGCCAGTCTATCGCAGGCTCGACACATATAAAGAGAAACACACTCTCACTTAGAGCTACAGCCAATTTAAAGTTTCTGATTCATCAAACCTGCATCGTTTTGGAAGTGGAAGGAAGCCGGAGCAAACACAGGAAGCACAGGTCAGGAGCACACTTTTCACTGTGAGGTGACAGTGGTAACCACGAAACCACTAACCCAGCATGCTGCATATTGATTATTATTATTATTATTATTATTATGTACAAAAAATACCTTCACAACTGGATCTTTACTCAAAGGGGGTTGGGGGGGCTGTTCCCTCCTCATCACCAGCTGGTTACTCACCTGACTGCACAGTCTGTGAGCAAGGAGAAAGCAAACACAAGCTCATTTATTTTTGTGGGAAGCACTCTGATAAGAAGTTTGTGTCACATGTGCCATCCATCAGAAACACACCTGGTATATATGTGAAGGAGAGTGAAATCTTTCACTGGATGTGACCAGGTTGGTTATTGCTATGTTGTCACTATGCTATCAAACAGCGAGACTGACACATACTGCAGTGAATGCAGCTGCGGCCAACATGAAATGACTGCTTCACTTCAGGAAGCTTTGGTGGCTCCTCTCTGCATTTGCACTTCTGTAATTTGTGCACAGATCCATTATCTTGCCAGAAAATCTTTTACTTGGTCCAGCACCATTACAGCAATGTGCCAGGTTCCAGTGCACTCCAGCTCTTAAAGGCAATGACAATCTGATTGGTGCAATTTTTGTTATGCCCAAAAACAACAACAAAACTAAACAAAAACCCCACACCCATGATTGACTAAATTCATTGTATCCCAAGACCAAAACACTTTATCTTGCATTGTTTAAAATACTTAAAAGTTAACTGGGTTGGCTGTGTTTTATGCAGCCATCCTAAAATATAAAAATATGTTTTTTAGAAAAACCTTTTAATCACTGTGTGTACGATTCAGTTTATTATACTCACCTGGTTGGATGTTTGGAACAGGACATTGCGTCTAACCTCTTGCGTTTGGAACAGGACATTGTGTCTAACCTCTTGCGTTTGGAACAGGACATTGTGTCTAAACTCTTGTGTCTGTGTGTCCTCACAAAACTCAAAACTTATTACTGTGACTGCTTTGAAAACTCTACACAAGGTAGGATGTCACAGTGACCCTGTCCTTCTGTGGTCTCAGACTAGCCTTGATTTTATTTTTTTTTGCAACTAAGAGATGGGGTTATATTTGACATGTTAGATTTTATGACCAGTGAAGAGCACAGATCGTCTTACTGTTGACCAACCTGCATGAAATAATTTAGATCAAATGTTTCATCTGGTTCTGGGAAGCAGGTATTAGTACTTTACTTAACTGAATTATTCCAATGATCCAAACAGTTAAAGTATCTTAAATGTGTTTGCTCTTTGTACACTTGGCATCGATGTCCAGAGGCAAAAATTTAAAGACATGATGCAGTATCTGGATGTTCCTGTGGCAAAGCCTAGAAATCAGTACTAGCCTTCATTTCAGAAGTTACTCATGTAAATTTGTTGGTAGGACACATGAGGCTGTGTGCAATCTGGCCAGTGTAATGGCTCTTGTTAGAGATTGTGAACTAGTGAACTGCAGAATACCCTGAGCTCATCTAATGCACGAACAGCTGTTGGGGATCAAGGTTTTAGCTGCTCACCATATCTGTTCGTGTATCAGAAGAAGCTGAGCCTTGCTTATGAAAACATGTGCTGCATTAGGGGCTTTAAAGGAGAAAAGAGCTTTTAAAATAAGCACTGACATTGTGAGTCAGAACAGTGGACGGCTTACACAGAAACCCCTAATTTACTTACTTATTTACAGTCTAAAATCTTTAAGCCCATGTGTTTTGTATTTTAAATGAGACATTTACTGTAGTCTGTTATTTTTTCAGTAGCTGTTAAACTCTTTGTATTTTAGGAGGTGAAGAATGTTGTTGTCATCCATAGTCTCTTCTTTTCTTCCTTTAAGAGGTGTATCGGAATTTGGCATTGGTATTTACCACAGGATTTACACCGGATGCCTTTCCTGGCACAGCTCCAGTAGTACCCCTATCATTCATCAATAACTGATATAATCACATGGGCAAGGGATTACTTTGGGAAACCTTTGTCAAGCACTAAAATATGAAGTTCATTCACAAATGCCATCTAAAGCTTTACTGTGCAAAAAAAGACGTTTCATATTAACCTTGTTAATATGACTTCTGTGAGCTCAGATGTATCTCAGTTGGACCAAAACATGGATGAAACATGTATTGTGGTCAGATGAATCAGTATTCCAGTTTTTTTTTTTTTGCGGGGGGGACCACATTACCCCATCGCTTGGCATTTTTAATGCCAAAATGTCTTAAGTGTAGAGTAATTGCTTTAACATCCCAACTTTATTTGAAGCTAGCATGTTGACTGTCAATGGGAGGGAATAAGCAGCCTGCATGGAGTCTGTAACAACTCATAACTATGGCTGCAGAAACCTTAACAATTTTATTTGTACAGATGAGTTGCGGGCCTTAAATGCAGGATTGGATGTATATTAACAAATTAAAAAGTTAACCATATATATATATATATATATATATATATATATATATATATATATATATATATATATATATATATATATATATATATATATATATATATATATATATATACACACATAAGTACGTATCTTGGGTTCATGCTGCCTGCAATGTAATACAAGTCAAGTGTGAATGTAACAAAGGTTTTTTTTTATTTGCATTTGCCATACTTTCCCAACTTTTTGTGATTTTAGCTTGTAGATTCATTCCTTTTTCACACAAATAACTCATGTTCACTCAATATACTCTGTAAGTCATGTAAAATTCTATACTTTCTTATTTTTGCCACTATCATCATGTGCACCTCCCTTATTGAACATGTTAATATTCCTTTTATGTTTTTAAAATGATTTGTCTTTCCGTCCATGTTGCTGTTTCACATGCTGGGTTTTTTTGTCATTCCTCACTGTCAATGTCACTGTTTGGCTCATGGTTTGTTTGTATGTTATCCCTTTAATTTGGGATAAATGGGAGAAGACTTGGGGAAATTGCAGGCAGCTGTTAAGTCTTAGCAAAGTCAAAATGAAACCAATTTGCAGGCAGCAAGGATACAAAAGGGTAGTTGCAAAAACCAAGAAGTTCACTGTTCCCCCATGATTATCAGTCCAAACAAGTGATGTGGAAAATGACTCCAGACAAAACATGACAAGAAAGTTCAAACAAGGAGTCAACACACAAAACTACAACAGCAACTACAACAGGTAACAATCAGAGTTTAACAGTTTAACAAAACAGGAGGGAGCAAAGTGAATAAGGTGACAAATGTAAAAGAACCAGCAAAATAAGAAAGAAACAGGTGCTACTTACAGTAGTGTTCAGAATAATAGTAGTGCTATGTGACTAAAAAGATTAATCCAGGTTTTGAGTATATTTCTTATTGTTACATGGGAAACAAGGTACCAGTAGATTCAGTAGATTCTCACAAATCCAACAAGATCAAGCATTCATGATATGCACACTCTTAAGGCTATGAAATTGGGCTATTAGTAAAAAAAAAACAAAAACAAAGTAGAAAAGGGGGTGTTCACAATAATAGTAGTGTGGCATTCAGTCAGTGAGTTCGGCAATTTTGTGGAACAAACAGGTGTGAATCAGGTGTCCCCTATTTAAGGATGAAGCCAGCACCTGTTGAACATGCTTTTCTCTTTGAAAGCCTGAGGAAAATAGGACGTTCAAGACATTGTTCAGAAGAATCAATCAATCAATCAACTTTTTTCTTATATAGCGCCAAATCACAACAAACAGTTGCCCCAAGGCGCTCCACATTGCAAGGCAAGGCCATACAATAATTATGAAAAACCCCAACGGTCAAAACGACCCCCTATGAGCAAGCACTTGGCCACAGTGGGAAGGAAAAACTCCCTTTTAACAGGAAGAAACCTCCAGCAGCGTAGAACAGCGTAGTTTGATTAAAAAGTTGATTGGAGAGGGGAAAACGTATACACGGGTGCAAAAAATTATAGGCTGTTCATCTACAATGATCTCCAATGCTTTAAAATGGACAAAAAAAAAAAAAAAACAGAGATGTGTGGAAGAAAACGGAAAACAACCATCAAAATGGATAGAAGAATAACCAGAATGGCAAAGGCTCACCCATTGATCAGCTCCAGGATGATCAAAGACAATCTGGAGTTACCTGTAAGTGCTGTGACAGTTAGAAGACACCTGTGTGAAGCTAATTTATTTGCAAGAATCCCCCGCAAAGTCCCTCTGTTAAATAAAAGACGTGCAGAAGAGGTTACAATTTGCCAAAGAACACATCAACTGGCCTAAAGAGAAATGGAGGAATATTTTGTGGACTGATGAGAGTAAAATTGTTCTTTTTGGGTCCAAGGGCCGCAGACAGTTTGTGAGACAACCCCCAAACTCTGAATTTAAGCCACAGTTCACAGTGAAGACAGTGAAGCATGGTGGTGCAAGCATCATGATATGGGCATGTTTCTCCTACTATGGTGATGGGCCTATATATCGCATACCAGGTATCATGGATCAGTTTGGATATGTCAAAATACTTGAAGAGGTCATGTTGCCTTATGCTGAAGAGGACATGCCCTTGAAATGGGTGTTTCAACAAGACAATGACCCCAAGCACACTAGTAACCGAGCAAAATCATGATTCCAAACCAACAAAATTAATGCCTCGCAGATGTGAAGAAATTATGAAAAACTGTGATTATACAACTAAATACTAGTTTAGTGATTCACAGGATTGCTAAAAAAGCAGTTTGAACATAATAGTTTTGAGTTTGTAGCATCAACAGCAGATGCTACTGTTATTGTGAACACCCCCTTTTCTACATTTTTTTACTAATAGACCAGTTTCATAGCCTTAAGAATGTGCATATCATGAATGCTTGGTCTTGTTGGATTTGTGAGAATCTAATGAATCTACTGGTACCTTGTTTCCCATGTAACAATAAGAAATATACTCAAAACCTGGATTAATCTTTTTAGTCACATAGCACTACTATTATTCTGAACACTACTGTAAATACCAACTCAAACTGATGAATAGATGGAGGACAGGTGTGTGAAAGGGTCAAAGGTCAAGTAGCAACTTAACAACAAAAGGTGCTCAGAAACTAAACAGATATCTAAAGTAAAGTAGAAAAAAACAAAACAAAAACATGACTTAAGAAGAAAAAAAAATCACAAAACCAAAAGACAGCTCTAAAAACTACATAATACAAAAATAACCTTAGAACTAAAAAGAGAAACAAAACACAACAGCAGAAAAACTGGGAAGGAGACTAACACCCAAACCAAATAATAACCAAAACTACATCAAGAAATAAAAGCAGAGTAACCAACATGGAACTACAAAGTGAACACAGTGTTAAACAGAGGTACTACACATGAAAACCACAGACCAAATCCAGAGTGAACAATTAAAGACAAAGACAAGAAGACACAGAGACACAGCCTGGGGACAGATCACACAGACAAATGAGAAGACAGACCAAGGACAAACCACTAGGAGGACATACACAAAAGACAGACACAGAAAGGCAAACGCTGAATACAAATAGAAGTGTAGGCAGCAGACAATAAACACATAAGTGGATACCCCGAGACAAGACAGGGAACTAAAATACAAACCCATAAATGCAGTGGTGGGCACAGTTCAGCTAATCCGATAGCGGGTAATTATCGAAGCTAATGTTTTTGCTAGTAGATTAGCTTTTCAGATAAGTTTTAAAACCATCATCGGAAAAATTATCTTCAGATAAATTTAGTTCCAATAACTTTCAGTCCGATAACATTTTTTTCATGGTAAAGTGAGCAAAGTTAACGGTCAAAACCATTTGTAAAACCTAAAATCAAACATTTTAGTCCGTTTGTTGTGTGTTTATTTACGGCGGACTGGCTGTCACTTGCTGATGACATCATCATTAGGCGCAAAACGTGATTGGCCGGTCAATGCGGGGAGCATTGTGGGTAGTGTAGTTCAGGTTCACTTTGGACAGTACAGTGTTACCGTCCCTTGGAAATCTGCTGCAAAACCCATCACACATCATGCAAAAATAATTATTTAAATATCTAAAGGACACTGGATTACTTAATTGCATCTAAACAAATGACTATGGCTGCCAGGAGTTAAGGTTTTGTAAAATCTCAGCGCAGTCACTAGCCCAGTAGGCGGTGCTAAATGCACCTTAAACTGGTGCCGTCCGCCATTGGATCCGAAAAAAGAAGACAAAGAAGTGTTATTGTCTGCTCAACACAAAAACAAAACGGATTAATTTTAACATTATTTTATTTTATTTCTTTGTGGATGACGGTATCGCCAAGACTAGGTGGGAGAGAGGAGCTCTCACGGCACAGCTGTGTACAGACTGGGACGTTTCTTCACCATTTAGACCGTTTTGGATAATCTGAGGATGATTATTTATTCAGATGAATCCCACTGAAACTAACAGGTAAGAATTTATATTTATTACATGTATTTTACTCTGCCAATCAATGCATTAAAAATGCATGGACGTATTTTGGTTGTTTAAGCCGCAGGGTTCAAAACGTGATAAAAGCAGCAGATTTTTAGTTTGTGTATCTAATACAGAGATAAACTGTGACTTCTAATACTGCGTTTTACTGCTTTTGAAAGATGATGACAGTGTTTGGGGTTTTATTTTGTATTCATTCATTTTTCGTGCGTTCTTGTGTGTTTGTGATCCTTAAATTTACCCAGCAGCCCCTGCGGTGCATAAAGTGAAACTGGTTTATCAGAAGCCGACAGTGTAATCTGATGCCGCGTCCGAATCAATACTAAAAGTTATCGGTCCTACTTTTTTTTTTAGCAGTTTAGTGGTTTATTGTCATAAAAGATAACTTTTCAGTTATCTGATTAATGGTTATCAAAGCTAACTTTTTGCTTAGCTGTGCCCACCACTGTATAAATGTAAGGACACGGACAGAGTGCACAGACGCACACACATACACACTGAAGTGGGCAACAGACAGGACAGAACACAAACCATAAACAGAAGGCACAGACAGGACAGTCAGATGCAGACACAACTCAACAACAGCAAAAGGTATTGCAATGTTAAAATGATATATAATCATAATGTCCTTCAGTCCTTGTCCCTGTTTTGTTCAGTCACTACAGCTGGTAAACTGCAGATCCACACTGGGATTAAGCACACCTTTTACATCAGAAACACTACATTAGCAAATTTTAAGTAATAGTACCCCTTTCCGTGTTTGTTTATAAAATAAGATGAACTCGTCATGATAAATTCATCTGCTTCTGTTCTTGGATTTGCTGCAGCAAAAAAAAAAAAACATTTTCATTCAGTGAACACATTAATCATTTGTCTTTCAAATTTGTCTTGTATCATAACTTACATATATATCAAGGCATCTTTGCATGCCATTACAAATTAATTCAGATTTATTTCATTATAAACCATAACTAGTGTAATTACTAGCGTAACTATACTAGCTAGCCATGGTTGCCATGGTGACCGGGGGAAAAGAAAATATTGCTGATGTCAGCATTCACTGTCAACTTGTGTCTTTTCTGTCTGTCATGGGGATTTGGTTTTCTTTTTTCTTTTTCTGTTGACATTCACCTGAGTGCTGCGTTAGCTCCTAATCACTCCCTTGTTTGTGTTAGTGGGTGTGTTACTTCACTCTGTTTCTGTTTGTGCATCGGCTGTCACTTTGTAATCATATTACAATACATTAGTACCCAGTTTTCACTGTGTCTGTGTTGATTTGTTGCTGGATTTCACATCACAGTTGGGTTTCCTTTGGTTTGTCTGTTATCCAGCCTGCTGCTGAACTGTCAATAAATATTTTGATCTTCATCTTGGTTCTAATTCTTGCACACATGACAGCTGAGAAATAAGTTTATATGTCTTTGCGACTGTAACCAAAAAAAAAACATTCTGAGGAATAGGCTCATAATATTAGTTTTAGCTCATTAAAAATACAGTAGATTAAAGAAAGAGTAAAGAAGAGGCAATATTGATATTGACTTTCATGAATGGCTTTCATTTAGCAAAACAAAAGAAAAGTCATGATTGCTAGTCATGACTGGTCAATTTTGAAAAGATGCCATTATTTCAACACGGTCTGTCATTTATTGTATAGTTAACAGAGAACATTAAAAGACCTCATAGTGGTTCACTTGCAACAATTTCTAATAGAATTACGCCCACATACTGCCCATATATGGGCTCCAGCTATTAGTTTAGCCCATCTTAAGCCCATGTGGTGCCCAACAAAAAAGCCCACCCTGAACCCATGCCCAGCAAAAGCCCAAGTGAGGTCCATTTGGGCCCCAATTGAACGTGTTTGCAGCACTGTTAAACTGAACCCTCCATTTTAATACAATAACTAAGTTAATGTAACTCAAAGTTTGAAAAAAGTTACAGTCACTCATTTCCATTAATTAAACTAACTCAAAAATGAATTTTTGTCATAACAAAGCGCATTTAAGGTTTTGGGGATTTTAAGTGTTGGTGATATATTTCCAGTGCATTCCATTCACTCATTTTAATTGAGTTTATGTAACGGAGGCCAGCAGGTGTCGCTGTGCATATGTACGAGGTCTGTTAGAAAAGTATCGGTCCTTTTTATTTTTTTCAAAAACCATACGGATTTGAATCACGTGTGATTGCATCAGCCAAGCTTGAACCTTCGTGCGCATGCGTGAGTTTTTTCACGCCTGTCGGTTGCGTCATTCGCCTGTGAGCAGGCTTTGTGTGAGCAGTGGTCCACCCCTCTCGTCGGATTTTTATTGCAAATAAATGTCTGAATGATTTGGAGCTTTGCTGCATCAATTTTTTTTTCCAGAAACTGTGAGAGACCTCCAGGTGGACACCGTTCGGAAAATTAATATGGCTTTCAGGGACGATTTTATGGGGATTATACAGATTAAGGAGTGTTACTGCCGCTTTCAGGACGGCCCACAACTGCTGAGAGCGCGGCGCACTCCCAGCGCCGATCGACATGCTCAGACCCCGCTGAAACAACCAGATCATTTCCAACGTGAAGGCTTTGTTGATCCGGGACCTCGTCTGACTTTCACAAAATGGCAGAAGGAGTGGACATCAGCACTTTTTCGGCACATTCCACTGTTACAGGAGTTTTTTTCATGGAAAGAAAAGCGGAGGGACGCGCCACGGAGCCGGTCATTACGCGGGACAAAACCACCTCGGTGTTGGTCTCACAGGACGGCTTTGAGGTGGCTTTCAGATGGATTCCGATTGCTTTTCAGTCGTGTGATTATCCGATTGTGATTGTGCATGAGCTGGACATGCCCCAACATGTCCTGGAAGGCTTCATCATGGCGTTGCTTTGCGCCATGCGGCTCCACCGCGACGCGCGGAACTCCTCCGCACATCTGTCTTAATGTGCTGAAAAAGTGCTGATGTCCACATCTTTTCACAATTCCTGTGCTAGTCAGACGACATACCGGATCAAGACAGCCTCCAGTTTAGAAATGAACGGCACATTCCACTGTTACAGGAGTTTTTGTCATGGAAAGAGGAGCAGCGCGGTGGAGCCGCATGGCGCAAAGCAACGCCGTGATGAAGCCTTCCAGGACATGTTGGGGCATGTCCAGCTCATGCACAATCACAATCGGCTAATCACACAACTGAAAAGCAACCGGAATCCATCTGAAAGCCACCTCAAAGCCGTCCTGTGAGACCAACACCGAGGTGGTTTTGTACCGCGTAATGAACGGCTCCGTGGCGCGTCCCTCCGCTTTTCTTTCCATGAAAAAATCTCCTGTAACAGTGGAATGTGCTGAAAAAGTGCTGATGTCCACGTCTCCTGCCTTTTTGTGAAAGTCAGACGAGGTCCCGGATCAACAAAGCCTTCACGTTGGAAATGATCTGGTTGTTTCATCGGGGTGTCAGCCTGTCGATGGGGGCTGGGAGCGCGCCGCGCTCTCAGCAGTTGTGGGCCGTCCTTAAAGTGGCAGTAACACTCCTTAATCTGTATAATCCCCATAAAATCGTCCCTGAAAGCCGTATTAATTTTCCGAACGGTGTCCACCTGGAGGTCTCTCACAGTTTCTGGAAAAAAATTGATGCAGCAAAGCTCCAAATCGTTCAGACATTTATTCGCAATAAAAATCCGACGAAAGGGGTGGACCAGTGCTCACACAAAGCCTGCTCACAGGCGAATGACGCAACCGACAGGCGTGAAAAACTCACGCATGCGCACGAAGGTTCAAGCTTGTCTGATGCAATCACGTGATTCAAATTCATATGGTTTTTGAAAAAAATAAAAAGGTCCATTACTTTTCTAACAGACCTCGTAGTTAGTAAACCTCACTCCCAACACCTCAAAAGAATTATCTGTTCACAAGGCCAGAGCCCTGGGGTTTAGCCTTCTGGTTAGAGAGTCCAACTTCCATGCCGGAGATCGTGAGTTTGTGTCCTGAGGGGAGCGAATGGGCGGAGTCATAACAACACAACACAGAGTCAACAAAAGTAAACCAAAGAATGCATCAAAAAAATATAATCCAAAATGTAATGCAATTTTTTTGGGCAGAAATATATTTGTCATTTTTTATTGAAAAACAAACTAGATTTACATAAGTTTAATTAACTATAAATTGTTAAGTTACTAAAACATTAACAAGGCAATCGGTTTCCTCAAATGGTTTGGGTTCAACTAACTCATTGAGTTTTACAGTCAGGGAAATTGCACTGTGCACAATTTTGCTAATTACAGGCTGTAATTCCTTCAGACTTGTCATAATGTCAGTGATCGGTTTTTGAGCACTTCTTACACCAGACAGATTTACCTTACAGTGCTATACTGTTCATATTTTAATGATTGTTGAAAACAAAGCCCAAGACATATTTAGTGACTAGAAAATGTTAATGTGTCCATCTTTTGATTGTCGAAAGAAAATTGTCTGGAAAAGTCATTTATATTCACAGTCTTTACATCTATTTTGGCATCCAAAAAAATGGAGGGTCTGTGTATAAAAATGAGTGTTGTTCCTAAATAGTTAATGTGATATTTTTGTAGAACCCCTTGATTTAAACAACAAATTCTGCACTCAAAACATACCTTTACTGTCTACTTTGTAGTCCATTGTGTCCACAGTCCAAATACTTATGGCCCTGACTGTATGTGTGTCTGCACGCACTGCACTTAATGTTGTGTCTCTGTTTTTAGGCACCTGTGTTGTGTGTTTTCTCTTCACAGTCGCTATCTGATTTTCACGCCGTCTCTGTCGGAGTCTTGCATGCCAGTGTGGGATTTCCGCCGCGTTCCTCGTGCCTTTCTTGGATCCCATAACGTCCTGTTGTGTCACATCCAGCCTGCCTGCCTGTGTGAATTACCTCCCAGCCATCATCGTGCCATCAGGTCTGTCTGTCCCTCCTGTTCCGTCCTCAGTATGGCTCTCGGTTTCTGCACTATAATAAATAAGGATCACTTGTAAAGTCTGTTTCATGTAACTATGCATCTGGGCTGAGTTACCTGTTAACCTGACAGGAACATCCAACCACGCAATAAACCCAGCAGGCGCCCATGTGGACATTTCTCAGGTTAGATCTATTTTTGGAGAACTAAACCTCCTGCGTGGAGTTTGCATGTTCTCTGCGTGTTTGCTTGGGTTCCCCCCGGGTGCTCTGGCTTCCTTCCCATCTCTAAAGACATGCATGTTAGGTGAATTTGAAGCGTTAAATTGTCGGCCCTGTGATAGCCTGGCAGCCTGTGCAGGGTGTACCCCATCTCTTGCCTAATGAACCTGAAGTGGAATAAGCATGTTTATAAAATAAATGAATAAACCTCCTGTTCAGTTGTTTTTACTCTTGCTCCTGCTACAGAAAAATAAAATAACATTTCTATATGAAACTTGGACTAAACTTGGATCACAGGACCAAAATGTGAGTGAATGGGTGAGTCAGTCAAGAATCCTTCATCTTCAATAACTCAAGAAAGACAAATATCACTTACTTGAAACTTGGCATGTAGGTGGAACATATTGATTAGACCTACAGGTTAACTCCTGATCAATCACTGAAGTACAGATCAACAACAACAACAAAAAAAAGATTTTGCATTGCTGTTGCCTGGTGTTGCCAGTAGAAAGTTCTGCTTTAGTGCCCCCTAGTGTCAAATACAGTGGGCAAAAACCTTCCAGAACGATGCTGAGTGTGATGACACAAATAAGCCCTGATAATTCGGGGTCTGTGGCTGCTACGCCAGCTTGCTTGTCCACATATTTTGGTGAAACTAAATCAAATCTGAAACTGTAAACTGTGAACTGTGAGCCACTTGTTGATTACCTCTCTGCCAACAACGTTGAGCAGAGGTTGTTTTCACCCCTGCAGGCTGTAACTATTAAAATAAAAAAAAAGTGATTGAAACATTTTAGTTTCTATGTACTGAAACTAGAAAATGTCAAATTTTCACTATCTGAAATACCTGACAAAAAATATTGAACTTTTCACAATAATCAAATTTTTTGAGGTGTACCTGTAGTTTGCCAGAAAACGTGTGAAGGACTTGATTTTATTTGTTTTCTTTTATGGAAACAAATAACAGTAACATCTCTCCAATTACTGTCCAACCTCCGCTCAGCGTCGTTGGTGAAGGTTATGTTTTTGACCCATTTGTCTGTTTGTGAACAGCCTGGACCCCAGAATTTTTCATACATTAATATGATTTTTTTTAACAGAAGATTCATATTCTGATAGGCAAGAACTGATTAAATTTTCAAGGTCATAGGTCAAAGGTCAAAGTCTGGAAAAATCATTGAAAAGGGGAAAAATCCCTATCTTTCACATTGTACGAATTTTCAAAAGTCATAACTCTTAACATAACTCTTTCAAAAGATGAAATTTCTTTCATATTGGACAGCATTATGTAAGATGGTATCGTTTATCAACTGACAAAGTTTGATCTGGATATAATCTGGATTACAGATTTTGTGGCCATTTAAATTTAACATTGAAAACCCCATTTAATGTGTATTTTACATTATTTCTTTATCAAACATGACCCAATCACTGTCATATTTGAAAGTGAGGTGCAGACTGGCACTCACTATCACCTGACAAAGTTTGATCTAGATCTGATCCAGACTCTGGATTTTGTGGAAATTTGAATTTAATATTGAAAAGCCCATTTGGTGTACATTTTACAGATCTCAAACAAAAGTGCCTCAGTCACTCTCATTTTTCTGTTATAGGTTTAATTAGACCACCAAAATTGGATGGAGGTTCCAATTTTATACTGTACCTGTTTGTTTATCTTCCAGTTATCAGTCGGAAACCAAGTGCATGCATTCAACACACACTAGTGGAAATACCCTGGATTTGGTCCTCGATCACAGTATTGCTGTCAGAAATACTGACACCATGCCTCTTGCGTCAGTGGTCTCTGATCACTCACTTATTAAGTTGACAGTTTTGTTGCTGTGTTTACTGGAACAAGAACCTTATTTGTCATTGTGGCAACATGTCAACTCTTCAGCTACAACTGAACTTGGAACCAGACTGCCTGATATCTTAGCATCACTTGTGGAAAATGACCATTCAGTAGATAGTCTTGTGGACAGTTTAAACTCAGCCACACTCGACATGATCACACCACCTATATTAAAACCACGCCCCCCAAAACACACCCGCCTTGGCTTAATGATGATTAATGATTACTTGCGAGGCCTCAAGCATAAAGCTAGAGGTCTAGAACGAAAATGACATTGTTTAAAACTAGACGTATTCTACCTTGTGTGGTGAGATGCTATTTTAGACTATAAGCATGCACTACTGGCTAGAAAGTGGGCCTATTCCTCTGATTTGATCAACAAAAACAAGCATAACTCAAATTTCCTGTTTGGCATGGTGGCAAACACTCATTTATTAGTCGCTCTCCTTTAACAGCCCAAGATTTCTTAGATTACTTTGAGAAGAAAATAGATGACATTTGGTTAAACATATCCCAGCATGCCTTAGTCCAGCCACTACACTCCGTTATCGAGGTTGGTGCCATCACTGATATGTTACCTAGATTTTTGACAGTATCTCAGTGGGTGTGCTGACGAAACTTTAAGGTCTGCTAAAAGCACAACCTGCTTATTTGATCCTATACCAACAAAACTGTTTAAGGACCTGTGGCCCACTCTTGGGCCGACTGTGCTCAAAATTATCAACCTGTCATTAACCTTGGGATCTAAATGTTTTAAATCTGCAGTGATTTAACTATTACTTAAGAAATCTAATCTTGACCCTAGTGTATTGAAAAATGATAGGCCGATATCAAATCTATCATTTCGTTCTAAAATTCTGGAAAAAGTGGTTTCACGGCAGCTTGTGGACTATCTTACTGAGAATAATCTTTTTGAGCCACTGCAGTCTGCTTTTAGAAAATATCATTCCACAGAGACAGCTCGCACTAAAGTGGTGAATGATCTTCTGCTAGCAGTGGATTCGGACACCACTATGGTTCTGGTGCTGTTAGATGTCAGTGCTGCATTTGATTCTGTGGAGCACCGTATTCTACTTGATAGGTTGGACAATCATTTTGGGATTACTGGGAATGTCCTTGTGTGGTTGACATCATACATGACCGGTTGTTCTCACTGTCTTGTACAATAATACTGCCTCTAACCATGGTGACATGAAATATGGGGTTCCACAGGGGTCCGTCTTAGGCCCCGTTCTTTTCTCCCTTTGTATAGCACCCCTTGGGCACATACTGTGGCATTTTCGGATTGCCTTTAATTGCTATGCTGATGATACTCAGTTATACATGCCGATAACTGCTGGTAATCTCTTACACATAAAATCCTTAGAGGATTGCCTTGCATCAGTGAAAAGTGGATGTCCAGCAATTTCTTACTTTTACACTCAGACAAGAGTGAAGGTTCTTGGTCCAGCAAGACATCTGCATCAGTTTCACTAGGTAACTCTTGTGTGACATACATCATACTGACAAAGTGAGGAACCTTGGGGTAATTTCTGATCCAATGTTGTCCTTTGGCCTCCACATTAGAGAGAACTGCTTTCTTCCACCTGTGAAACAGGGAAGATTCGGCCCATCCTCTCTCTGGCTGATGCTGAGACCCTGATTCATGCATTTGTCTTTTCTAGACTGGACTACTGCAATGTTCTATTTTTTGGTTTATTGCAGTCCAGCATTAAGGGTCTCCAGTTGGTTCAAAACGCTGCTGCCAGACTTTTGACAGGAAGCAGAACGTTTGACCACATTACACCCATTTTGGCATCTCTTCACTACCTTCCTGTCTCTGTGAGGTTGGATTTTAAGGTTCTGTTATTAACCTATAAAATTATTCACAGACTAGCACCTCCCTACTTTGTCTCTCTAGGTTGAATAAAAAGTCTGCGGGCTATAGAGCTTTCTCTTATTCCTTGGATCAAGTAAAAAGGTGGATGTCCAGCAATTTATTATTTCTAAACTCGGACAAGACTGAAATGATGATCCCTGGTCCAGCAAGACATCGGTATCAGTCTGATCAGTTAACACTTAACCTAGGCTTGTGTGTCATACATCACACTGACAAAGTGAAGAACCTTGGGGTGATTTTTGATCCCACGTTGTCCTTTGACCTCCACATTAGAGATATTATGAGGAGTGCTTTCTTCCACCTGCAAAATATAGTGAAGATTCATCCCACCCTGTCTCTGACTGATGCAGAGACCCTGATTCATGTGTTTGTCTCTTCTAGACTGGACTACTGCAATGTTCTATTTTCTGGTTTACCAGAGTCCAGCATTAGGGGTCTCCAATTGGTTCAAAATGCGTCTGGCAAACTTTTGACAGGAAGCAGAAAGTTTGACCACATTACACTCATTTTGGCATCTCTTCACTGGCTTCCTGTCCCAATGAGATCAGATTTTAAGGTTCTACTATTAACTTATAATATATAATTATTCATGAATTAGCACCTTCTTATTTAGCTGACCTAAATAAACCCTACTTACCAGCCTGGGCTTTGCGTTCTCAGGATGCAGGACTACTTTGTGTCCCTGGGGTGAATAAAAAGTCTGTGGGTCACAGAGCTTTCTCTTATCATGTCCATGTTCTATGGAATGATCTCCCTGCGTCAATAAAACAGTCAGATTCTGTAGAGACTTTCAAGTCCAGACTTAAGATGCACTTATTCTCCCTTTCGTATGGTTAGCATACTGGCATAGCACTGTACTATGCTTCCTATCCTTTTAAATTCATTTTAACGTAACAGGTCTCAGCCTCAAATTTATCCAAATTTAGGGTCTGTTAGTGAAGCTTAGGGCTAGCGGCCAGCGATCTCCTTAGTATTTTCTTTGCTGTCCTGTTGATTTACTGTTAAATTATACCTTCGGTGTAGTTTTCAAGGAGACTGATTCTGCTCTTTCTCTCTCTGTCCAAGGTACAGACAACTGCTGAACACAGGATGCCGGACAGACAGAATGGCAGATCGCATACTGCATGGTCACTGTCGCTGGAACAGACCCATTCATGGCTGTAGGACAGCAGGATGATCCCTGCCTGTGGCATAACCACCTGCATGGACCTCTCATCAAAATAGATATTCTTTTGTTATTATGTCATGTTGTCAGCCGCTAGACCAAACAGCCAGCCCCCCCCAGCCACATGAGCCAGAATCAGAAGACCAGAGAAATGGCACACATCCACCAGAAACAGCCAGGAAGTGCCCACCCAACAACCCCAGCACCAAGGCCTCACCCCACAAGGGCATCAAAGGCACATGAGAAGGACAACATGACTATTTAGCCTCTCTCCACATCAAGAATATTGCTCTCTGTCACTGCAGATGGTCATGATTAGGACTCCTTTTGAGATGAAGGAAATATTATGTAAGTGGTTTAACACCAGGGCCAGAGGAGAGTTAACTTTGCGTATTTCCTCATTTTAGAGATAACAGGAATATTTTGTCATTTCATATTTTAAATTAATTATATCATTATTCTAAAAACACAAATTTAGAATTCATATGACATTTCAAATTGTACAATTAAACAGGATAACGTCAGCCTAATTATGATGTATCATTTATGCAGGATTTTCAAACTGGAACTGCTTCAAAGTAATGAAATATTCAACGTAGGTTTGGATGAGAGCAAACAATTTACACAACTCCTGTTGTAGGAGCCATATGTAAATAGATGAGTGGATTACAGCAGATTATTTCCACATGACTTCTGCACAAGGACACGTGCATGTAGATGGATGGATGGGAGTACACTATTTGCACATGACTCCTGCAGTTCTTCTGCTCCTCCCTGGGGTGCAGCCCAGGATCCTCCTGATCCTGATGTATCCCTCATCATTGTACACAGCATACAACATCCAACATCTTTCAAAAATCAGGTGTGACTTGAGTAGGTAGATGTGGAAAACATGCAGGGCAGGTGCCCTCCAGGAAGAGGGTTGGTGACCCCTGCTCAAGGGATACAAAGTATCCATGTAGCTTTTCTTCTTTGCTTATTATCTGATGGTTCGCTTTTTAGTTCTCATGTTCATGCTCTGATCTGGTTCTGTTCATAGTTCTCGGTTTCTGTTTGACCTTTGTTCTCTGTTTTCCCTCACTTCCATTTGTTTGTGTTCTCACTCCACGTCACTGGACCTGCCTCATGTCTTTGTCTCTCACTCTCATTCTGTGGGTTTAGTGTATTCATCCACTCATGCTCTTTACTCTGGCTCACGTGTCTTTGCATCTTACATCACTCCACTTTGTGTTGTCTCCACTGCACTATCTTGCGCCTCCTTCCAGAATGTTCTCCACACCTGTCTAGTTCCTATAATCACCTTACCCTTATTTAAGCAGCTTCAATTCACCACTTCCCTGCCAGTTCGTCATACTTTTTGTCGTCGTTCCAACCCTTCTCACAGCCTTGTTTTGACCAGGTTTGATTGCCTGCCTGTATTTTGACTTTGCTCATTTTTGACCTTGCCTCTGTCTTGCCTTTGAACTCCTCCATGCCGTGTACCTGAAACCTGCTTGTTTTGTTGGACCACGCCTTAGCACTACATCTGGCTGTACCTCCACCTCGCTGACTGATACACTGTGTACCGAATCCTTGCTAGTCCTACGTTCTGTCTGTGAGTCAGGATTTGTGTCCAACCATCTTCTGTGCCACGCCACCTCGCATCATGACAGAACGAACTGGCCAGAACAGGACACAGCAGAGTCAGAGTCTGATATGCACTTGAACATGAATGCTGTCAAGGAGATTTTTTCTGACTTAAGGTTTTTACACACTTGTGTTCGCCACACCTACTCTCCGAGGGAAAAGTTTGATTACCTAGATCAAGCTTGAGAGTTAGTTGAAGCCAACACTTGGTTATATAACTTCTACCCCGAGTTGGAAGACCTGGACAATCTTTTTACTGAGGAGAGGCTTCCTGACTGGGTTAAGCAACCGGAATGGCACCGTCTATTACTCCGCCTTCTGATGACCACGCTGACTGGACTGACCTGGATGAGGATTCATCATCAGAGACAGATGAGTCAGTATTTCAGGACATGGTGGCATGTCTCTTTAAGATCCAAGACTTATTTTTTGAGTTCAGAGACAGACCAGATAGACAGAGCAGACAATGTGTTTTCTCTGCGCTGGATCAAGTTTTGCAAGCTGAGCCTTGTTTGCTTACTGCCTTTCCAGAACTTGCTGACATTAAGTCACTGTTCAAGCAAGGTCAGATCCCCCCATGTGTTGCAGATCCCATGGATTTCCTGGTGGAATCTGAGATCTACAATGCCTGCCTCGACACACCCCGCACAATAACCCTATCTGCCACAGCTGTCATGCCTACTCAGCTATTCACACCAATCACACCCAGTCTGCCACCAGTACCATCTCCTCGGCATTTATCAACACAGAGGCCATTTGAGCAGAATTTGCCAGGAGGGCCGACTCCGCAGCCGTGCGCCACACCAGTTCTGGCCATGCCCCGTGGGCTCCCTGTGCCGGCACCCCGAAAGCTTTGTGTGCCTTGGCAACTGCTCATGGCTTCTACACTCACCACGTCTAAGGAAGAGGAAGTTTTTTCGATGCCTGACTCCCCTGTGAAGGCCACGCCTCCCAAGAAGCTCGCAGGGCCATCGGGAAAGCTGACATCACCACGGTGCTCAGCGACACCCACACTCTCAGCGCGCACACTTCAGATTTAAGTGGAGCTGCTCATACTTCCGGGGTCACCATTAGAGCTACCTGAACCTTCTGGTTCCCCTACAGAAGTTCCAATGCACTCTCCGATTCAGTCATCTGAAACGCCCGCCGAAGATGTTTCGGTACGGCCATCTCCACCGTCATCAGCTGCAGAGATTGAAGCCGTACCAGCACGTCCGCCTCCACCGTCATCAGATGCGCAGACCGAAGCCGTACCGGCACGTCTGCCTCCATTGTCTTTAACAGTGCAAACAGCCTTGTTTTGACCAGGTTTGATTGCTTGCCTGTATTTTGACTTTGCTCATTTTTGACCTTGCCTCTGTCTTGCCTTTGAACTCCTCCATGCCGTGTACCTGAAACCTGCTTGTTTTGTCAGACCACGCCTTAGCACTACGTCTGTCTGTAACTCCGTCTCGCTGACTGATACACTGTGTACTGAATCCTTGCTAGTATTTTTGATAAAGCCTTTTCTACTAACCCTACGTTCTGTCTGTGAGTCAGCATTTGTGTCCAACCATCTTCTGTGCCACGCCACCTCGCATCATGACAATGGTGTTGTAACCTACCTATGACTGTCCAGTGTTTAACACATCATTTCTCATTGGGAAAGCAAATGTAGCATCCTTGAGGAAGATAATTCCAAGATTTGAATTCAATTCAGCTGTTTTTGCAGTTCATGTTGAGAGAAAGTTGAAGAAAGAACTACATGTCCCTTTAATGAAATCAGTATTCTGGACAGACAACTTTTTTGTCTTAAAATATATCAAAAACAACATAAAGAGATTCCAGATATCCATTGCTTGCCATATTGGAGTCATCAGAGAGTTAATTGATGTTAATCAGTGGAGACATATAAAAATGAGTGGGAGAGAAAGTTGGATGATGAGCAGAGAGTGAATCAGGAAGTGTGACGATTTAGTAAGGATAAAGTGAGGACAGCTATGAGGAGGATGAAGAGTGGAAAGGCAGTTGGGCCAGATGACATACCAATGGAGACATGGAGATGTTTAGGAGAGATGGCAGCTGAGGTTTTTTTATCCACTCTTTAATAAAATCTTGGAAAGTGATTCCTGAGGAATGTGTACTGGTAGATGTGTACTGGTATTGATTTTTGAGAATAAAAGTGATGAGCAGATTTGTAGTAACTACATAAGCTTAAATGTGATCAGCCACAGCATGAAGTTATGCGAAAGAGTAGTGGAAGCTCGGCTTAGAAGAGAATTGAAGATCTGTGAGCGTCAGTATTGATTCAGACTGAGATAAAACACAACAGATTCAGTGTTTGCTTTGAGAGCGAAACCAAGTTGGATCTTCATGCTAATCAAGTTAATCAACTCCAATAAGCATCATTTTTACTCGAGATGAAGTGGGACCAAATGGAGTAAATTTTACTCTGCAAGATTTACTGCATACTGATTGTGTTTTCTCTCATCTATTTGTCATTTCACCACCAAATCCTCTTTGTCTTCCTTATGCTGTCCAGATGTCATACCAAGCATGGTCCCGACGATCATACACAACAGATCGCAAATATATGGGGTGCCTTGTTTGCACTTGTTTACTGGGCAAATTTGTGTTTACCATTTTTGCAGCCCATGCATACCATTGTGACAACTGGCCATGGAACAATGTGGACCTGGCATGCTACTTTAACACTGCTTAAAGCTGCTGTTTTAACTTTAAGAGCAGGATATAAATAGATCACATAGACACAAACTCAAGTAATGTGGCTTTATTTACTAAAGTGCATAATCATGAACTGTGACTGGAATATTTGACACGTCACGTGCATGTGTGTTGATAATGGTGAGTTGGTTTATTATGCTCTTCCCTCCTACAATCTCTTACAATCTCCAGTCTCTTTCAGGTTGCAAGTCTTGCAAAGGACATAGTCGCCCTATGGGTACCTCCCCCCCACTCAAATACACCACATAATGCTCTTCCTTCATCCAACAATATGTATTCACCATGCCATTTCCATGTTTTGCTCTGCAACAGACGTCGCATCCTGTCCAGGGTGTACCCCACCTCGCGCCCTACGACTACTAGGATAGTCTCCAGCCCCCTGTGACCCTTAATTGGAGTAAGCAGGTATGGAAAAAGGATGGATGGATGGATTTACATTTTCTTTTGTAAAATCCACAATCATGTGCTGGGGATGCACAATGTTGGATTTTTGCTGCTATTCAATATGCCGATATTTTCAAACTTGTTTAGGATACAGATGCCAAAACTGGTATATAAACACGAGGGGGTCATTCATTTCATTGAAGAGCGACATGTATATCCTGAACTACAGTTGACCCACAAAGTAAAAAAAACAGTAAATTTAATCATTTTTACAGCAGTTCTCCGTTTTATTTTAGTTGGATACAAAACTGTGGAAATATAGCAGCTATCTGAAAATTAATATGCCTATCTTGGCAAATTACTTATTTTCTTTTAATTTTAATGTATAAATTGCTATATTATTTTTTCTTGCATTCTTAAAGTTATATGGTCATTCAAATTTCACAAACCAGACAAAATTTAGCTTCTGCTGAAATCCCAGCATTATAATGTAGATTTATTTTTAAAGCATGTTGCAAAGTTACAGCTGATTTTAATGAAGAGTACAATTCTATTTCATTCCTACTGACCGCCAGAGGGCGGTGCTTAGCACCTGGATAACTTGCCGCTTCGCAACGATACATCGAGGAGCTCCACCGATATTGGGCAGACCCCAAATCATCGACCCATCTATCGCAGGACTGCAGAGCCCTTAGCTCTGTGTGATTCGGCTCAGTATGGTCTGAACCATATGTCCTCCGTTGACAGCATTATTGCAAAACCTGGTTGTGGCTCCGGATGATGCTGCTCGGCCGGATGGCCACTGCCCATTACCTCAGTGTAGGGTCACTGATGACCTCCTCACCAAGAGCTATGACATAGCTGCTCCCATTGGTCACCTAGGCAACTCACTGTCCCATTTAGCCCTTGCCCTCTCAAAGTCTTTGAGGGAGGCAGAGGTTGATGATGCTACTCAAAGTCTTAGTGATGCCTCACTCCAAACTTTTGCTTATATGTCCAGAGAGCTTGGCAGACCCTTACCATTACTAGACATCAGGTGTGGCTTGCGCAGTCCCCCCTATACGAATCCTGCAGAGGTACACTCCGTTCACTGTCGGCTCTTCCAGGCCAAGTATTTGGACCTGCGGCCGAACAAACTTTGGAGCGTGCTGTTGAGGCTAGGAAATCTCACACGTTCAAGGGGCTGTGACATTGTCTTTTGGTTTAGTGCTCTGGTTGATGGGCAAACTGACTGCAATGTCGCTAGTGGTACCTTTGGGACTTCTGTTCTTGTGTCCCCTACAGATTTGGATCAACAATCTAGGCCTCAACTCAAAGATGCATCACCACAGGCTTGTACGACTCTCCAGTCAGTGCCTTCTGCACCTCAGACCCTGGGGGAACATAGACTTCATCTGCAAGTGTGTTACTCTAGGCTCCATCTCTTCTTGTCGAGAAGTGGTTGTTACAGATGCGTCATTCAAAGGTTGGGGGACTGTGTGTAATCACAGGATGGTGAGGGGTGTCTGGAGTCCTCAGGAGAGACTTCAACACATAAACATGCTGGAGCTTCGCGCTGTGCGACTGGCTCTCAAGCATTTCCTCCCGGCCCTGAGAGGAAGACATGTTCTTGTCCGGTTGGATAACACATCTACAGTCTACCACATAAACCATCAGGGGGGCACCAGGTCCAATCACTCACTGGCAGAAGCTCGGAGGCTTCTTCAATAGGCGTTGCCTCACCTTCAGTGTGTCAGAGCAGTTCATCTGTTTTTAAATGAGTACTTATTCGAAAATTTTATTTACAAATTGTAACAGAAGCATCAAATTAACATTTGATACCAAAGGTTTCCCACTTTGTCTCTTGTTTTCCACACAGCTCAATAACTGATGACATGTCCAATCCACACTCCTCTTCTTTGGATTACAGCTGTAACACGCACATTGAAGTTTGTGATGACATTGCCACACATTGCGAGAGGGATTCTCTGAATTTCTTTTTCATTTTCAGGAATTGATATTCCTGAAAATGAAAAAGAAATCTTTGTTATTTTGGAAATTGTACGAATTAAAAAAGTGGCAAGTTTTGGCCCACCCTGTATGTGTGTGTGTGTGTGTATATATATATATATATATATATATATATATATATATATATATATATATATATATATATATATATATATATATATATATATATATATATATAATACAGTTGTATGCAAGAGTTTGGGCACTCCTGATAATTTTTGTGATTTTCCTTTATAAATCATTGATTGTCTGGATCACAAATTTCAGTTAAACAGTGAAGTGAAATGAAGTTTCTAGTATTTACAGAAAGTGTGCAATAATTATTTAAACAAAATTAGGCAGATGCATAGATTTGGGAACCCTTGTCATTTTATTGATTTGAATACATTTAGCACTAATTATTGTAACACAAAATTGATTTGGTAAGCTCATTGACCCTTGACCTCCTTACACACGTGAATCCAATCATGAGAAAGGGTATTTAAGGTGGCCATTTGCAAATGTTTCCCCTCTTTGCATCTCTTCTAATGAGTGGCAACATGGGAGCCTCTAAACAACTCTCAAACGACCTGAAAACAAAGATTGTTCAACATCATGGTCTAGGGAAAGGATATAAAACAAAGCTATCTCAGAGATTTCGGCTGTCAGTTTCCACTGTGAGAAACATAGTGAGGAAATGGAAGACCGCAGGCACAGTACTAGTTAAGGCCTGAAGTGGAAGGCCAAGAAAAATCTCAGATAAGCTGAAGCAAAGGATAGTGAGAACAGTCATAGTCAACCCACAGACCTGCTCCAAAGACCTGCAACATGATCTTGCTGCAGATAGTGTCTCTGTGCATCGTTCAACTATACAGCACACATGCTATACAGCACTATACAGCACAGATGCTGTATGATGCTGTAATGCAGAGGAAGACTTTTCTGCGTACACACAACAAACAGAGTCACTTGAGGTATGCTAAAGCACATTTGGACAAGTCAGCTTCATTTTGGAATAAGGTGCTGTGGACCGATGAAACTAAAATTGAGTTATTTGTATATAACAAGGGGCAGTATGCATGGCTGAAAAAGAACACAGCATTCCAAGAAAAACACTCGCTACCTACAGTAAATTTTGGAGGTGGTTCCATCATGCTGTGGGGCTGTGTGGCCAGTGCAGGTACTGGGAATCTTGTTAAAGTTGAGGGTCACATGGATTCCAGTCAATATCAGCAGATTATTGAGAACAATATTCAAGAATCAGTGACAAAGCTGAAGTTGCATCAGGGCTGGATCTTTCAACAAGACAACGACCCAAAACACTGCTCAAAATCTACTCAGGCATTCATGCAGAGGAACAAGTACAATGTTCTGGAATGGCCATCTCAGTCCCCAGACCTGAATATTAGGGGTGTCGGAAAAAATCGATTCACGTCTGAATCGCGATTCTTATTTATTACGATTCTGAATCAATCCAAAATGTCCAAGAATCGATTTTTAAAAAGCATTTTATTAAACATTTCCTTGCTTACTCGCTGCGTGTACTGTTTGTCAGGCAACGGCGTCCGTACTACAGCATCTCCACGAGGGGCAGGGGGGTCCGGCGTGCTTCAAACATTTGTGACGAAGAGCTAATTCAGCCAGTACCGTCTTTGCTGAAGGCAAATGTTTGGACGCATTTTGGATTTTATTATTTGCTGCATAAGAAGGACCTTGACATGACTTATGCAGTGTGCAAAATCTGCAAAATGAAAGTTAAGTACTTCGGAAACACTTCAAATCCACAAGCCCACATGTTATGTCATCACCCAGACTACTGACCAGCGCTTCGCTAAACTGCCAGTCAACTCTGAACAAGCAAACCAGATAAGTAAATTTACATCTTTAGAATCACTTGATTAATCTTGTAAAGCTGCATTTTCTTAAACATAAACATTTTTTAAGTAATATAGCTATTTCTCAGAGCTCTTTGAATTGAAAATCGATTCTGAATCGAATCGTCACCCCAAGAATTGGAATCGAATTGAATCGTGAGTTGTTGTACAATTCACATCCCTACTGAATATTATTGAAAATCTATGGTGTGATTTTAAGCGGGCTGTCCATGCTCGGAAATCAACAAACCTGACTGAACTGGAGATGTTTTGTAAAGAAGAATGGTCCAAAATACCTTCAACCAAAATCCAGACTCTCATTGGAAGCTATAGGAAGCGTTTAGAGGCTGCAAAAGGAGGATCTACTAAATATTGATGTATTTTTCTGTTGGGGTGCCCAAATTTATACACCTGCCTAATTTTGTTTAAAGAATTATTGCACACTTTCTGTAAATCCTATAAAGTTCATTTCACTTCTCAAAAATCACTGTTTGTCTGCTATATGATATATTTAGCTGAAACTGCTGATCCAAACAACCAATGATTTATAATGGAAAACCATGGAAATCATCAGGGGTGCCAAAAACTTTTCATACAACTGTAGATATACATTTTTTTTAAAAAATCGATCTTTGGATGTGTGAATCGATCTGTGGGAATTAAAATGAGGATCAATTTAAAATCAGTAAATCGATCTTTTCAGCCCAGCACTATTAAAAACCTGTGTGTTTACAGTGCTTCTCTGTAAACCCTTGAATGAAAATAGATCAAAATGACCCCCTCCCCCCACACACACACTCTGAATTTGGATAATCCTAATGTTAACTTATTGTTTATTATTGTATTGCTACCATTAATATGATCTTTTTTAAACACCGTCTTACTCACTGTGATGGTCTGCTTGTAGATACAAACACATAATGTGACAAACAACATTTAATTCTGCCCCTCTGTATCATTTACAAATGATACATTTGTGATTACTTGATTCAGGTTCACAAATTCACTCATGAAAAAGCTGGATGAGATCTATATATATATATATATATATATATATATATATATATATATATATATATATGTGTGTGTGTGTGTGTGTGTGTGTGTGTGTGTGTGTGTATCTGCAGATGTGGAGCTCCATCTAGTTTGTACAATAATTTCACTTTGTTTACTTACACACACACACACACACACACACACACACACACACACACACACACACACACACACACACACACATGCACACACAAAGAATATCGATTTATCAAGGAAATTGATGTATATTTGTTATTTCTGTTTTGGTGTTTGGTGTTGCGGTCATATTAACTTGAAACTCCATCCAGTTTTTGTTTCTTTCCTCCAACATTCCTGATAGAGCAGCTCAAGTAAACTGTTTATCAGAATAATGACGAGTGAGAAAACCATGACAAATTGGATAATGAAACATGGTGAAATCTATGGAAAATTGGAAGTACACAGAAAGTCAAAATGTGGATCCAGATCTCTCTCTCTCTCTCTCTCTCTCTCTCTCTCTCTCTCTCTCCCCCACATTCTTAATACCTCAATATTATCCCTTTCCTTTACATATATATATTTTGGCTTTCATGTTTACCATACAACAGAAATTGGAATTTCTCATTGCTTCCTTACACCCGCTATGCTACTAATTGCCACTATTGCTACTTTTATTACAATCGCTGGCACAAATGCTATTGCAACCACTACTGTAATAAACCATCCATCCATACATCCATCCATTTTGTTACACTTTATCAGGAGTCGGGTCGCGGGGGCAGCAGCACAAGCGAAGCCGCCCAGACCTCCCGATCCACACACATCTCCCCCAGCTCCTCTGGGGGAACCCTGAAGCGTTCCCAAGCCAGCCGAGAGAAGTAGTCCCTCCAGCGTGTCCTGGGTCTTCCCCAGGGCCTCCTCCCAGTGGGACATGCCCGGAACACCTCTCCAGTGAGGCATCCGGAGAGCAACCAGAAAAGATGCCCGAGCCACCTTAGTTGGCTCTTTTCGATGTGGAGGAGCAGCGGTTCGACTCCGAGCTCCTCCTGAGTGAATGAGCTCTTCACCCTATCTCTGAGGGAGCGCCCAGCCACCCTGCGGAGGAAACTCATCTCGGCCGCTTGTACTCGGAATCTTGTTCTTTCCGTCATGAGCCAAATCTCATGACCATAGGTGAGGGTCGGAATGTAGATCGATCGGTAAATTGAGAGCTTTGCCCCCCTACTCAGCTCTCTCTTCACCACGACGGCCCGATAATAAACCACCACTGAAGTAACTGCTGTAACAAAAAACATTTATAATGTTTGTTTTTAGCCTTGGGTTTAACCTATAAAGACTGAATTTAAAGAGTTAAAGAGGATAGACCAACATGAAGACCAGAGAGCTGTCTATGCAAGAAAAGCAAGTTGTGAAAATAAGGAAAATCAATCAGAGCTATTGGACAAACATTGTGCATAGTCAGCACAACAATTTGGAATATCATAAAAAGAAAGAAACTACTGCTGTATTGAACAAAAGGCATCAAACAGGTCGGCCAAGGAAAACAACAGCAGTTGATGACAGAAATACTGCGAGAGCTGTGAAGAAAACCCCAAAAACATCAGTAAGTGACAACACCATCAACCTCCACAGTGCAGGGGTCAGTGTTGTATAGTAACGAAGTAAAAATACTTCACTACTGTACTTAAGTACAGTAGTGACACCCTCTCTACTTTTAAGATTAGGCTTAAAACTTTCCTTTTTGCTAAAGCTTATAGTTAGGGCTGGATCAGGTGACCCTAAACCACCCCTTAGTTATGCTGCTATAGACGTAGACTGCTGGGGGGTTCCCATGATGCACTGTTTCTTTCTCCTTTTGCTCTGTATGCACCACTCTGCATTTAATCATTAGTGATCGATCTCTGCTCCCCTCCACAGCATGTCTTTTTCCTGGTTCTCTCCCTCAGCCCCAACCAGTCCCAGCAGAAGACTGCCCCTCCCTGAGCCTGGTTCTGCTGGAGGTTTCTTCCTGTTAAAAGGGAGTTTTTCCTTCCCACTGTAGCCAAGTGCTTGCTCACAGTTTTGACCGTTGGGGTTTTTCTGTAATTATTGTATGGCTTTTGCCTTACAATATAAAGCGCCTTGGGGCAACTGTTTGTTGTGATTTGGCGCTATATAAAAAAAAATTGATTGATTGATTAAGTATGTTTTGGGAGACATTGTACTTGAGTTTTTTAAATTCAGCTTACTTTCACTTTTACTTCACTACATTTTCGACCTTAATTGCATACTTCTACTCCGATGCATTTTCTATTCGCCATGCGTTACCCGTTACCAAAAAAAAAAAACCACACACGAAAAAAGTAGTGTTTTCACCCAGAGACACCACTGATTACTAGTGACTGCAACGAAGTCAGGCCGATTTGCCATGGGGCATGTCCCGTAGGCTTTTTTGCAGTTGCACACTTGGGTGTTTGTCAGGAAAATGATCATTTCTCTACATTGATTACAGACCTGCAGCGGGTCTGTAATCAACTTTTCTGCAGCGTGGCTTTGCTTTGAACCTTGAACCAATCGAAGCAGTGATTCGCAGGTCGAAGCAGTGCTTTGATCTATGATTAGTGGATTGATTGTTTTATTTCGCTTTTTCCTACGTTTTCCCCACTAAAACCCTGAAGAGCATATGTCTGTGAGTAATATTTAATATTTTAATGTTAAACTGACCTGTTATGGTCTTCAGAAACAGTTGATAGATGTATTTTATAACTTAAAAACAGGACCGGTGCTAACGCGTTAGCATGTCTATGGCATTTTCAATGTTAAAGTTAGCATTAAGCTGTTCACATCAGCACGTTTGTGTTGATTTGTTTTCTGTATAATTTTTATTAATATATTATAGCAACAACAATAATAGTCTACATAATAGACAATAATAGTCAATAATAATAGACTAATAATAACTCAGCCACATGGGGTGTGCAGCCAGTACATTCTGAGTGCCGGCCCCAAGCCCGGATAAATGAGGAGGGTTGCGTCAGGAAGGGCATCCTGCGTAAAACAAGCCAACCCAACTATGCAGACTCAGAATCGAATTCCCATACCGGATCGGTCGCGGTCCGGGTTAACAACGTCCGCCACCGGTGCTATTGCCCAACAGGGTGCCGGTGGAAATTGGGCTACTGCTGGGCGAAGACGACGAAGAAGAGGAGGAAAACGTTGCCACAAACAGCGGGAGAAGAAGAAAACTAGAAGGGTGGAAATGAGAGTGGGGACTTTGAATGTTGGTAGTATGACTGGTAAAGGGAGAGAGCTGGCTGATATGATGGAGAGGAGAAAGGTAGACATATTGTGTGTGCAAGAGACCAAGTGGAAGGGAAGTAAGAGCAGGAGCATCGGCGGTGGATACAAGTTGTTGTACCATGGTGAGGACAGGAAGAGAAATGGTGTTGGGGTCATTTTAAAGGAAGAGTATGTTAAAAGTGTGTTGGAGGTTAAGCAAGTGTCTAACAAGGTGATGAGTGTGAAGTTGGAAATTGAAGGGGTGATGATGAATATCATCAGTGCATATGCCCCATAGGTAGGTTGTGAGATGAAGGAGAAAGAAGATTTCTAGAGTGTGTTAGATGAGGTGGTGGAGAGTGTGCCCAAGCATGAAAGAGTGGTGATAGGAGCAGACTTCAATGGGCATGTTGGTGAAGGGAACAGAGGTGATGAGGAAGTAATGGGTAGATATGGTATCAAGGATAGGAATGGGGAAGGACAGATGGTAGTTGATTTTGCAAAAAGGATGGAAATGGCTGTGGTGAATACCTACTTTAAGAAAAGGGAGGAGCACAGGGTAACATATAAGAGTGGAGGAAGGTACACACAGGTGGACTACATTCTTTATAGGAGATGCAAGCTAAAAGAAATCACAGACTGTAAGGTGGTAGCAGGAGAGAGTGTCACTAGACAGCATAGGATGGTTGTTTGTGGGATGACTTTAGAGGTAAAGAAGAAGAAGAGAGTGAGAGCTCAACAAAGGATCAGATGGTGGAAGCTGAAGGAGGAAGACTGTTGTGTGAAATTTAGCGAGCAGGTGAGAGAAGCACTAGTTGGAGGGGAAGCAATTTTGGACAACTGGAAAAGTACTGCAGATGTGGTGAGGGAGACAGCTAGGGCAGTACTGGGTATGACATCTGGACAGTGGAAGGAAGACAAGGAGACTTGGTAGTGGAATGAAGAGGTCCAGGAAAGCATAAGGAGAAAGAGGTTGGCGAAAAAGTTTTGGGATAGTCGGAGAGATGAAGAAAGTAGACAGGAGTACAAGGAGATGCGGTGTAAGGCGAGAAGTGGCAAAAGCAAAGGAAAAGGCATATTGCGAGCTGTACAAGAAGTTGAATAGTAAGGAAGGAGAAAAGGACTTGTACCGATTGGCCAGACAAAGGGACAGAGGTGGAAAGGATGTGCAGCAGGTTAGGGTAGTAAAAGATGCACATGGTAATGTGCTGACAAGTGAGGAGTGTGTGCTGAGAAGGTGGAGGGAATATTTTGAAGAGTTGATGAATAAAGAAAATGAGTGAGAGAAAAGGCTGGATGACGTGGTGAGAGTAAATCAGGAAGTAAAAGAGATTAGCAAGGACGAAGTGAGGGCTGCTATGAAGAGGATGAAGAGTGGAAAGGCAGTTGGTCCAGATGACATTCCAATGGAGGCATGGAAATGTCTAGGAGAGATGGCAGTAGAGTTTCTAACCAGATTGTTTAATAAAATCTTGGAAAGTGAGAGGATGCCTGAGGAGTGGAGACGAAGTGTGCTGGTTCCTATTTTCAAGAACAAGGGTGATGTGCAGAGCTGCAGTAACTACAGAGACATAAAGCTGATCAGCCACAGCATGAAGTTATGGGAAAGAGTAGTAGAAGCTAGGCTTAGAAAACAGGTGAAGATCTGTGAGCAGCAATATGGTTTCATGCCGAGAAAGAGCACTACAGATGCAATGTTTGCTCTGAGAATACTGTTGGAAAAGTACAGAGAAGGACAGAAAGAGTTACATTGTGTGTTTGTGGACTTAGAAAAAGCTTATGATAGGGTGCCAAGAGAAGAGTTGTGGCATTGTATGAGGAAGTCTGGAGTGGCAGAGAAGTATGTTAGGGTAGTGCAGGACATGTACAAGAATAGTGTGACAGCGGTGAGATGCGCAGTCGGAATGACAGACTCATTCAAGGTGGAGGTGGGATTACACCAAGGATCAGCTCTGAGTCCTTTCTTGTTTGCAGTGGTGATGGACAGGTTGACAGATGAGATCAGATAGGAGTCCCCATGGACTATGATGTTTGCAGATGACATTGTGATCTGTAGTGAGAGTAGAGAGCAAATTGAGTCTAGTCTGGAGAAGTGGAGATATGCTTTGGAGAGAAGGGGAATGAAAGTCAGTAGAAGCAAGACTGAGTACATGTGTGTGAATGAGAGGGAGCCCAGTGGAATAGTGCAGTTAAAAGGAGTAGAAGTGGTGAAAGTAGATGAGTTTAAATATTTGGGGACAACTGTTCAAAGTAATGGAGAGTGTGGTAGAGAGGTGAAGAAGAGAGTGCAGGCAGGGTGGAGTGGGTGGAGAAAGGTGGCAGGAGTGATTTGTGACCGAAGAATATCAGCAAGGGTGAAGGGGAAAGTTTACAAAACAGTAGTGAGACCAGCTATGTTGTATGGTTTAGAGACAGTGGCACTAACAAAAATACAGGAGGCAGAGCTGGAGGTGGCAGAGCTGAAGATGTTGAGATTCTCTTTGGGAGTGACAAGAATGGACAAGATTAGGAATGAACATATCAGAGGGACAGCTCAGATGGGACGGTTTGGAGACAAAGTCAGAGAGGCGAGATTGAGATGGTTTGGACATGTGCAGAGGATACCCAGGGTATATAGGGAGAAGGATGCTGAGGATGGAGCCACCAGGCAGGAGGAGAAGAGGGAGACAATACAATACAATACAATACAATTTTAGAGAAAGAGACAAAAAGAACCTAATGAAACAAAACACAACAGAAAAGATAAAACTGTGTAACAACGAAAATAAATAAATACATATAGAAATAAATGACTGTTTCCTGTGAACACCTAGTAGCCTACTCTCGTTTAGGTTTTGAAACCTTGTTTCTGAAGTGTTTTTGTGTGATGTGCACAATTTTCAGTATTTTGGCTAATACTATCAGTCATTTACAAGCCTTGTAATATAAAAAAAATCAGTCCATTTTTGATTATTTACATTTACTTGTACTTTTACTTTCAATACTTGAGTACATTTAGTTGTACATTACTTGTCATACTTAAGTACAATAAATACTAGATACTTTAAGACTTTTACTTGAGTAGCATTTCAATAAGTGACTTGAACTTCTACCAAAGTCATTTTTTTAATGAGTATCTGTAGTTTTAAGTGTGATTTTCCGGTACTTTATACAACACTAGCAGGGGTGAAGGTTTGGAGAAGACTCCGAGAGCACAAATACAGAGGCCATACCACAAGATACAAACCACTCAACAGCAGTAAGAAGCGGAAGGCCAGATTAGAATTTGCAAAGAAGTACAGAGGTGAGACCTGATGAGACCAAGATTATGATCTGAAGCATACAGGATCATCTGTGAAGCATGGTGGAGGTCATGTCATGGCTTGGCTTCTGGAACAGGCTCATTAAAATTTATTGATGATGTAACTAATGATGGGCGCAGCAGAATGTATTCAGAAGTGTACAGAAATATTTTGTCTGCCAATTTACGGAGAAATGCATCTAAACTAATCAGGGGGAGGTTTATCATGCAGCATGACAATGACCCCAAAGCACAGTGCCAACAAAACAAAGGACTTCATCAAGGGAAAAAAGTGGAAGGTTTTAGTATGGCCAAGTTAGTCACCTGACCTTAACCCAGTGGAGCATGCACTTCAGAGGAAGAAGAGGAGACTGCAGGGAGAAATCCCCCGAAACAAACAAAAACTGAAAGAAGCTGCAGTAAAAGCCTGGAACAGCATCACAAATGAAGAATGCAACAGTTTGGCAAGCAAAGGTTATGTCACCAAATGTTATTTACTTGAAGATTATTTTTTCCTTTACTTTTTGTCACCTAAAAAATGTTGCATCTAATACAAAAGGTAATATATTGTTTAACCAGAGTCTCAAGGTTTTTTTTTCATGCTCCCGTCACGAAATGATTCAAATTTTCATGACGGGGTTTTTTAAACTCACTATTACTAACCCTACCCCTACCCCCAACCCTTAACCATAACCTAACCCTACTCCTTCCCCTAACCATAACCACCCCGACCCCCATGCGTCACTTTTAATTTCGTGCAGCTGTCACCAAATGTATTAGAATAAATTTGTGCTCCCATGATGAATATTTTGCACTTTCTGTGACACTATCACAAACCAGTAGAATAATGTATATTTCGTGTTGCTGAATGCTGTGAGACTGGGTTGCGTTTTAATACATCTAAATGTAAACACCAGGAAATAAACACTGAAATTCTGAACTTTTGTCTCATATTCATCTTTTGATCTTAAATCCAAATGTTTTCAGTGAACAACAAAAACAAAGGAGTTGGTGTTGCTGTTCCAGTACTTTTGAAGGAGACTGTAACTGCAGTAGCACTTAGAAACTCATTTGCACTGTAAAAACAAGAGCAATCTGAGATTTCTGATGTTCACTAATCCGGATCGGGATCGCCGCCAAAATTCAGTGGAGTCTTCCATGCCCTAATATCTATCTGTCGTGCAAATTTGGTGAGAATCCGTGAAGTAGTTTTGACGTAATCCTTCAAAGCCTATATAAAGTGAAATCTTGATCCAGAATCTAGATCCAGATCACTTCCAAAATTCAGTGGAGGTTTCCATGCGCAGTCTCGTTTGAACCCCTATGTGATATCACGAGATTTGACCACACATGGGGACAGCCGGCACAAACACAGCAAAGAATCCCCAGGAGGAATGTGGGAGTTTTAGCACAAACCATTCAGCCCTGCTCGGTAAACTTAAAAGCATTCTCGCTGTCACCCAGCAGACCTGCCGGCTTAAGACATGAAGGTTTAAAATGGTTTCCGCTGAAACCCCCGTCCTCCGAATGGTTTGTGCTGACACTCTCACACTCCATCCGGGGATTAGTTTCTTCCCACAAACAGTGTCAATTCTAACGGGAAAATGGTGTATTGTTTTGTTTTCGGCTGCAATCATGGAAGCTGTCGCAAAAAGTGCAGTTTTTTCAGTTCCCAGTGGAGAAGGGAAGATGAGGCAAATGGGAGAGGGTGTGTCAGCCTACACAGCTAACCAGAGTAGCTGTGTTCTCTCACCGCCTCGACGTGTTTGAGCTCTGGATCATAAACAAAACGCAACACATGTCCACTTTCCAGTGCATCATCACTTTGCATTTTCACTTTGCTTGCGTGTAATTTGCCCAAAAACTCGGAGAAAGTGTCATGTTTCTGTCCCCGGAAGTAGAGAAATTACGTCATATGTGTCATATTTTACCCTTTTAGCACCCGCCCTCAAATGAGACTGCGTTGTCCAATAGCTATCTCTGGTGCAAATTTATATACAGTATATAACCTTTATTTAACCAGATAAAAAAGCCCACTGAGATCAAATCCTCTTATACAAGGGTGACCTGTTTAAGAAAGGCAGCAGCACACATCATAATAAACAAGTTAACATCATCAAGGGAACATTAAAATAATTAAAATACAACCTATATACAAGTAAACAATCAACTTGGTCATTCTAACAATATATGAGTTAAAACAAATTAAAATTTAGAAACAGGGGAAATGTGCAAAAGAATTTCATTCGCGATTGCTTAAAATAGACCGGAAGACGTTCAAAGAAATCAACCCAGACAGTTTCAGTTCAGATTGGAGGACATTCCAATCAGAGGGAGCAGAAAAACTAAAAGCTTTCTTTCCTGTTTCAGTGCGAACACGAGTTACACGGAACTACAACATGTCATTTGAGTGCAGAGCATAACGGCTTTCAGATCTCCAAAGTAAAGTGGATGAATAGGTTGGAAACCCGCCCAATAAGAGCCTTGTAAACTAGAGTCATCCAATGTGTATATCGTCTTAGATACAAAGAAGGCATGCCAGCATTGGTATACAACTCACAGTGGTGGGTGAGGCGGCTACAACCAGTGATGAATCTCAAAGCACAATGATAGTGGGGTCAAGGACTGTAGACAACTGGTTGAAATACACATATACACGACATCACCGCAGTCCAGTACAGGCAAGAAGGCAGCAGTTATCAGGAGCTTCTGAGCTCTTAAGGAAAAACATGACTTTTTGTCACTCACCTTCTTCGGTATACTGCAGTAAATAAAACTGATTGTGGTGCAGCAGGGTTTAATTATGCGCACGTGAAAGTGATTTGTCGTGGCGCACAGTGAAATGTGACACCGCGTTACAATTCGTGTCACAACTTGACAGTTTCCCTGTCAATTCGTAATAAGGTGTGACAGTATGGGCTCCAAGAACCAACACAGGAAACACTATGAATGCTGTCACACTCAAATTTCTAACAAGAGACTGTGATCCACAATATCAAATGCCTTCGAAAGATCAAGAAGCAGTGCAACCCAAAACCTTTTAGAATCCAATTCCTCAAACACATCATTTAGAACTTTTAAATTAGCAGTAACTGCTGTAGGTTAGTGATTAGAACTGCTGCCTCACAGCGAGAAGGTCATGGGTCATGGGTTCGATTCCCACCTGTGGCCTTTCTGTGTGGAGTTTCCATGCTCTCCCTGTGTCTGCATGGGTTCTCTCCGAGTGGTCCTCCTCCCCCCCACATCCAAAGACATGCAGGTTAGGTAAAATTGTCCTGAAAAAAGGTTAAATTGTCCGTAGTTGTGCGTGCGAGTGTAGATGTATTTGTTTGTCTATGTGTGGCCCTGTGACAGACTGGCGTCCTGTCCAGGATATACCCCGCCTCGCACTCTGTGACTGCTGGGATAGACTCCAGCCCCTAGCGACCCTTAATTGGACTAAGCTGTTGAAGATGAGTGAGTGTGTGTGTGTGTGTGTGTGTGTGTGTGTGTGTGTGTGTGTGTGTGTGTGTGTGTGTGTGTGTGTGTGTGTGTGTGTGTGTGTGTGTGTGTGTGTGTGTTGCTTTCTAAAACCAGAATGAAGAGTGTTTAAAATATTGTTTGATTCTAAGAAGTCCTTCAATTGATCACAGACCATCTTTTCAAATAGTGTTGCCAAAATGCATAATTTATAAATAGTTCTGTAATTATTCACATTTGAAGGTTCTCCTCCTTTTAGCATTGGACAACAAAAACAGATTTCCAAACTTTAGGGAGTTTGTTCTTGCTTAGGTTCAAATTAAAAGTACAAGTTAGAGGCTCAGCAATCAGCTCTGTAGCCAACTTAAAAAAAAAAAAAAGAAAGATCCAAACCAGCAGGACCAGCTGATTTTTTGGAATCCAACATCTTTTGGAATCTTTTGGAACATTTTTTGGAATCCAACATTCAACAGGAAGACATCTTACTCCAGCAGGTTCTCTGTTTGAAGCAGCTTTGTTAAATCAATGTTGAGGGAATCAAACAAGTGCACTGCTTCAATGAAATGTTCATTAAAGTAATTTAACATGGCACATTTATCAGTCAGATTTGTAGAATCTTTGACCAGGAAATTAGGCAGCTCACAAGGAGACATAGCACCAGAGAAAATCTCACAACCTTCCAAAACATCTTGGGATCTTTAAAATTTTCAGTGATTTTAGATCAATAAAATTCAGATTTATTCTTCTTAATTAAGAAGGTGCAGTTGTTGCGGAGCTGACAAAAAGTCAGTCAGCCTCTGTTTTAGTTTTTCGTGCCTTGGACCAGACATGGTCCCTTTCTTTTAAAAGGTGTCCAAATGTGGTGGTAAACCAATGATTATTCTGCCCGTTTATTCTAAATTTATGTAACGGAGCATGTTTATTAATTAGCTTCAACAATTCATCATAAAAAAAATTGCCAGGCCAACTCAGAATCTCTTTTAAATAAAAAGCATGGTTTAACTTGGCATTTCTGACTACTACAATCACACAATGGTCACTCAAATCCTTCCCCAAAACCTCAACATCAGAATACTTGTGGGGGGGCATTTGTTATTATTAAATTGAGGAGCGATGATCTAGAGGGATGTTTGATTTTGGGCCGAGTTGGACTGTCTATTAACCAACTTAGATTCAGTGAGACACAGATAGATTTCAGGCTATATGAATCTGAAGATAACCAATCAAGGTTTAGGTCCCCCACTAGCACTAGCTCACCAGAGTTTAGCCCTTAGATACAATTATTTAAAGAACTTAGCACCTCGCAGCAGGCTGTGGGGGGGCCTGGAACAGACCATAACTGTGAGGGACTGTCACTGCTGGAATTCAAGTTTCAATGCCAGAAACTCAAACTGTTTCCTAATAGTAGAGAGCAGAGTCACACTGAACTTGTGTTTTTATATAAATGGCTACACCTCTGCCTTTCTTGGGACAATCACAACAGAAAACATTGTAACTGTTAAGAGCAACACCATAATCTGAGACTGATTTACTCAACCAAGTCTCGGACAACACGAGGATATCAGGTTCCATTGTCTGTACCCAAATTCATACTAAATCAGTTTCAGGAAGCAGGCTCCTGACATTTAAATGTAAAATTCCAAGACCTGATGTGGCTCAGAAACTATCAGGGGTATTGATATATTTCAGAGAAGGTGAGGGTCTGGGACTGGGCTGAACATTGCCAAAGAATAGGAGAAGAAGAAGAAAACATTTCCTCTTCACATTAAAAATTGAGCCCTTGGTATTGATACTGGAAATTTTCAGGTCAATGAGTGAATTTTCTGTGTGCATAAAACTGCCCTGCAAGACAGATATACACATCAAAGCAAAGAAGATTCACTTGATTTAATCCCGGCAGATAGCAGGGCAGCATTTGACGTCAAACCACTTTATCAACATCCGATAACGACCAGGTACAAGTATCTGAACTGGAGAAATCCAAAGGTGTATGGGGGACGTGCCTATGCACCCCACCACCACCGTTCAACAGTACCGACCCATGGAAAACACAGGAGAATACAAGAGATAATACAATAATTACATTTATTGTTACGGTCTGTAAAATACAAATTGAGGGAAGGAAGAAAATGAATTACTTAAACAACACAAAGACATTCGGAATCCAGCTAACGGCTGTGTTAGCTGTGTTTCGGACCATCCCCAGTAACCAGCGGCAGACAGTGTCCTGATATTGATGGCCAGTAAGCACCTGCGGCCTTTCTGTGTGGAGTTTGTTTGTTGTCCCCGTGTTTGCGTGGGTTCCCTCCGGGTGCTCCCGCTTCCTCCCACATCCAAAGACGTGCAGGTTATGGCCCAGTCACACGGCACTTAATGAAGGGCAACAAAGCCCTAACGAAACAACAAATCTGGGCTTTCTTTGGCATCATTTAACCTTCGCGCAGCTTCATTCCTGCAGCGGTCGCTTCGTCAGGATTTTTAAACTGTCAAAAAATTTGAACGAAGGGCAACAAAAATCTCAGTTTGTCCGTATTTTGATTTGCTGTCGTTCTTGACATTTTTTAATTGTTTGTTTAGTTTTTCTAATGTTAGCGTTTACTTTGACTTCGTTCAACCAGCTAAATGTTTTCACACAGTACAGATGCCGGTTTGTGAGCGCTGCTGCTGCATTCTTGCACCGCTGGAAATTACAGGGCAAACTCAGCCTGTTTGCTTGGATTTTTTTTTTTTTTTTTTTTCATCTGGGTAGGGGGTCAGCTTCAATGGGCTCAGGCACCTTACATAGGCCAGAATTAATCTTTTGTGTGGATACCGCCTGCAGCGGCAGCAGCTTCTGCGTGCACCTCTTATTTTTTATCAAATATAACAATATGAGTGTAGCAATGACAATCCAGCCCTTATGTACATATGGTACAAATGATTATATAAAGAGCTGTTCTGGAAGGCAGAATTCACGTTGTGGATCAGCTGCAGCTGGTGGAATAACCACCAGCTGAGTCAATGTGAGTTCACACGGACTGATCAGTTTGCTACTGTGATATATTCAATCATCTTTATACTTATATTTATTCCCCCTTTTGACAGTTTTCTGTTATAAATCAATATATATAGCTTAGTAACGTAATACAGTGATACTGTAGTGACCACAGCACACCAGAGTTTTTTTTTAATTGGAACAAGACGGAGCGTGCAGCGTGGACAGTGAGGATTCTGATGATGAAGGAGATGGTCCCTCTTTTGTTCTGGAATCAGAGCAGGTGGACCCGCTGACGTGTGCACAGATCTCCACAGCTTCTGTCTGCAGTTTCTCCAGGACTCAGGTACTATGAGCTCCATCCCAGCACCGAGTCCTGGAACTCAGAGATGCAGACACACACTGTTCCAGCTGTGGCTCCAGGCACGTTTTGTTTAAAGTGTTGAGATCAACGTTAGCTTCGGTCTTGTTTCCTTACTCTTTTGTCCCTTTTGTGCTCCTGATTCGCAGGCTATTCAGTGATAAAGCTCTTTTGTCCACCTTTTCTCAATGAATTGTGATGTTTTTACTTTTCTCCCTTCGTTCAGGAATCGTCATATGCCGTGTGACTGGGCCATTAGGTGGATTGTAAACTTTAAGTTGTCTGTAAGTGTGTGTGTGTGGGGTGGATGTATTTGTTTGTCTATGTGTGGCACTGCAACAGACTGGTGTCCTGTCCAGGATGTACCCCGCCTCACACTCTATGACCGTTGGGATAGGCTCCAGCCCCCCATAACCCTTAATTGGACTAAGCGGTTGAAGATGAGTGTGTACGTGTGTGTGTGTGTGCTGTGTTGCTTCCTATAACCAGACTGAACAGTGTTTAAAATATTGTTTAATTCTAAGAAGTCCTTCAATTGATCACAGACCATCTTTTCAAATAGTTTTGCCAAAATGCATAATTTATAAATAGTTCTATAATTATTCACATTTGAAGGTCTCCCTCCTTTTAGTAGTAGGACAACAAAAACAGATTTCCAAACTCTAGCGAGTTTGTTTATGCTTAGGCTCAAATTAAAAATAGAAGTTAGAGGCTCAGCAATCAGATCTGCAGAAAACTAAAAAAAATTAAAATAGATCCAAACCATCACGACCATCTGATTTTTTGGAATCCAACATCTTCAACTCCCTACAGACCTCAGACACACACACACACAGGTTTAAAAAGAAATGAAGTCTTTCGGACCAGCCCCGGTAACCAGCGGCAGAAAGTGTCCCGATATTGATATTGTAGGAGTAGGGTTAGGAAGAGTAAGTTAAAAATCACCCCGTCACAAAAATTTTACTCATTTCGTCATGGGAGCACGAAAAAAAAAGTGATACTGGGCTGGGTAAGAAGCCTACAGAGCATCAAAAGTGAAAGTTAAAAAAAGCCAAAAACTATTTGCAAATATAAGTACACAAATATACACCAGGTATACTGAGCACTACTTGTTTACTGGCTACTACTGTTCCTCTCCTTCCCATCCTCTCTGTTCCTGTTACTCCTCCCTGAGTGAAGAGTTGTACAGTCTGATGGCCTGAGGAACAAAGGAGTTTTTCAGTCTGTTGGTCCTGCACTTTGGAAGGAGCGGTCTGTGGCTGAAGAGGCTCCTCTGGTTGCTGATGACAGTGTGCAGAGGCATCATCCATAATGTCCAGCAAATTGTCCAATGTGCTCTTCTCTGCCACCGTCACCAGACAGTCCATCTTCATGCCAACTACAGAGCCAGCCCACCTGATCAGTTTGTCCAGTCTCAATGTTTCCTTCTTGGATGTGCTACCTCCCCCAGCACACCACAGTGTAAAAGAGCATGCTGACTACTAAGGACTGGTAGAACATCCGCAGGACTTTCATGCAGATATCAAATGACCGCAGCCTCCTCAGAAAGTACAGCCTGCTCTGTCCCTTCCTGTGCAGGTGGTTGGTGTGGGTTGTCCAGTCCAGTTCACTGTCCAGCCACAGCCCGAGGTACTTGTAGGAATCCACAGCCTCCACCTCAGCTGCCTCGATCAGAACTGTTTGCAGTCTTGGTTAAAGTCAATGATCAGCTCCTTTGTCTTGGAGGTGTTGAGCTGTAGATGGTTTGTGTGGCAGCAGGCAGTCCTTCAGTCCTGTACTCCTCTCTGTCATCCCTGATGCATCCAACAATGGCTGTGTCATCTGTGAACTTCTAGATGTGACACAGCTCAGAGTTGTAACAGAAGACAGAGGTGTGCAGAGTGAAGAGAAGAGGGGCTAGCACCGTGCCCTGGGGTGCTTCAGTGCTGCTGATCACAGTGTCAGACATGGTGTCCCTCAGCCTGACATACACATGTGCCTGTTGGTGAGGTAGCTGGAGGCTACCTCTGTCCTGGGCTGTCCTCTGGACTCTCTGGAGGAGGTGGCTGAGAGGAGGGCGTTAGCCACGTTCAAATCCATCATGGACAACTCCTCTCACCCTCTGCACCAGACTGTAGTGGAGCTGAGTAGCTTCTTCAGTGACAGACTGAGGCACCCTCAGTGCAAGAAGGAATGATACAGCAGGTCGTTCCTCCCTGCTGCTGTCAGACTGTACAATAACACTGTGAAATAACCAAATATATATATATTCTATTTCTACCTCATTTCCTTATTTTATTGTATTGTTACAAGTATTATTATTATGCTTATCCTTGCACACACTGTTTGATGCACATTTTCCTTTACTCACACCCATCTTGTGTGTTTTTTAAGAGCTGACGTAATGTGAATTTCTCCACTGTGAGAACAATAAAGTCTTTTCTTATCTAAACTATTGTCTCTGTGCATGGTTCTCTAGTTGCACAGTAGCACAGAGGAAAGAGCTTCAGAGGGTCATACGTGCTGCCCAGTGGCTAGTCGGAGGCCGTCTCCTCCTCTCACTTGAAGAGCTGCACTGGTCCGGTCGCCTCAAGGGTGCTGTGAGAATGCTTCAAGATCCCTCACACCCCGGTCATGGACTGTTTGAACGCGTGCCTCTAGGCAGATGCTTCAGATCCATAAAGTCAAGGACAAACAGACTAAGGAATAGCTTCAAGCCATCAGTCATACATCACTAAATGCTGCTAAACAGTGTACCACATGCAATAAATCATCACCATTTGCAAGATGTGCAATATTTTTTGAATGTTCAACATGTGCTATATATATATATATATATATATATATATATATATATATATATATATATATATATATATATATATATATATATATATATAAATGGCTGAGTTGGTGGGTTGCATGTCATGTGGCATGGATTATTCATACCATATGCCATTGTGTTTCATTGACCATGCAATAGCTATTTTTTAGCATGCAATTTTGGTACTATATGATGATGATGATGATGAATACTTTATTGAGCAAGTTAAAAACATTTATACATTGCGCACATTCATCTTTGAAAATCCGTACATTACTCAAAGGGAGTAGAATGAAGTAAAACTTATATTTTCTACCCCCTTTCACATGTTTTATTTTCGACTACGCAGACAAGAATAAATAAAAAATTTTGAGATCATATATACCTATATAAACACACACCTTGCATTATACATATCAACATGTATTTACATAAATACACTACCTCTATACACAAATACCCTTGCATACACCAATACACACACTAGATTCAATGAGATTTGACAGTATAACACTTTTAACCCACATACATGCACCCATGGGCACCCAGCCCATGCATGCATGCACGCACATTTACCTATATTCGATTAAACTTGATGATATATTAATTTTTTTTTTCCCCACACACATGTATCATGGGCAACTCGTGTGCATTCATATTTCCCATACGTTCGACATGCCCAAATAATATAACAGTTTAGATCCACAAACATGCACACCTGTATGTATACTAAGAATTATGTTATTCAGTTTCATATTTTTTTAATATTTTGAGTTTTACATTTCTTTTGAATTGATGTACTGTAGTACATACTTTGATGTCCTCAGTTAGATTATTCCATAAATCCACCCCATGTCTCGTAAGGCACATTTGTTTCATTGTTGTACGAGCATACTGTTTTTTAAAATTATATTTCCTTCTTAGATTGTAATCTCCCTCTCTTTCACTAAACAATTTTTGGAGGTTATCTGATAGTAGGTTTTGTTTCACTTTAAAAATAATTTGTAAAGTTTTAAATTCTGCAAGATCTCTAAATTTTAGTATTTTGATTGTAAAAACAGTGTACTCGTATGATCTCTGAAGCCTACATTATGGATGATTCTTATTGCCCTTTTCTGTAACTTAAAAAGTGTGTCTTACTTACTTTTATATGTATTACCCCATACCTCAATGCCATAGCTAATATATGGTAATATTAATGTGCAATAAATAATATATAAGGACTCCTGATCTAAGAAATGTTTGGCTTTCCCCATTGTGGAAATACTTCTGGCCATTTTGGATTGTATGCTAGCAATGTGGGGTTTCCAGCACATCCTGTGATCAATTATTATTCCTAAAAATCTATGTTGGTTAACCCTTTCAATAGGAACCATGTCAATTTTAAGATTTACTTTTGTTTTCATTTCTCGGTTTCCAAAGAGCATTAATTTTGTCTTTGAAATATTAAGTGACAATTTATTACTATCAAACCAATTTTTTAATTTAATAATTTCTATTTGCATTTCGATCACAAGTTGTTCCAGGTTTTCCCCAGAACATACTATCGTTGTGTCATCAGCAAAGAGGATAAATTTCAGTTTTTCAGAGATGAATTGCAAGTCATTTATATAAATTAAAAAAAGTTTAGGTCCTAAAACGGACCCTTGTGGAACTCCACAATGTATCTGTTTAAACAAAGATTTATATTCTCCTATTTGTACATATTGTTGCCTGTTGTTTAAATAAGATTGGAGCCAATTTAGTGCAATACCCCTTATGCCAATTTTTTCCAATTTACGTAATAATATGTTGTGGTTAATAGTATCAAATGCCTTTTTTAAGTCAATGAAGATCGCCATTGTATGTTTCTTTTTATCAATATTATTTGTTATTTCTTCCACTAAATCAATTAAAGCTAAAGTTGTTGATCTATTTTTTCTGAAACCATACTGGTTATCATTTAATATCTTGAACTTTTCAATGTATTGATCTAACCGAACTGTATATAGTTTTTCTAAAATTTTTGAGAATTGAGATAACACAGATATAGGTCTATAATTTGAGAATAGATACTTATCTCCACTTTTATATATAGGTGTAATTTTGGCAATCTTCATTTGACTTGGAAACTCTCCATTAATAAAAGATAAGTTATAGATATGACTTAGAGGTTTTGCAATTTCATTAATGACTTGTTTAATTATTGTAGTGTCCAACTTATTGCAATCTACTGATTTTTTTGCCTTCAATTCATTAACAGTGTTTATTATTTCCATTTCGTCTGTTGCTGATAGAAAGAATGAATTTGAGTTTACTTGTTCAGTACCTATTTCTGAGGCTGAATATGGCATTTTTATTTCAGCTGCCAATTCTGGCCCTATATTGACAAAATAATGATTAAATGCATTTACTAGCTCTTCGTTGTTATAGATCTTTTTATCACTGTCAATGAAATAGTCCGGCAAGGTACTACAGTTCTCCTTTTTCCTGATGATACTATTTATTACATTCCAGAGACCTTTAATATTTCCCTTGTTTTGTTCTAGTTGTGTTTTATAATACATCTTTTTACAATTTCTTAATACACATGTCAACTTATTTTTATATATTTTATATTTATTTTCTGTTTCGATTGTTCTTTCTTTAATAAATACCCTGTATAGCCAGTTTTTCTTTTTACAGGCATTAATTAAACTGCTTGTCATCCATGGGTTGGTTTTAGCTTGTTGTTTGATTTGGATTGATTTCACAGGGCAACATTGATCATAGAGAGTCAAAAATTTATTCAAAAAAGTGTTATAAGCCGAGTTAACCTCAGTTTCATCTAATATTACTTTCCAGTCTTGTTTTAATAGACTTTGTTTGAATATCATTATTGATTCATTTGTTTTTACTCTTATGAAATTAGTAATCTTAATATTTTTCTTGGCTTTCCTATAGTTATAACTTATTTTCATAGTTAAAAATACTGGTAAGTGGTCACTTATATCGTTTATTAATATGCCACTGGAAATGTCATTGTTTAATATGTTAGTGAAAATATTATCAATTAGTGTGCTATTGCACACCCCGACCCCCGCGCTCACACTAACGTGGGCGGTGTTTAGCTAAACATAGAGGAGTTTATTTTGCTGGTAGTGTTGTGTGGGCCGCCAGAAGAGGAGGTACTGCTGGCCCACCACCAGAGGGCGCCCTGCCTGAAGTGCGGGCTTCAGGCACGAGAGGGCGCTGCCGCCACGGACACAGCCGGGAGTGACAGCTGTTACTCATTACTTCCTGACAGCTGTCACTCATTCTTCATCATCTCACTCCATAAAACCCAGACGTCATCTCCACCTCATCGCCGAGATATCGTACTTCATTGAAGGTAATATCCTCAGCCGTTTTGTGTTACAATATATCTGTATATTGTAAGTGTTTGCAGGAGTACCGGTTCCTCTTTCTGTGGAAGCTGAGTGAGTGCAGGACGGCACTCTTTTCCCCTGAGGAATCACTGCGGTACTCATCACATATTGAGTGAGAGGTGGAGGTGGCATTCCCACCGTTGTTGTTACTGGGTGTACACACGCCCACACTTGACTGTCTTTGTTCTCGCCAGCAGTACCAGATCCGACAGTCGGGGACGGTGATCACCTGGAAATTCGGGACTTGGCGGCTCCAGTATTCACCAGGTTCGGTGGTGGCGGAAATCGTGTGGTTCCGGCTCTTCTCAGGACAGACGTCTTCTATCCTCGAGCCTGCCCACACGTCACCTTTGTAATTTGATTGTAATCATATTCTGAGATTGTATATTTGTTGTGCACATTTCACAACATTAAATTGTTCCTTTTTGGCTCATCTATTGACCGTTCATTTGCGCCCCCTGTTGTGGGTCCGTGTCACTACACTTTCACAACAGGTAGATGACGATTTGAAAAAGCTTATTGACGGTGCTAATTCTTCTAACACACACACACACACACAAAAACAAATCCACTCCGCTACATGCCGTCTGGAGGCATGAAGAGCTGTTAGGATGAAAAGCTGATGTGAGTTTTCGCTGGACTGAGGAACTATAGAAAGTCTTTTTTTTCTTTTGGAAGTACACGAAGTCAGTGCACAGCATCACCGGACTACATTGTCATCCATTATCTGACTCTTAACTGACAATTGGAGATGAAAGAGGTAATACATGCGTTTGAATGTGTGATACAGATACTCATATGTTTTGTGCTTTCAGCATCTGTATCAGCTGGAAAAAAGCCACAGGAAAAAATGTTACTGTTGTCATTACACGGTTGTAGAAAGTTGCACTTTCCAATTCAGCACAGATCCAGCTTCCAGTCTAACAAATCTAAATCATTCCGGGCTAAAAATGTGAGGAGAAACACTCAATGTGTCATCTTAAATTTAATGTTCAGATACTCCCATGGTTTCACTTTCTTTTTATTACTTGTCTTTGCTGCCATCATAAACTTATTCGCTCTGTGGCACGCCTCACTCTGTGCACTCATTCATCATCTGGACTTGTTTGCCAATCAGTCACACCTGTTCTGTATCAGTAATCAAGGGCAACTTTTCAGACTCCTAAATAATGCATTGGCTGCATTTCGACAGCGCTTTTTCCATCTGATGCAGACGCTTGAAGCATTTTACAATGCCTCACATTCATTCATTCACGCACACCCCAACATCAGGGGGTGATTAGCGATCTTGCTCAAGGACACCTCAGTGATTTTTGTGTCTCGTCAGGTCGTCTGCTCCCCTCCACAGCATGTCTTTTTCCTGGTTCTCTCCCTCAGCCCCAACCAGTCCCAGCAGAAGACTGCCCCTCCCTGAGCCTGGTTCTGCTGGAGGTTTCTTCCTGTTAAAAGGGAGTTTTTCCTTCCCACTGTAGCCAAGTGCTTGCTCACAGGGGGTCGTTTTGACCGTTGGGGTTTTACATAATTATTGTATGGCCTTGCCTTACAATATAAAGCGCCTTGGGGCAACTGTTTGTTGTGATTTGGCGCTATATAAAAAAATTGATTGATTGATTGATTTAACCAATGTCTTTGTGATTAAAGCCCACTTTGTGATTGAATTTTTCATGGACACTGCTAATTTTAATATTTGTTGGCTCAAGTTTGGTGAAAGATCATGTTCAGTCAGAGCATTTACCTTATTATTAATTTGTTGTTGTTGTTGTTGTTGCTGGTTTTCATTTTTTTTTTCTCAAAATGTCTTTTTAAAGGCGTTGTGTGCTCGGTCTTCACAAACTGATAATAACAGGTGGATTCAATTACTCCAAGACTTGTACATATGGAGACAATAAAGAGGACTCATTAATTTGCTGTTAATGAGACACCTGGTTGTTATGATGGACGGCATGTTTCATGTAACCACAGCAATCTCCATGTGGAGAGCCAGTGTGAATTACTGGAAATGCTCAGCGTTATGAGTGTGCATGATGGGTGGTCAAAAGGACAGCATGTAACCGACACTGTAGGACAGACCGTGTTTCATATATGCAATCAGTTTGGACTCATAACTCACAAAATTGACAGTCACTTTCCACAAAGCATTATTATTTCAAAATCCTGCATTAGCGTATAGCTACTCAAAATATAATAAAAATGTAAACTTACACCAAAGCTAAAAAACAAACCAAAAACAAAACAAAAGCCTGCACTCATCTCTGTATGATTGGAATCAGTGCTGGACACAGTTAAGCTAATCAGCTAGCAGCTACTGAGTTCAGCTAACACTTTTGTTAACATATTAGCTTTGCAGCTACTTTTGAAAACCATTAGCAGATCAGTTAGCCTCTACCAAATTTAGTTCTGCAAACTTAACATCAGCTAACATTTTAGAAAATAAGATTTAATTGCTAAAACCAATTGTCAACACTGCAGTATCTCCCTCAATATCTCCCGGGGTACGCCTTCTCCAAGTCCACAAAACACATGTAGACTGTATGGCATACTCCCAGGCCGATGTAATTCCTCCCAGTTCTTTTTGTAATATACTACCACTTGCAAAGAAGAAAATCATTATTATTCCTCAGTTTGAATTTATTGAACGTCATGCTGAAAACCAGGCCCAGGTCCCCAGAGACCATAGGCGTAGCAGGTGGGGGGGCACCTCGGCAAAATGCTCAAATTCGGGCAGGTAGGCTTGGAAATTCGGGCATGGGCCATGTTAAGGAAAATATGTTTATGTCTAAAAAATATTCCAAAAGCCAAGAAAAAAAAACTGATGATGAAATTTTACTCGAAAGTGTGATGACCATCATGAGTGTAGAAGTAGAACTGATGTCTTCAACTCTATAGAGTCTAGTGCCAGGGTCTGGGGTTGCAAATACTAGCATAAAGTTAATTATGGAGTTCCACAAGGTTCTGTGCTAGGACCAATTTTATTCACTTTATACATGCTTCCCTTAGGCAGTATTATTAGACGGTATTGCTTAAATTTTCATTGTTACGCAGATGATACCCAGCTTTATCTATCCATGAAGCCAGAGGATACACACCAATTAGCTAAACTGCAGGATTGTCTTACAGACATAAAGACATGGATGACCTCTAATTTCCTGCTTTTAAACTCAGATAAAACTGAAGTTATTGTACTTGGCCCCACAAATCTTAGAAGCATGGTGTCTAACCAGATCGTTACTCTGGATGGCATTTCCCTGATCTCTAGTAATACTGTGAGAAATCTTGGAGTCATTTTTGATCAGGATATGTCATTCAAAGCGCATATTAAACAAATATGTAGTGTTATGTGTCGGACGCAGCTCGGAGAACCGACCAGCGTTTGAAGGACCCAGTATGAAATAAGCAGAGCACGGTACAAAGGCTAACTGAATTTAATACATAACAGTGAAAATGTAATAACAGAAAGGTGCGGCCTGGCGTGGTGCGCTCCCAGCAGCGCTAACGGTCCGGAACCAGAAGCTGTTTCGGACCCAAGGACCCCGCCGACACCCCCCAGGTGGCCGCAACAACCGAGTCTGTGAAAGAAGGAACCATTATGTGAGTCCACACTCTACACACAGAACACTTAAAGGTGTACAAACAGCAAACACTTCCTGGCTTGATTACTGATCAGCTTCCCAACCTGCAGGCATGGAACAACCCGTTCACAAAACTCCACCGCAGTGGAAGCTGATACATGACTAACATACAGCTCAATACAATAAGGTGTGAGGGACACCACATTTACTGACTGTATAACTGTTAGTCACAAAATCCAACGTACCTCAGGAAGTGTGCTGACGAGCGTGAGACCTCACCCCCTCCTCTTTCACAGACCGTGCATCAAACCTGGACATTCTCAGCGTCCGCTGCTGATGAGATGGCTCCCAAGACGACGATCTCACCCGTCTGGTCACAAGGTCGAGTCTCTGGCAAATACACACTGTGCACTCCAGTCTTAAATGCCAACATGCTCCAATCCATCCAGATGCACCTCAGCTGTGAGTCCTGACGAGTCGCAGGTGATCAGGGTGAGGTCCTGACAGCCTCAGCAACACAGCCACTCAGTCCCAAATGCACGCCACCTTGGAGGAAAACAAAAAGACAAACAAACCGGCAGCCAGGCCCCCCCAGCCATATAACAATGTAGGACTGCCTTTTTGCATTTACGCAATATCTCTAAAATCAGAAAGGTCTTGTCTCAGAGTGATGCTGAAAAACTAATTCATGCATTTATTTCCTCTAGGCTGGACTATTGTAATTCATTATTATCAGGTTGTCCTAAAAGTTCCCTAAAAAGCCTTCAGTTGGTTCAGAATGCTGCAGCTAGAGTACTGACGGGGACTAGCAGGAGAGAGCATATCTCACCCATGTTGGCCTCTCTTCATTGGCTTCCTGTTAATTCTAGAATAGAATTTAAAATTCTTCTTCTTACTTATAAGGTTTTGAATAATCAGGTCCCATCTTATCTTAGGGACCTCGTAGTACCATATTACCCCATTAGAGCGCTTCGTTCTCAGACTGCAGGCTTACTTGTAGTTCCTAGGGTTTGTAAGAGTAGAATGGGAGGCAGAGCCTTCAGCTTTCAGGCTCCTCTCCTGTGGAACCAGCTCCCAATTCAGATCAGGGAGACAGATACCCTCTCTACTTTTAAGATTAGGGTTAAAACTTTCCTTTTCGCTAAGGCTTATAGTTAGGGCTGGATTGGGTGACCCTGGACCATCCCTTGGTTATGCTGCTTTAGACGTAGATTGTGGGGGGGTTCCCATGATGCACTGTTTCTTTCTCTTTTTGCTCCGTATGCATCACTCTGCATTTAATCATTAGTGATCGATCTCTGCCCCCCTTCACGGCATGTCTTTTTCCTGGTTTTTTCCCTCAGCCCCAACCAGTCTCAGCAGAAGACTGCCCCTCCCTGAGCCTGGTTCTGCTGGAGGTTTCTTCCTGTTAAAAGGGAGTTTTTCCTTCCCATTGTTGCCAAGTGCTTGCTCATAGGGGGTCGTTTTGACCGTTGGGGTTTTTCATAATTATTGTATGGCCTTGCCTTGCAATATGGAGCGCCTTGGGGCAACTGTTTGTTGTGATTTGGCGCTATATAAGAAAAAAGTTGATTGATTGATTGATAAAGCCCACTCCTTCCAGTCCAAAGCTGAAGCAGTGCTGCCTTCTGGTGGATAGTAAGAGAACTAAAGGCCACCTGTGGACCAACCAAAGAGGTTATACAGCAGGGGTGGGCAATTAATTTTTACAAGGGGCCACATAGGGAACCTGAATTATGCCCGAGGGCCACACCATCGATAACTCAGCTGTCTCCCATTACAAATTTTACAAAAAAAAAATTACCTATTTAATAGCTTTTATAGGTAATTTTTATTATTGTAAAATATGTAAATATAGCTAAATAAACCTCTCTAATTATTTGCAACACACAAGCTTGACATTTTTAATATATGTAATAATAATAATCACAGACCTCATGAGGGCCGGACAGAGACATGCAAAGGGCCGCATGTGGCCCCCGGGCCACAGTTTGCCCAGGTCTGTTATACAGTGAGGAAAATAAGTATTTGAACGCCCTGCGATTTTGCACGTTCTCCCACTTAGAAATCATGGAGGGGTCTGAAATTTTCATCTTAGGTGCATGTTCACTGTGAGAGACATAATCTAAAAAAAATCTGGAAATCACAATGTATGATTTTTTAATAATTTATCTGTATGATACTGTTGCAAATAAGTATTTCCACACCTGTGAAAATCAATGTTAATATTTGGTACAGTAGCCTTTGTTTGCAATTACAGAGGTCAAACGTTTCCTGTAGATTTCACTAGGTTTGCACACAGTGCAGCAGGGATTTTGGTCCACTCCTCCATACAGATCTTCTCCAAATCTTTCAGGTTTGGAGTTTCAGCTCCCTCCCACCCCCAGAGTATGATGTTTCCACCCCCATGCTTCACGGTTGGGATGGTTTTCTTGGGGTTGTTCTCATCCTCTAAACATGGTAAGTGGAGTTGATTCCAAAAATCTCAATTCTGGTCTCATCTGACCACATGACCTTCTCCCATGCCTCCTCTGGATCATCCAGGTGGTCACTGGTGAACTTCAAACAGGCCTGGACATGTGCTGGCTTGAGCAGGGGGACCTTGCTAGTCAGATGAGACCAGAATAGAGCTTTTTGGAGTCAACTCCACTTACCATGTTAAGAGGATAAGAACAACCCCAAGAAAACCATCCGAAACGTGAAGCTTGGGGGTGGAAACATCATACTCTGTGGGTGCTCTTCTGCAAAGGGGACAGGACAACTGCACTGTATTGAAGGGAGGATGGATGGGGTCATGTATTGTGAGATTTTGGCAAACAACCCCCTTCCCTCATGTAAGAGCATTGACAATGACCCCAAACACACAGCCAGGGCAACTAAGGAGGGGCTCCGTAAGAAGCATTTCAAGGTCCTGGAGTGGCCTGGCCAGTCTCCAGACCAGAACTCAATAGAAAATCTTTGGAGGGAGCTGAAACTCCAAATCTGAAAGATTTGGAGAAGATCTGTATAGAGGAGTAGACCAAAATCCCTGTTGCAGTGTGTGAAAACTTGGTCAAGAACTACAGGAAACGTCTGACCTCTGTAATGGTGGACAAATGTTTCTGTACCAATTGTTAAGCTCTGTTTTTCTAGGGGATCAAATACTTATTTTATGCAACAAAATGCTAATTAATTATTTAAAAATCATACAATGTGATTTACTGGATTTTTTTTTTTAGATTCTGTCTCTCACAGTTGAAGTGTACCTACGATAAAAATTACAGACCTCTCCATTCTTTGTAGGTGGGAAAACCTGCAAAACTGACAGGGGGTCAAATACATATTTTTCCCACTGTACATCGTGCTCAGCAGAGAGGTCATTTTCATGTTTAAGAAGACTGAAAAGCTACCTCAGGTCTACTATGGGTCAGGATCGTCTCACATCATTAGGACTTCTGTGTATTGAAAGAAGCCACATCAACAAAGTGGACATCAACCGTATCGTTGATGTGTTTGGTAGAAAGAGTGGAAGGAGGAACAAAATGTTTTTCTGATTGATTACAATTTAACGTTGTCTTACACTATCTTGATACACTTTGCAGAAGTAGTCACCTGAGGTAGCTTTTGAGTCTTCTCTTACACAGCTGTATATGATAATTGTCAGGCATGTTTTCATTTAATATTGTACTTGATTAGGTTTTCCTTTTCTGGATATGTTATTCCCATTATAAATCTCTTGAAAAGTGTTGATACTAAGTTGTGAACAATTTTGTAACAAGTACTTTCATGTGTTGGTCTTGAGGGAGGTCTGTTTTATACACACTCACGGCAATTTATGTGTATGCATGTAGACTCTGAATACAGAATAGAATGACCTAAAATGTTGTCAGACTTATTTTTGCAATTAATCTAAACAATCAAACCGCTATTTGGTCACCAATATAAATATAAATATGGGTATATAAATATATGGTAAGTTAAAGAGTCATGGGGGTTTCTGAAATTCGGGCAAATTTGGTGTCGCCCCCCCCAAATAGACCCAACCTCCTACGCCTATGCCAGAGACACAGGCCACACACAAACTCCATCTTCTGTAAGACCTTGAACATGGCCGACAAAATGCTTTTATACAAAATGTAGACAGACGGTACAGTGGGTGGGTTTTAGTCTCACAATCCTAATCCTACTGGCTCCCCACAGACAGCGGGAGCCCTCCCTTTAGCTGAAACTTGCGCATGCATGATGGAAGTGAAACTTAACTCTTATGATGAAACCTTGAACCAGTTAGAACCATGTTCCAGACACTTCTAAATAGATAACAAAAGCAAAAACTTGATAACTAACATAAAATAAGGAATTAGCACAGATATTATAACAACGACCAGCACAGAACCCGCAATGTTCCTCTTCAATGAGAGGTTTGATTATAGGCCACCTATCAGCCAAAATCTATCCTGGAGTAGAGTTTAACAGGGAGGCTGAGTCGTGTGATGCTGTGTAAGAACTTAAAATAATAATCTTTAATAATTACCTTATTGGATCCGAGACCATTTTACTTTTAAATCTGTCCATTGAACATTAAAATCTGGATGAAAAACATCATGAATCAAACATTTTTTAAGCTGTTATAAACCTGTTTGAGCTCTGTGAGGCTGTGAATTAGTAACTGTTAAAGCCAAACAGAGCGTGAATCTCGGTAAAAGCACAAATCCCCACATTTGAGATTTAAAAATTACAGTTATTAAAACAAGTTATCTTTGGTACGAAAAGTATTTAACATGTATTTTACCTGCATGTGTCTCAATGGGACAGCTGTGGTATGGACACGGGACAGTTTTGAAGTTAGCATTATTAGCTGGGCCTATTTTTACCGACTCCAGTAACAGCTCCCCTAGTAAAAGATAGCAGTTAGCGATAGCTTCAGTTAAATGTTTTAGTGGTGTAATGGTTTAGCATTATCACAATTCATTTTTCAAGTAGTGGATTAGCAGCTAGCTTCTAGTTTATCTGTGCCCACCACTAGTCAGAACATGCCATTTATTTGTTTAGTTTTTCTGAATCAACATGAAATTTGGTTCAAACAGATCACCACTAATCACACAAAGATTAGGGGATAATAGAAGGACAGAAGATTATTTTTTCTCTCCATTAACTTGCTAACTGGAATTAAAAGTTTTGCTTGCGTTTTCCTCAGCAGTTTTAATGCAACCCATAAACACAACAGGTGTGAGGTGCACAGTGATGGCATTAATATGTGAAATTTTCTAGACTTCACAGGGATGAAAGAAGTTTTTATATGGTTAAAGCGTGCTTTTCCAATACCTTCAAAGAGGAGAGGTGACAGAAAACGTATAAGCTGCAGCTGCAGCCCATAACTTTTACAATTTTAAAGTATTAAAAGTTTTTAAAGTTGTTTCTCACACACTTTCTCATTTTCTTTGTCAATAAATCCTTTGAGGCATTGCTTTTAAATGGATTCTGTGGCATGAAGAGTTGCTCCTTTGCCAGTGTGTCTCTTATTTAAAGCCTATATAATTTATTTCAGTAATATTTCTGTACTCGAATCACCACATCATTCAGTTCATTACCACATGTGCAACAGTGATGTGGATAGGAACATGGATGTGAGATGAACACACAAAAATTTGAAAAATATAACAATGCTAAAATACCCTCTGCCGTATGAGCATAAAAATAGGAAACAGAATGTGACCTTTTGACCTCCTAAAATAGCTCAAGGTTAGCCATCTTTGAACTTGTCCAAGCTCTGTCCCAAGAATGTTGCCTGTGAATTTGAAGACCCTGGTAGTAATAGGACTGGACTTACGCTGAGCACAGACGGACGGACAGACGGAGGCACAGTGTTCTTTGAAATGCACGTTTCTTTTAAACACATATTCAGTTTGCTACTTCAGAATATGCCATTAGGAAAGTAATTGAAACTCACCTACTGATGAATATGTCAATATTAATATGCAGCCAGGTTCAAAGCGGTTGGTCCTCAGTAACATGCACATTTGAGATGTGCCGTTGCACAGTGAAGCAATGTTGTCTCGTGAGAGGAAAACAAAACAGAATCCCCTCTGTTTGCCTGGTTCAGTCCCATTATAGGCAATGCTATATCATACTCTGATTGATTTATGTTAACCACATAACACTCTTACGACTAATGAACATGATAACTATAACCTCTTGGCCAACTACCCAACTTTGCACCCAGTTTCTGCACATCTCCATGCCAAATTAAACTTGAAAAACATCACAAAAGCATTTGCGCCACTTGCTATACACTGGCATTAAAGATAGGACTCCGAATTAACATTTACAGTGCATCCAGAAAGTATTGACAGCAGTTCATTTTTCCACATTTTGTTCTGTTACAGCTTTATTCCAAAATGGAGTAAATTAATTTTTCCATCAAAATTCTACTCACAACATCCCATAATGACAACATGAAAAAAGATTTTTTGCAAATTTATTAAAGCTAAATAACTAAGAAATCACATGTACAACCATATGTAAGTATTCACACTCTGCTCAATACTTTGTTGATGCACCTTTGGCAGCAATTACAGCCTCAAGTCTTCTTGAATATGATGCCACAAGCTTGGTGCACCTATCTTTGGGCAGTTTTGCCCATTACTTTTTGCAGCACCTCTCAAGCTCCATCAGGTTGGATGGGGAGTGTCGGTGCACAGCCATTTTCACATCTCTCCAGAGATGTTCAATCAGATTCAGGTCTGGGCTCTGGCTGGGCCACTCAAGGACATTCACTGTGTTGTCCTGAAGCCAATCCATTGATATCTTGGCTGTGTGCGTAGGGTCATTGTCCTGCTGAAAGATGTACTGTTGGCCCAGTCTGAGGTCAAGGGGGATCTGGAGCAGGTTTTCATCCAGGATGTCTCTGTACATTGATGCATTCATCCTTCCCTCAGTCCCGACTAGTCTCCCAGTTTCTGCTGCTGAAAAACATCCCCACAGCATGATGGTACCACCACCATGCTTCACTGCCTGGTTTCCTCCAAACATCATACATGGCATTTACACCAAAGAGTTCAATCTTTGTCTCATCAGAACAGAGAATTTTGTTTCTCATGGTCTGACAGTCCTTCAGGTGCCTTTTGGGAAACTCCAGGTGGGCTGCCATGTGCCTTTTACTAAGGAGTGGCTTCCTTCTGGCCACTCTACCATACAGGCCTGATTGGTGGATTGCTGCAGAGATGGTCAGCCTTCTGGAAAGATTCTCCTCTCTCCACAGAGGAATGCTTGAGCTCTGACAGAGTGACCATCGGGTTCTTGGTCACCTCCCTGACTAAGGCCCTTCTCTCCTGATCACTCACTGTAGATGGTTGGTTCTTCCATTACAGACAATGGTGGCCACTGTGCTCAATGAGAACTTCAAAGCAGCAAAAATGTTTCTGTACCTTTCCCCAGATCTGTGCCTCAAATCAGTCTTGTCTCGGAGGTCTACAGCCAGTTTGTTTGACTTCATGCTTGGTTTGTGCTTTGACATGCACTGTTAACTGTGGGACCTTATATGTAGACAGGTGTGTACCTTTCTAAATCATGTCTAATCAACTGAATTTACCCCAGGTGGACTCCATTTAAGCTGCAGAAACATCTCAAGGATGATCAGTGGCAACAGGTTGCACCTGAGCTCAATATTGAGCTTCATGATAAAGGCTGTGAATACTTATATACATGTGATTTCTTATGCGCCGGTCAAAGGGCATGCGACGATTCCTAAACGAAGGGAAAAAAAGTAAAAAATCACAAATCGTTGAGGAATGATGGTCAAATGAGCTTTTGACTTTTCCCATAAATGAATACCCTGTGAATCAAGAGCACAAAACGAACAAAAGAGGAACAAAACGAAAGTGAAGCTAACGTTGATCACGACGCTTTAAACAAAACGTGCTTGGAGCCACTGCTGGAGCGCAATCTGACCCACTGTGGAGATCTGCACGCACGTCGGTGGATCCACCTGCTCTGGTTGCTCTTCCCGAACAAAAGAGTTATGATCTCGTTCATCATCATCATCAGAATCCTCACTGTCTGGTTCAGACTGACGATGCACATTTCAGGCTCTGTTGACCCAGTAAGTCATCAGAGAACAGAGAACTTTCAGAAGAAGTCGTCATGAGGAGTTTATTTGGACATTCCATTGTTAACGGACATTTTGTAATGAAAGAACGTGAGAGCAGAGTCGCATGTCGGGCCGGACCCGACCGCGGGGGGTCGCGACAGGAAAAACACCTCCGTTGGAAACCTTAACGGGCAAGTTGGAACATGCCCAAGCTGTTAAACAATTTCTCAGTTACTCACTTGTTGAAAGCCATCAAAAGCCGCCTGAATTTTACAAATGGTTTTCAACACGGAGGTGTTTTTCCTGTCGTGGCGCACACAGATTCCCCGAGTCATTTCCGTGATGACTCGGGGAATCTGTGTGCGCGCACGTCTTTCATTACAAAATGTCCTTAAACAGTGGATGTCCGCATAAAGTCCTCATGCCGGCCTCTTCTGAATCTTCTCTGTTCTCTCACCCTGTCCTGGGTGAATTAAGCCTTAAATTAGGATGTTTTCAGGTTGAAACAGGCCGACGACGGCACCTGGAAGCGCTGCGCGACGTCCCGCTCCGTGGGAAGTCCTTACACCGACAGAAACACCCCATAATCTCTCATCAGCTGTTAAACTTTTCACCGAAAACCAGCTTAATTTCTCGAATACTGTCCACTCAGATATTCCTCACAGGTCCAGAAAAAATTTTGATAAAGCAACGTGCGCCGTCTCGAGCAGCGTGTGAAACATAGGAATTCAGCCGAGAGGGCGGGACCACATCTCACTCAAGGCCTGCCCACAGGGAAATGACATCACCGACGCGTGAAAAAACTCATGCATGCGCACGAGGGTTCAAGCATGATTGGTGTAATCGCACGTCATTCAAATCCATATAGTTTTTAAAAAAATAAAAAGGTAGGATAGTTTTCTGATAGACCTCGTATATAATCAGAGCAGTAAATTGATCACTCCGTGTGAACGCCGTGCATTGACTTCCCATGTGCGGTTATTTCAACCAGCTGCAGCTGATCCACAATTTCTGCCTTCCAGAACAGCTGTTATATAATCATCTCAATCATGTACCTGTTGCCACATGTATAGAAGGGCTGGATTGTCATTGCAAAACTCATATCGTCATAGTTGGGTGATTCTTAGACTACGGGCACTTATTATGTCCTTTGATCATATTGTATGAAAAACAGAAAAAAGGGGAAATTTCACACTTTTATAGTTATCTTTACAATGAAAGTGTGTTAAGAAATTTGTTCTAGTAGTCTATGATGACTTTTTCACCTTTTTTCAGCATCATTATATGCAAATATTGCCGTTTTGTGCTTGTCCCACACCCAGACTTTTGATCTTCAATGATAAAAATGAATGGTAAAGAAACGTTTTTTTCTAATGTTTTAAAATATCTCTGAATAAAATATCAGTAAAATAATCAAAACAGAATTGGGGTATTCAATGTCATACAACTGTTGTGATTTTTTTTTTACACAAAATGTAGTTGTCCCACACTATTGCCGTAATTTCCACCACAACACTGTAATGTCCCTTTAAACAGTTTGTATGAAAGATTGTTTGGGTAGTTTCTATGGAGATAAACAGTGACATCAGAGCACATGTATATAGCGCCAAATCACAACAAACAGCTGTCCCAAGGTGTTTTATATTGTAAGGCAATGGTGTGGTGGAAATTACATTTACAAGGCCAATAGTGCCCGTAGTTAAAGAATCACCCAGTTAGGGAATAAATAGTCAAAGCTCAGTTCCATTATGCTGCTGTGGAAGGCTAAAAGAATCAGGATCAATATTTATGGACTTTAATAGGAATTTTAGATTTAATGCCATATTATTATTACTTGATGTCAAGTTGAGTTAGATGCTGGACTCTTAAAATAAGTTCTGGCTGCAGTAAGACTTGCAATGTGAATGAATGCATCAGATAAGATTGTTCTCCAGGAGATCACAGTTATGACTGCACATCTATGCGAGCTGTCCTCTCTGACACAAAACACTTCCAGATGAGCCCTTTTATTATTTCTATGAGTCTCTGTTTACAGTCTTCCTTACCTGCACTCTGGCTTTTCTTCTCTTATTTTTCTATCTTCGCTGTCTTCCGCTGACTTGTCATCGTGTCTGTGTCACATTAGTTGTGTTTGTCTTTGTCAATGCAGATGGTGTTTTTACAGAAGTAATAGCATGTTCAAATGTATGAAGAGCATGCCTTAAAAAGCAGGTGAGCACATAATTCACTCGTAAAATGCCATGGCTCATCAAGGTTTAGCTCTTTATGCTGTAGTGCAGCCATTAGGTGCAGTGGCAACCACATGTCAGTTTAAACATAATGTACATACAGACCATACATGGGTCTTCTTTGGATCAAATGGGGCCATTTATAAGTCTGGTATTTGACAGTGTACTTGAAAAAAGGAGGGTTGGAATCACCCTTGTCTTCCTTTGCACATACATATGTTCCTAAATATGTCTTTTGTGAATTGAAGAGAGAGAGAAGAGCCGGACCCCACACGATTTCCACTGCCACCGGATCTGGAAACACACTGGAGACGCCAAGTCCTGAGTCCCCAGGTGGCCACCGTCTTCAGCTGCCGGATCTGGTACTGCTGGCAGGATACAGAGAAAACAGCTTGAGGTGAGTGTGTGAAGACACACCCAGTAAACAGTCAGCACACCGAAATATTTCTCTCCAGGTGGGCACGACACCTCCACCTTCAACACAGTAAGAGACTGAGGGCTACTTAGTTTGACGTGCGTCACTCGTCACGTTTCCCCAAACTTAGCGTCCCGCTATCACTAGGCTCCTCAAGAACTCCTGCAACAACTCAGAGAATTACGTGTTTTCTTTAACAGAACAACAACGGCTGAGAGTTTACCTCTAGGTAGACGATATCTCGGCAGTGAGGTGGAGATGTCTGGCTTTTATGGGATGGTTGATGATGATGATGAGTGGTGATGAGTGACAGCTGGTAAGGGTGATGAGTGACAGCTGTCACTCCGGTGGCTCCTGCGTGGCGGCAGCGCCCTCTCGTGCCCGAAGCCCGCACTTCGGGCAGGGCACCCTCTGGCCGGACTGAGGACCTTGATGATTTTGAAGGGACCGATGAACCGTTCCTTCAACTTGGGGGAGTCCACTTGTAGGGGGATGTCCTTTGTTGACAACCACACCTCCTGCCCGGGCTGATATGCAGGGGCCGGGGAATGCCGGTGGTCTGCATGGGCTTTAGCCCTCATCCGGGCCTTCAGCAAGACAGAACGGGCGGTGCGCCACACCCGACGGTAACGTTGCAGGTGGGCCTGGACCGAGGGCACACAGACCTCTCCCTCCACCATGGCAGCTCGGTCTTGACCTCCTCTTCATGAACCCGGGACAGGGCGTCAGATCGTTGGTTCTTGGTCCCGGGGTGATAGGTGAAGTCAAAATGCCCAAAGAATAGTGACCAGCGGGCTTGCCTGGGCTTCAGCCACTTGGCGGTCCTGATGTACTCCAGGTTCCGATGGTCCGTGAAAAACGTAAATGGTGCCGCAGCTCCCCCCAACAAATGTCTCCACTCCTCAAGAGCCTCTTTCACCGCAAGGAGTTCCCGATTTCCCACATCATAGTTCCATTCCGCCGTGGTCAACCTGCGTGAAAAGTAGGCACATGGGTGGAGAACCTTGTCGGACTCTCCACTCTGGGACAACACGGCTCCTATCCCTGAGTCGGAGGCGTCCACTTCAACCACAAACTGGCGGCTAGGATCGGGCTGCACCAGGACTGGTGCAGTCGAAAACCGACGTTTCAACTCCCTAAACGCGGCTTCGCACTGATCTGACCAAGTGAAGGGGACTTTGGAGGAGGTCAGGGCTGTAAGGGGGCTAACTACCTGACTATAGCCCTTAATGAACCTCCTGTAGAAATTTGCAAAGCCGAGGAACTGTTGCAGTTTCCTACAGCTTGCAGGTTGGGGCCAATCTCTCACCGCCGCAACCTTGGCCGGATCAGGGGCGACGGAGTTGGAGGAGATTATAAACCCCAAGAAGGACAAAGAAGTGCGGTGGAACTCGCACTTCTCGCCCTTCACAAACAGCCGGTTCTCCAACAACCGCTGCAGGACCTGACGTACATGCTTAACATGAGTCTCAGGATCCGGGGAAAAGATGAGGATATTGTCTAGTTATACGAAGACGAATCGGTGCAGGAAGTCCCGCAAGACGTCATTTACCAATGCCTGGAACGTCGCGGGGGCATTAGTGAGGCCGAACGGCATGACCAGGTACTCGAAGTGACCTAACGGGGTGTTAAATGCCGTCTTCCATTCATCTCCCTTCCGGATCCGAACCAGGTGATAAGCATTTCTCAGATCCAGTTTGGTGAAGATTTTGGCTCCATGCAGGGGCATGAACACTGAATCTAACAGGGGCACCGGGTATCGATTGCGAACCGTAATTTCGTTCAGCCCCCTATAGTCAATGCATGGACGGAGTCCGCCGTCTTTCTTGCCCACAAAAAAGAAACCAGCGCCCATCGGGGAGGTGGAGTTTCGGATTAGCCCGGCAGCTAATGAGTCCCGGATGTAGGTCTCCATAGATTCGCGCTCAGGACGTGAGAGGTTGTACAGTCGACTGGACGTGTACTCAACGCCCGGGATCAAATCTATGGCGCAATCATACGGACGGTGCGGGGGAAGTGTGAGTGCCAGATCTTTGCTGAAAACCTCCGCAAGATTGTGGTACTCCTCAGGCACCGCCGTAAGATTGGGGGGGACTTTAACCTCCTCATTAGCAGTCACATCGGGGGGAACCGAGGATCCTAAACACTCCCGGTGGCAGGTTTCGCTCCACTGAGCCACGACCCCAGACGGCCAATCAATCCGGGGATTGTGTTTTACCATCCATGGGAAGCCCAAAATCACACGGGAGGTAGAAGGAGTCACATAGACCTCCATCTCCTTCCGATGATTTCCTGACACTACCAGAGTTACTGGTGGTGTATTGTGTGTGATTAAAGGGAGAAGGGTGCCATCTAATACTCGCACCTTCAATGGGGAAGGAAGCGCCACTAGAGGGAGCCCTACCTCCCTTGCCCATCTGCTGTCCAGCAGATTCCCTTCAGACCCGGTGTCCACCAGTGCTGGGGCTTGAAGGGTTAGATCCCCGCACAGGATCATGACTGGGAGACGTGCAGAAATGCGGATGTGTCCCACGTGAATGTTTTGGCCCACCCTTACCCCAGTTTCTAAGGGCGGGCGTTGGTGTTTAACCGCTTGGGGCAGTCTCTCTGCTGGTGCTCGCTAGAGCCGCAGATAAAGCACTCCCCGCGGGCCAGTCTCCTCTGTCTGTTAGATGATCTTAATTTGGCCCTGCTGGTGTCCATAGCTTCGTCAGCAGGGGGAGCTGTTGCCACACGGAGCGCTGTGGCTGTGGAGCATGGGGAGGGCGGAACCTTTTCGGAACTGGAAGGGAGAGGGACGGCGCGTGCCCGGCCACGCCCTTCGTCTCGTTCCCGACGGCGTTCCTCTAACCGATTGTCTAGTCGTATTACTAGATCAATAAGCCCATCTAAATCCCGCGGCTCGTCCTTAGCCACCAGGTGCTCCTTCAGGACCGACGACAGTCCGTTTACGAAGGCGGCGCGGAGTGCAGCAGTATTCCAGCCAGACCTTGCGGCCGCAATGCGGAAGTCGACTGCATACTCGGCGGCGCTCCTGCGCCCCTGTCTTATTGACAGCAACACTGTCGAAGCGGTCTCACCTCTATTTGGATGATCAAAGACTGTTCTGAACTCCCTCACAAACCCAGTATACGTGGTTAGGAGCCGTGAATTTTGCTCCCAAAGCGCCGTAGCCCAGGCGCGTGCCTCACCTCGAAGCAAATTAATTACATAAGCCACCCGGCTGGAGTCAGACGCATACATCACCGGACACTGTGCAAAGACGAGCGAACACTGCATTAAGAAGTCTGCGCACGTCTCAACACAGCCTCCGTACGGTTCCGGGGGACTTATGTATGCTTCAGGGGATGGGGGGGGGGGGGGGGGGGGGTCGTTGAATGACCATTGGAATGTCTATATTCGGCACCAGGACAGCAGGAGGAGGAGTTGCAGCAGCGCCTGTGCGGTGAGAGCCTCCATCCTGCGATTGAGAATAATGTTCTGCTCGGTCATAAGATCCAACCGAGCAGTGAAGGTGGTGAGGATTTGCTGCAACTCACCGACCACGCCTCCCGCTGATGCCTGTGCACCCTGCTCTTCCATTGGCTGTTCAACAGATGGTTGACGCCCCTCGGAATCCATGACGCTCGCCGAGATATCCTGTTGGGAAAGTGTAGTGACACGGACCCACAACAGGGGGCGTAAAGGAACCGGACAATGGATGAGCCAATAAATAACAATTTACTGTTGTAAATGTGCACAATGGAATACAGACAGAACCAGAATTTGGATTACAGACAATTACACGAAGGTGACGTGTGGGCAGGCTCGAGGATAGGAGAGCACCGTCCAGAGAAGAGCCGGACCCCACACGATTTCCACTGCCACCGGATCTGGAAACACACTGGAGACGCCAAGTCCTGAGTCCCCAGGTGGCCACCGTCTTCAGCTGCCGGATCTGGTACAGCTGGCAGGATATACAGAAAACAGCTTGAGGTGAGTGTGTGAAGACCCGCCCAGTAAACACTCAGCACACAGAAATATTTCTCTCCAAGTGGACATGACACCTCCACCTTCAACACAGTAAGAGACTGAGGGCTACTTAGTTTGACGTGTGTCACTCGTCACGTTTCCCCAAACTTAGCGTCCCGCTATCAGTAGGCTCCTCAGGAACTCCTGCAACAACTCAGAGAATTACGTGTTTTCTTTAACAGAACAACAACGGCTGAGAGTTTACCTCTAGGTAGATGATATCTCGGCAGTGAGGTGGAGATGTTGTCTGGCTTTTATGGGATGGTTGATGATGATGATGAGTGGTGATGAGTGACAGCTGGTAAAGGTGATGAGTGACAGCTGTCACTCCGGTGGCTCCTGCGTGGCGGCAGCGCCCTCTCGTGCCCGAAGCCCGCACTTCGGGCAGGGCGCCCTCTGGTGGTGGGCCAGCAGTACCTCCTCTTCTGGCGGCCCACACAACAGAATATGTTCCAGCTTTCACCTCATACCAGTACCAGTCGTACCATTGAACTCATAAACATTCATTATTTGTATTATTATTTGTATTTGTAGAATTGCATTATTTTTTTTATATTGTAGTGTCAATGATTCTGCATTCTAAACATTTTTAGGTTAGCTGCACAGATGAAATAGAAATCACTCTCAGACCATTGCATCAGATTGAAAATTATCACAAAGACAAAAATGTTCGTGAAGCAAAAGGAAAAACATTTATTCCATACAGATTTAACCTGTTTTGCCCCACTGGAAACAATTGTTGGTGAAGTGTATCACTGTCATTTTCTACTCACAATAAAAAAAAATGTCAATGGTACTAATGCAACTTTTTCCACTTATAAAAAAAAAATCTGGGCATAAACAGGTTAATGTTCATGCTGCAGATTCATCAGCTTATATTAGTCAAACCTGTCTGTCGCATATTACTCACAGCAAAGTGGTGCCAGCGTCATTGGTGAGTTTCCAACCAACGCAGCTGTCATTTTGACTCCCCACGCTCACACTGTTTAAACAGCAAGTGTACTTTGGCTCATCTGTGTACCCGTGGGTCCACTGGCTTCACCACAAGGTGTGGACAGGTGCAGTGTGGGTGGATTTGTTTTGGAGGCAGCAGAAAGCTGTTGTACCATTGCTATTTCTATCGTACAATATTTGGATACCCCTCACATAAGCAGATTCATGATGTTTATTCTTGACAACTGAATGAAGCAAAAGTAAAACATTTAAAGGACAACAAAGCTTACGCCTTCACCTCACAGAGTTTCAGTGGCAGCTCTCCACAAACGTCCCTTAACTCTTCACAACACCTCTCACTTCAGGCTACTGTCAAAACAGAAGAGCACCAAGTTTCAACACCCCGGCTGTTAAAAAGGATGATGGATAACAGTCTTATTGGCTTATTTATTGTTACGTCCAAAATACAACTGTGACTAATTTGGCTATTTAATACAAACCGTTTGCACCTTCTGCCTCTCACACAGAAAATGTTTGGCTGGTGTTCAGAGACACATGTAGCACTCAACACCCAACTCATTACTGTCCTCCACAAATACATCACACAACACCACATGGTTTGCAGCACTCTGCAGGGTGTGGCAATTGTTTTGGTCATGTTCAAAACTCTTGCCATTCAACTTCACTTGTTGCGCGGTCTTCCACAAACTCAACATGCACACGCCGTCTGGAAAGCACCAAGTTTAGAAACAATTCAGAAACTCCAAATCCATGTTAAAATGGAAGAAAACTGAGACAAAGTTGAGGAAAGAAAGAAGCAGGTAACGCTAAGTTAAAAGCAACTGAACACTGCGCACACGTAGTTAACACAGTGCGCATGTGCACCAACAGTTACCGTTACTGACAGCGAGTGTGAGTTTTGCCCATCAATGTTTGTCAATATACACCTTCTGTGTGAGAAGGGCTTGACTTTGCACTCAGATTATCTGCTATTAAAATCACAAAGTGGAGTTGGACATGCTCCAAATGCAAGGGTGGCACCAAGGGGCGCTTTAGCTCCCCCTGGATTAGTCATAGCACCCCCAAGAAAGAATTCCTCATTTATTATTTTAATTTAATTTCCTCCCATGCTTTTAAGGCCTTGTCAACACTGAAACTGAACTTCCTCTATGCAATCTTTTTCTTTGTCATTTTCAAAAAGTATTCCATTCAAGAAATATCGCCGTTCTCACAGATCCCGTGAAACTGTTTGAAAATGCTGTAGTACACATGCCAGGCCTATATGTAGCGCTGTAACGCTTCTACAAAAAAAATGGAGAAGAAGACCTGTTGCCTGGACTCGTCCTCACAGCTAAAAACTGATCTCCACGACACCCTTGTGTTAGAAGATGACGTCTGGAAATGCGTTAATTCCTTATAATGAGAGTTACTTGTTAAGGATTTTTTAAAGGTTTTTTTTAAAGAGGTCCCTCAGTGTTTGTCTGCTCTGGTTTCTCAGCCTGAGCTGAGGACACCAGCGCTTTGTCCCCCCCGCTACCAACAAGAAGGAAAAACATAATAATATGCAAATTTACCCTGTTAAATTACACTGTTAACAACATGATGTCCTTCATTATGAGCTGCTGAGGTTACAGAGACAGAGCAGTGACATCATTCTTTGAGAATAGTTTTCCACAGTAAGACACAAGTCTGGTGTTTTCAGATTTATGTGATTAGATAAATATTTTATTCATAAAAGAAAAACATTCATCAGCAGAACTGATTGTTTTACACAAAATGAGTGTCACGTGACATTCAACAACATCATAGTTGATGTCATGATGATGTCATTGTACTGTGTAGTGAGTGTAGTCTGTTCTGTTTCAAGCTGCATTTCAGCAGCTTGAAATAGCAGCAGCACGTCAGACTCAGAGAGTCAGACTCAGACAGTCAGACTCAGACGTGCTGTTGTCACACTCTGATCACTCCCCCATCTTTTATTATGAAATAATGCAGAATTTATGTGGAAATGATTGTTGTACAAACGCTTCAGATATCTGTCGCTGAGCTAGATGATGACTGGAGTGCAGTTTGAAGCAGAAACAAGGCGTTAATTAGTGAATTGCTGCTGACATTCTGAAATGACACGTGCAGTGAACACTGATCTTTGTATATTACTGAATCGCTCATTGGCCAATATTTTTTAAGGAAACCGGCCGCCATAATACCACTCCGATGTCCCACTCCTGAACGCTCTTTCCTATTGATCTTTAATGAGGCACACACAACATTATTCTTTGTAATTTTGTTAAAAAATACCTTCATGTGCAGCAATAAACTGCACAAATCACCAGATCAAAGGCTGTGGAGGAACATTTCACCTGTGAGTATGATTAAAATGGGAAGTAATGAACAATAATTCTAGTAATAATAATAATAGTTCTATCCCCGATTCTGTTTTTTCTCTCTGTTTAAGGTGCAGCTCCATCCAGAGATGGGAGTTGTATTTGTGTTGGCGACCCTCTGTCCTGTGCGCCAACAGCATTTCTTGTATATTCGTCCGTGAATTGTTCTATGAATTGTTCTGTAATTTATGTTTGTATCATGGCCCAAGCAGAGGGTCACCCCTTTGAGTCTGGTCTGCTTAAGGTTTCTTCCTCAGAGGGAGTTTTTCCTTACCACTGTTGCTCTGGGGGTTGGTAAGGTTAGACCTTACCTGTGTGAAGCGCTTTGAGGCAACTCTGTTGTGATTTGGCGCTATATAAACGAAAATAAATTGAAATTGAAAATTATATCCCTTATTCCAGCATACAGACAAAGATAATAATAATAAGTGGCTTATTAACTCAACATGTGTAGCCACATGTTGTATTTTGTGTTGGACGAACTATTTTAAGACATTTATTAGGTCTACTTGTGCATAGTTTTGGTGCTTTGGGCGTTGTTGCTACAAGCTTTATTACTTATATTAGGCTTAAGCTCATAGAGCTGTGTGTAATAAATGTTGTCATTGCAGGGAAAACTAACTCTCCTGTAGCTAGTTAAGTGGTGTTTTATTCTTTTAGTGCAACTATTTAAAAAATCCATTTCTGTCTTATCCATCATGACTTTTGTTATCCATCCACTTTTGTTCATGATATGGTACCAATACACACACATACGTGTGTGTGTGTGTGTGTGTGTGTGTGTGTGTGTGTGTGTGTGTGTGTGTGTGTGTGTGTGTGTGTGTGTGTAAAACCTGCTGATGATTCCACAAAACTTTGTCAAAAGTATTTGTCCCAGTGAGATATGAGTATGTGAGAATAGAAGGGAAGAAAGTGTCAAAGTAATAAAAGAAAGAAATAAAATAAATCAAATAGCTAATCATGACAGGCATAGATTAGGAGGGATCAATCTTAGATTATCTGAAGAACAAAAATAAGTAAATGAGAGAATCAGCTAAGTTATTACTTGAAATTGTTGATGTTCTAATAAGCTGTCTATGTGCGGTCTGCATACACTGGGAGTGGTAAGATGGCCACCACATACTCGTACGCCATTTGGCATGACCAAATTGTTTTTTGCAAATAAACAGCGGTATAGGCAACTATATCAACAATGGTTGTGAGTGTGCGTACAGTTTGTTTTCAGCGGTGATCCAAAATTTCGGCCATAACTAAGTGGAAGGGACATAGGCCCAACCATACCTACGAGGTTTATTAGAAAACTAACCGGCAGTTTTATAAAAAAAAAAAAAACTATATGGATTTGAATCATGTGCGATTACACCAGACATGCTTGAACCCTCGTGCGCATGCGTGAGTTTTTTTTACGCGCGTCGGTGACGTCATCCGCCTGTGGGCAGGCTTTGAGTAAGCACTGGTCCAGCCCTCTCGGCTGAAATCCTTTGTCTGAGACGCTGCTGGAGACGGCGCGCATTGCTTTATCAAAATTTTTTCAGGGCCTGTGAGGGATATCCGAGTGGACACTATTCGAGAAATTCTGCTGGTTTTCGGTGAAAAGTTTAACGGCTGATGAGAGGTTGTGGAGTTTCTTTCGCTTTAAGGGCAGCTCACAAAGCGGATCGGCGCGGCGCGGTTGGAGGTGGCGTCTCGAGCTGAAAACTTCCTAATTTAAGGCTCTGTTCACCCAGGACGTCGTCAGAGAACAGAGAAGTTTCAGAAGAAGTCGGCATGAGGAGTTTATGCGGACATTCCACTGTTAAACGAGATTTTGTAATGAAAGAACGTGCGGGCAAATTCGCCGAGTCGGTTCCGTGACGACGACGCAAATCCGTCTGCGCCACGACAGGAAAAACACCTCCGTGTTGAAAACCATTTGTAAAATTCAGGCGGCTTTTGATGGCTTTCAACAAGTGAGTAACTGAGAAATTGTTTAACAGCTTGGGCATGTTCCAACTTGCCCGTTAAGGTTTCCAACGGAGGTGTTTTTCCTGTCGCGACCCCCCGCGGTCGGGTCCGGCCCGACATGCGACTCTGCTCTCACGTTCTTTCATTACAAAATATCCGTTAACAATGGAATGTCCAAATAAACTCCTCATGACAACTTCTTCTGAAAGTTCTCTGTTCTCTGATGACTTACTGGGTCAACAGAGCCTGAAATGTGGAAGTTTTCAGCTTGAAACAGCGAGACGACGCCGCCTCGGAGCGCAGATCGCCGTGGGCCGTACTTAAAGCGACACTACCAGACCAAAATCTCTCATCAGCCATTAAAATTTTTACCGAAAACCAGCTGAATTTATCGAATGGTGTCCACTCAGTTGTGTCTTACAGTTTTGAAAAAAATTTGATCAAACAAAGCAGCAGTCTCTGAGCCATTCCTAAACAATGAAAAAATCGACGAGATGGTGGGCCACTCCTCACTCAAAGACTGCCCACAGGCGAATGACGTAACCGACAGGCGTGAAAAAACTCTTGCATGCCCACGAGGGTTCAAGCACGTCTGATGTAATCACACCTGATTAAAATCCATATGGTTTTTGAAAAAAATAATAAGGTCAGATACTTTTCTAATAGACCTCATATTAATCAAATTGACAGCTATCTGCACATTTGCATTTGCAAGCCGTCTGACATGTTATCTATTGGTGATGTCCTGATCTAATCAAAGACAGCAGTATTGGGCTTGATTAAGGCTTTTTTTTTAAATTAATTGGAATTAATGATGATAACCTGAGTCTTGTCAGGATCATTATATAAGCACACATAGGCTGAACTAAGTTGATAGCCAAAACAATTATTTACACTCTGATTTACCAACATGCCTCAGTTATTTTATGTTTATGGATGCTGTGTCTGGTACGTTTCTGGCTGACTCAGCAATTATTTCCATATGTCTACACATCTTACCTACACTGAAAAAAAAAATGATACTTTGGATCAACTTAAAAACATTGATGTAATTTGTTACAGCTAATTTTTTTAGTTTCTCACAATGTATATTTATGATTTTGTAAAGTGATTCCAGCAGATTTATACTGGAAACCACAATTTTCCATTAGACCAATGTAAATAATTACTTTGAATGAAGTGCACTGTGTTTCACTTTTTTCAGTGTATAATTTGTGTTGTTTGTGCGGATGTTTGTTGCTGCCCGGTGTTATTATGCCAACAGCTCCAATGATTCTAGTCCAATCGCTGCCAAACTCTTCCAAGGAACTGATTATTGTATTATCATGACCTTCCAGATTGAATATTTTTGAGTTGAAATATTGTGCCACTGTCAACTGCGGTCCGATTTCTTTCTGTTGTGTATCCCCCAGGCTTTGTGCTTGCTACCATGTGTTGTGTGGGCCGCTGAAGAGGAGGTACTGCTGGCCCACCACCACCAGATGGCGCCCTGCTTGGAGTGCGGGCTCCAAGCACGAGAGGGCGTTGGAGCCGCTGGAGGTGACAGCTGTCATCTATCAACACCAGCTGTCACCCATCACCACCACTACAAAGACCGGACTGCAACTCCACCTCCTCGCCGAGAAATCTTCTACCATACAGGTAATTCTCTGCTAAACCCTAAATTCGAGTATTAGTCTGATCTCTTTTTGCAGCCGTTTTCCTGGGACGGATACCCTGTCTGCGGAGTTGGCGTTTGGTGTGGACTACGACGGCTTCGCCTCACACCCCACCCAGATAAGTGGTTATCTCAGGAGCTGCACGAGTGTGTGATTGGAGGTGAAGGTTCTCCCTCCTTACTGAACACAGACTGTGGGATTACTGAGTGTGCGAACTCACACTCATCCAGAACTGTTTCTGTTTTCTGCCAGCAGTACCGGGTCTGACTGCTGAAGACAGTGGCCACCTGGGGCGCAGGGCTTGGCGGCTCCGGTGTTCTTCAGGTCCATTGGTGGTGAGGCTTGTGTGGGTTCCGGCTTTTCTCTCACCAGACGTCTCCTATCTTCGAGCCTGCCACACGTCACCTTTTTGTCGGATTGATATAACGCATATTTGTATCTGTCTGTATTACGTTGTGCACCTTCACAACATTAAATTGTTACTTTTTGGCTATTCCATTGTCCCTTCATTAACGCCCCCTGTTGTGGGTCCGTGTCACGACACTTCCCCAACAGGATTTCTCGGCCAGCGTCATGGATCCCGAGGGGCGTCAACTCGACCCTGAACGGCCAATGGAAGAGCAAGGTGCACAGGCGCCAGCAGGAGGCGTGTTAGGGGAGCTGCAGCAAATACTGACCGCTTTCACTGCTCGGTTGGATCTGGTCACCGAGCGGAACGTTATCCTCAATCGGAGAATGGAGGCTCTCACCGCCAGGGTGGAGGCGCGTGATCAAGGCGCTGCTGCAGCACCTCCTCCTGCTGGTCCTTTGTCAGACACAAACATTCCACTGGTCGTTCAACGACCCCCCCCCCCCACCATCCCCTGAAGCATACATAAGCCCTCCGGAGCCGTACGGAGGTTGTGTTGAGACGTGCACGGACTTCCTAATGCAGTGCTCGCTCGTCTTTGCACAGCATCCCGTCATGTACACGTCAGACACTAGCCGGGTGGCTTATGTCATCAATTTGCTTCGAGGAGAGGCACGCGCCTGGGCTACGGCGCTCTGGGAGCAGAACTCACGGCTCCTAACGTCATACGCTGGGTTTGTAAGGGAGTTCAAACAGGTTTTTGATCATCCCAACAGAGGCGAGACCGCTTCGAGCGTGCTACTGTCAATGCGACAGGGGCGCCGGAGTGCAGCCGAGTATGCAGTCGACTTCCGCATCGCGGCTGCGAGGTCCGGCTGGAATACCGTTGCACTCCGCGCCACCTTCATAAACGGGCTGTCTCCGGTCCTGAAGGAGCACCTGCTGGCTAAGGAGGAACCGCAGGATTTTGACGGGCTTGTCGACCTGGTTATACGCTTAGACAACCAGTTAGAGGAACACCGTCGGGAGCAGGGCAGGGGGCGTGACCGGGCACGGGCCGTCCCTCTTCCTTCCGGGTCCGAAAGGGTGCCGTCGTCCCCACGCTCCACAGCCAGAGGGCCCCGTGTGGCTACAGCTCCCCCTGCTGACGAAGCTATGGACACGAGCAGGGCCAAAATGAAATCAAAGGACAGACAAGGGAGGCAGGCCCGCGGGGAGTGTTTTTTCTGTGGGTCTACAAGTCACATACAGAGGAACTGTCCCAAACGGTCAAACTACAACGCCCGTCCTTAGAAACTGGGCTAAGGGTGGGCCATAACACGCATGCGGGGGAACCTCGAAAATCAGCACGAATCCCAGTCACAATCCTTTGTGAGGATTTAACCCTTCACGCCCCAGCACTTATAGACACAGGGTCAGAAGGGAATCTGCTGGACAGCAGATGGGCAAAGGAAGTAGGGCTCCCTCTGGTGGCTCTGCCTTCCCCTGTGAAGGTACGAGCACTAGATGGCACTCTTCTTCCATTAATCACACACCAGACACAGCCAGTGACTTTGGTGGTGTCTGGGAATCACAGGGAGGAGATAGTGTTTTTTGTAACACCTTCTACCTCCCGAGTGATTTTGGGTTTTCCATGGGTGTTGAAACACAATCCCCGGATTGATTGGCCGTCTGGGGTTGTGACGCAGTGGAGCGAAACCTGCCACCGGGAGTGTTTAGGATCCTCGGTTCCACCCGGTGAGATAGCTAAGGAGGAGGTCAAAGTCCCCCCCATTCTGACGGCGGTGCCATGTGAGTACCACGATCTTGCTGACGTCTTCAGCAAAGATCTGGCACTCGCCCTTCCCCTGCACCGACCGTACGATTGTGCCATCGATTTGATTCCGGGCGCTGAGTACCTGTCCAGCAGGCTGTACAACCTCTCACGTCCGGAACGCGAATCAATGGAGACCTACATCCGGGACTCGTTAGCTGCCGGGTTGATCCGGAACTCCACCTCCCCGATGGGTGCTGGTTTCTTTTTTGTGGGTAAAAAGGATGGCGGACTCCGTCCATGCATCGATTACAGAGGGCTGAACAAGATCACGGTTCGCAACCGATACCCGTTACCTCTGTTGGATTCGGTGTTCACGCCCCTGCATGGAGCCCAAATATTCACCAAACTCGATCTTAGGAATGCGTACCACCTGGTTCGGATCCGGAAGGGAGACGAGTGGAAGACGGCATTTAACACCCCCTTAGGTCACTTTGAGTACCTGGTCATGCCGTTCGGCCTCACAAACGCCCCTGCGACGTTCCAAGGTTTGGTTAATGACGTCTTGCGGGACTTCCTGCACCAGTATGTCTTCGTGTATCTAGACGACATCCTCATCTTTTCTCCGGACCCTGAGACTCCTGTCAAGCATGTACGTCAGGTCCTACAGCGGTTGTTGGAGAACCGGCTGTTTGTGAAGGGCGAGAAGTGCGAGTTCCACCGCACTTCTTTGTCCTTCCTGGGGTTCATAATCTCCTCCAACTCCGTCGCCCCTGATCCGGCCAAGGTTGCGGCGGTGAGAGATTGGCCCCACCCAACAAGTTGTAGGAAACTGCAACAGTTCCTCGGCTTTGCAAATTTCTACAGGAGGTTCATTAAGGGCTACAGTCAGGTAGTTAGCCCCCTGACAGCCCTGACCTCCACTAAAGTCCCCTTCACCTGGTCGGATCGGTGCGAAGCCGCGTTTAGGGAGTTGAAACGCCGGTTCTCGACTGCACCAGTTCTGGTGCTGCCCGATCCTACTCGCCAGTTCACAGTGGAAGTGGATGCCTCTGACTCAGGGATAGGAGCCGTGCTGTCCCAGAGCGGGGAGTCCGATAAGGTCCTCCACCCTTGTGCCTATTTTTCCTGCAGGTTGACCCCGGCTGAGAGGAATTATGACGTCGGCAACCGGGAACTCTTGGCGGTGAAGGAGGCTCTTGAGGAGTGGAGACACCTGTTGGAGGGAGCGACGGTGCCCTTCACAGTTTTCACGGACCATCGGAACCTGGAGTACATCCGGACCGCCAAGCGGTTGAACCCCAGGCAAGCCCGCTGGTCACTGTTCTTCGGGCGCTTTGACTTCCAGATTACGTACCGCCCCGGGACCAAGAACCAACGGTCGGATGCACTGTCCCGGGTGCATGAAGAGGAAGCCAAGGCCGAGCTGTCAGACCCCCCAGAGACCATCATCCCCGAGTCCACTGTCGTGGCCACCCTCACCTGTGACGTGGAGAAGACCGTCCGGGAGGCCCTGACACGGAACCCGGACCCGGGGACCGGCCCAAAGAACAAGATGTACATCCCACCAGAGGCCAGAGCTGCGGTTTTGGACTTCTGCCATGGGTCCAAACTCTCCTGTCATCCCGGAGTGCGCAGGACCATGGCGGTAGTCCAGCAGCGCTTCTGGTGGGCGTCTATGGAAGCCGATGTCCGGGACTATGTCCAGGCCTGCACCACCTGCGCCAGGGGCAAGGCGGACCACAAGAGGACCTCAGGACTCCTCTGACCCCTACCGGTGCCTCATCGCCCCTGGTCCCACATCGGCCTGGACTTTGTCACGGGCCTCCCGCCGTCCCAGGGCCACACCACCATCTTAACGATAGTGGACCGGTTCTCCAAGGCGGCCCACTTCGTGGCCCTCCCGAAGCTCCCTACGGCCCAGGAGACAGCAGACCTCCTGGTCCACCACGTCGTGCGTCTGCATGGGATACCAGCGGACATTGTCTCAGACCGTGGCCCTCAGTTCTCCTCTCAGGTCTGGAGGAGTTTTTGCAAGGAACTGGGGGCCACCGTGAGTCTCTCGTCTGGGTATCACCCCCAGACGAACGGACAGGCAGAGCGGGCCAACCAGGAGTTGGAGCAGGCCCTCCGTTGCGTTACCTCCGCGCACCCGACGGCCTGGAGCACCCATCTGGCCTGGATCGAGTACGCCCACAACAGCCAAGTGTCGTCTGCCACCGGCCTCTCCCCGTTCGAGGTGTGTTTGGGGTACCAGCCCCCATTGTTCCCGCTTGTGGAGGGTGAGGTCGGTGTGCCCTCGGTCCAGGCCCACCTCAGGAGGTGCCGCCGGGTGTGGCAGACCGCCCGTTCTGCCCTGTTTAAGGCCTGGACGAGGGCCAAGGCCCATGCAGACCGCCGGCGTTCCCCGGCCCCTGCATACCAGCCTGGGCAGGAGGTATGGTTGTCGACAAAGGACATCCCACTTCAAGTGGAATCACAGAAACTGAAAGACAGATATATCGGACCCTTTCCCATCACCAAGGTCCTCAGCCCGGCCGCAGTGAAGCTACGGTTGCCAGCTTCACTGCGGATCCATCCTGTTTTTCACGTGTCGTGGATCAAACCATACCACACCTCACCGCTCTGCACCCCTGGACCTGCACCACCTCCTGCCCGGATCATCGACGGGGAGCCGGCGTGGACCGTGCGTCGGCTTCTGGACGTCCGTCACAAGGGTCGGGGCTTCCAGTATCTGGTGGACTGGGAGGGGTATGGTCCCGAGGAACGCTCCTGGGTGAAAAGGAGCTTCATCCTGGACCCGGCCCTCCTGGCCGACTTCTACGCCCGGCACCCGGATAAACCTGGACCCCCGGATAAACAGGACCCCAGGAGGCGCCCGTTGAGGGGGGGGTCCTGTTGTGTGGGCCGCTGAAGAGGAGGTACTGCTGGCCCACCACAACCAGATGGCGCCCTGCTTGGAGTGCGGGCTCCAAGCACGAGAGGGCGTCGGAGCCGCTGGAGGTGACAGCTGTCATCTATCAACACCTGCTGTCACCCATCACCACCACTACAAAGACCGGACTGCAACTCCACCTCCTCGCCGAGAAATCTTCTACCATACAGGTAATTCTCTGCTAAACCCTAAATTCGAGTATTAGTCTGATCTCTTTTTGCAGCCGTTTTCCTGGGACGGATACCCTGTCTGCGGAGTTGGCGTTTGGTGTGGACTGCGACGGCTTCGCCTCACACCCCACCCAGATAAGTGGTTATCTCAGGAGCTGCACGAGTGTGTGATTGGAGGTGGAGGTTCTCCCTCCTTACTGAACACAGACTGTGGGATTACTGAGTGTGCGAACTCACACTCATCCAGAACTGTTTCTGTTTTCTGCCAGCAGTACCGGGTCTGACTGCTGAAGACAGTGGCCACCTGGGGCGCAGGGCTTGGCGGCTCCGGTGTTCTTCAGGTCCGTTGGTGGTGAGGCTTGTGTGGGTTCCGGCTTTTCTCTCACCGGACGTCTCCTATCTTCGAGCCTGCCACACGTCACCTTTTTGTCGGATTGATATAACGCATATTTGTATCTGTCTGTATTACGTTGTGCACCTTCACAACATTAAATTGTTACTTTTTGGCTATTCCATTGTCCCTTCATTAACGCCCCCTGTAGTGGGTCTGTGTCACGACACTTCCCCAACACCATGATTGTTTTGGTGTAAGGACCCATACACACTATGACTTGAAGGTGCTGCCAGTGGTGGTAAAGTCGAATCATTTTATGGACTTAGGTTACTCTGAGTCACTCACTAAAGTGATCCGGTTCCTTTGAGTCAGTGTTGTTGAGTCAGGAAAAAGACAAAAAACAAAACACGGTTGCTGTGTTTTCACCCACGTTAAGGATCCACATATGCATTATTAGGTTACAGATGTTTATTTTAAAATCCCACACACCAAAAAAAAAAACAACAAAAAAAAACAACAAACACAAATAACAAATGAAATAAAAAAAATGTAAAATGTCCAAATCACTTATAAGTTAACCAAAATTAAAATGTTGAATGTAGAATAGTAACCAAATAGAACAGAAAAAGCAAAATGTGCAAAAGTTATACAACTTGAATATATAGACACTAATATGAAAATAGCAAGAATTACAATATAAAATAAGAATGAAATATTTTAAATAGCTATATAATCAAAAACAACCAAACTGAACAAAAATGCTAAATGTGCAACAAGTATGACTATATATAAATATACAAAAAATGCGTAGTTTCTAGTTTACTTACAATAAAATATACTGCATTACTAGTCTATACCACTATTATTGATAATAATCATTATAATCATCATCGCCATCATCATAGCATGTGGATAAAAGTTATCAGCCACATAATGAACACGAGGTGGTTAAACACTTGTTTATTGCAATATTTAACTTATTACATGGATTCACTGACTGGAGTGAAGTCAATTAACCAAATCATGTTTCCATTGAGTCCGCTTTCTTTCTGTGAGTCCACTAACTCATGTTGTGTACTTAGCACCAGCCAGCCACAGGGCTCATAGGATCTGAGTTAATGGAGACTTTGGACTCATGATTCCTGATTTAGTATGTAGATTCAAATCATTAACCTGGGTGATTCAGGAACGGACCAGCTCTAGCTAAATGTACTAGATTCACTAAAATCCCTGTGAATCACCAGGCAAGGTTGGTGATTCACAGAGGTGCTTTACAGAAGGCTCTCCAAAGCATATCTCCACCTCACCAGGCTAGACTGAACCTTCTCTCTACTGTCACTACAGACCACAATGTTGCCTGCAAACATGATAGTCCGTGGAGACTCTTGTCTGATGTCATCAGTCAACCTGTCCATCACAATTGCAAACAAGAAAGGACTCGGAGAAAGGAGCTTATCCTTGGTGTCATCCCACCTCCACCTTCAATGAGTCTGTCATTCCTACTGTGCATCTCACTGCTATAACACTATCCTTGTACATCTCCTGCACTACCCTCACATACTTCTCCACCACTCCAGACTTACTCATGCAATACCACAACTCTTCTCTTGGCACTCTGTCATAAGCTTTCTCTAGATCCACAAACACACAATGTAACTCCTTCTGACCTTCTCTTTACTTCTCCATCAGTACTCTCGGGGAAAACATTGCATCTATAGTGCTCTTTCTCTGGGATGAAACCATATTACTGCTCACAGATCTTCACCTGTTTTCTAAGCCTAGCTGTTTTCTAAGCCTAGCTTAGTAAGCCTACTACTCTTTCCCTGTGTATTGCTGCCATTTTTGGTCAGGTCTCCCTTGAAAAAGAGATCTTTTGATCTCAGTGGGACAAACCTGGTGAAATAAAGGTTACAACAACATCATGCTGTGGCTGATCAACTTTATGCCTCTGTAGTTACTGCAGCTCTCCACATCACCCTTGTTCTTGAAAATAGGAGCCAGCACACTTCTTCTCCACTCATCAGGCATCCTTTCACTTTCCAAGATTTTATTAAACAATCTGGTTAGAAACTCCACTGCCATCTCTCCTAGACATTTCTATGCCTCCACTGGAATGTCATCTGGACCAACTGCCTTTCCACTCTTCATCCTCTTCATAGCTGCCCTCACATCATCCTTCCGAATCCCTTGCACTTCCTTATTTATTCTCTCCACATCATCCAGCCTTTTCTCTCTCATTTTCTTCATTCATCAGTTCCTCAAAATATTCCCTCCACCTACTCAACACACTCTCCTTGCTTGTCAGCACATTACCATCTGCATCTTTTACCACCCTAATCTGCTGCACATCCTTTCCAGCTCTGCCCCTTTGTCTGGGCAATCAGTACAAGTCCTTTTCTCCTTCCTTACTATTCAACGTCTTGTACAGCTTGCTAAATTCCTTTTCCTTAGCTTTTGTCACTTCTCTTTTTGCCTTGCACCACATCTTCTTATACTCCCGTCTACTTTCTTCATCTCTCTGACTATCCCAATTCTTTTTTGCCAACCTCTTCCTCCTTGTACTTTCTTGGACATCTTCATTCCACCACCAAGTCTCCTTGGTGGCTTTATCACTATTACATTAAAAGACACTGTTGAACCTTCAGCACCACAAATTACAAATTAAAAGATTTGAGTGAATGTATGTATATCTTTAATCCTGTATGTATAGTTTTGAGCCTGTGTGATTGTTGTGTGTCTGCTTTGCTTCCCCCCTCTCTCTCTCTTTGCTACTGCCAGCGACACTGTGGATGGCTGGTTGCTGATGTTAGACACTTGTGGCAACCATCACACCTGCACCTTAATCATCACACAATTTATTCCCCAGATTCATTTCCAAGCTTTGCCAGATAATTCTGGCATTCTAATGGTACCTCTGGTTCTCCACGTTTGTTATATTAACTGTTGTAGCATTACCCCTTTTTGTCTCAGCACATTTTCTAGTTGTTCACTTCAGAGCAAGTAACGTCCATTTGCTTTTTCCAGAAAATCCAGCTGCCACAGTTCCATCCTGCCATTCCATCTGGTCCTGGCAATCATCACCATATACCAGCAATCCTCAGTGTCTTCCCTTCCACCCGTACCTCCCAAGGAGCTCAACTTAACTACAATAAATGGTTACAACTTAACTTCTTCCTCCTTGCATTTTGGAACCTTATTCTGTGTTTTTTTTTTTTTTTTTTTACCTCCACAACCAAACATAACAGTGGATTAGAGAAGATCCAAAATAAATTCAAACTTGTGCACCCAATTGTTGTTGCTGGTTTTTTTTTTTAAAGTTATTAATGATGTATGCTGTACAGTCATTCCACCCTGATAAAAAGAACTGTTCAAAGACATCAATAAAAGCCCAAAAGTACTATGACATCCATGCCCATGATAAGTATATGTAAACTTCCAATCACAACTGTGTATCACTCTAGGGCTGCACAGCACCAGATGTTAATCGCTACATGATCCAAACATGACACCACAACCTGTTGAGCAACTCCCAGGTCCTCCTCCTCTGCTGCACTGAGCGGTTAGAGGCTAACATCACAATATGTATGGTGTGATTACACAGTATGCTGCTACTGCGTTACACAGGGTGACCAAATGCCATTTTCCCATGACATGTCCTGTTTTCACGTCCTGTCCATCCTGGGTTTTTTTTTAGAAAGTAATGACAATGTCCTGGTTTTCATTGTTTTACATTGGGCCATTAAATTGACAAGCATTTGGGGAGCTACTAATTGACGGAACTATAGGCGGAATGGAACTGGAACAACTGGTAATTGGTGGAATGGGTCATATTTGCTTATATTACACCCCAAACAAGTGATGAGATGATCAGGTCTCACCATTAAAATAAGTTATTTAGCCACTATATAAAGCTATAGGACAGCATTAGAAGGTCCAAACTCTTGACAGAAAGGACAGAATGGCAGAACAGGAGCTTGTGTGGTGCCATCTAGTGTTAGAGTAAATTTTCCAATATGATGATCCGCTATTCCAGCGATTAGTGCTAATTGGGACAGACAATAAATACGTTTGTGCTTTGAACATGACGGGGGGACTTTCTGCTTTTTATAAGAGATTGATTGAGATTGGTTATCAACACCTTGACAGTAGGGGGCATAGTAAGGTGCTGTTCTGTCAATTATTCCGTCAATTGTAGTATCATTCTGGTTCTGCCAACCGGTCCGATTCCGCCGATTAGTATCTGCTGCCAACTGAGTATCATTTGAGTATCTCATTGACAAACTGAGAGCCCTGTATTTCAATAATCAAAATATGGTCACCCTATCCTAGCGTTACATTGATATGATACAGCAGTATTCTCTCATACTGTTGTGTAGCGTGTGGCCGGCTTTACAATCACTTTAAATTGAAAAGCCAACTAAACTATTTAACTTATCCAACACATGAACACATCCTGTTGAAGGCCTCCTTAATCTTCTCAGAACTGCTGGCTTTAGTGCAGCAACAGTCAACAAGACTGAACCAGTTTGTGTAGGTAGCATGGCCCAAGCAGAGGGTCACCCCTTTGAGTCTGGTCTCCTTGAGGTTTCTTCCTCAGAGGGAGTTTTTCCTTACCACTGTTGCTCTGGGGGTTGGTTGGGTTCCAGTGGTGCCCAAGTTCCTTCCTCGAGATCTACCTTCCTGACACTCTTAGTTGTCTCCCTGCTCCAACACATCTGAATCCAATGAAAGGCTCATTAAAAGCCTGCTAATGAGTCTTTCATTGGATTCAGGTGTGTTGGAGCAGGGAGACAACTAAGAGTGTCAGGAAGGTAGAACTTGAGAACCGAAATTGGGCACCCCTGGTAGACCTTACTTGGGTGAAGCGCCTTGAGGCAACCTTGTTATGATTTGGCGCTATATAGTAAATGAAAAGAAATTGAAAATTTAAAAAAATTGAACCACTCAACTGTTCATTGGCCTCTGAGAATAATGTTTGTGTGTAGAAGTTAACGTGCACCAGAATTTTTCATTTTTTTTACATACTTTACTTTCAGGACCTTCATTAGAAAAGGCGAACCAATTCATTGATGGAGTGAATCCAAGTTTACATTTGTTTCTTTCAACACTGGACATAACGTCAGTGGCATTTACATGCTTACTTGCATGGACAGGTTAGCCATCATTCACATATGTTTGTCTCACCAGACGTCCCTGCAGATGTCACATGTGTATGTGTGCCCATGCATGCCAAAGCTTTTGCATGCTCATTTGTGAAAGGCACTGCTCACTGTGCCTCCATCGCTCTCACTGTAATGATAAATGTCTTTTTAATGTTGTCGGGGAGCGGACCAGAGCTGGAGAACAGGAGCCGATGTTGGAGGGAGAACAAACACATTTGTTCTAGGAATTTCTGATCGGAATGAGCTCTCCGGCACGTTTTTCTGTTTGATTTTCTCCCAGCGTGAAGTTAGCCTTGATCTTCAGCTTCATAGTCATTGATTAAACAATGATTTGTGTTGTGGCATGCTGCTTTTATCTATCATGCAGTATTTCCATCCATCTTGTCTGTGCTGCGCTGTGGTCTGTTGGAACTCTCATAACGACTGGGCATCGTTTTGGTAAGGTCAAAGGTCAGGATTTGTGAGTATTTCATTAAAACCGTTTATCATGCATGACACAACTTCCCGTACACGTCTAGAGAGAAGTTGTTCGTGTGGAGAGCAGGTGCTGTGTGAAAGAAACGGCATAGTGCAGGTTGTGTGGTTGCATATATGTGTTTGGTTGTGTGTGTTCAACGGTGACCCATGAGGCATCACACATGCAAGAAGCCAGGCCAGAGGAAATAACTTTTTGTGAACAGTTATGTCCTGGTCTGGCTTGGTTTATGACCAAAGGTGTGCTGCTGTCATCTGCTAGAACAAAACAAGCTGCTGATCCAAAGAGGGCAACATGTGGTTCTGTTTACCTGTGACATCTGTTTGGGGGAATTAGTCATAAATAGTACATGGAGCATTTATTTAACTGCTCTTCTGCTTAGTAACGAAGCACGCACAGTGAAAACACTCATCTTTCTGAATAAAACAAAAGCACTAAAGACTTTGAAGATTCATCCCCAGATCACTTTATTATTTTCAAACTTTCAAACATAGTAATGGGCAGTTAGTTTATATAAGCAAACTTCTGCACATCATGTCTTGATAAATCATGGATCATTTCATGAACTTTGATATACTAATTCATAAAAGCAGCTTTGGATTTGGTACATGATAAGAAACAAATGGTAAATGGACTACATTTATATAGCAGTCTTCCATCTGCATCAGATGCCCAAAGAGCTTTACAATGATGCCTCACATTCACACAAACACACACCGATATCAGGGTGCTGCCATGTGAGGCACTCACTACACAGCGGGAGCAACTCTGAAATCTGGGAAGAACCTTGCCAAAGGCCCTTAGTGATTTTCCAGTCTGACTGGGGTTTGAACCGAGGATCCTCTGGTCTAAAGCCCAATGCTTAACCACTAGACCATCACCGGTGATAGTGATGGTCTAGTAGGACCATCACCTCCTAGGAGTGATGGTCCTACTAGACCAAAATAGGAGCCAAAATCCTGAAAATGGTAATATTTTTACATTTTAAAAAAGACGAAGCAGTAAAAGTTAAGTCCTATACAGGCCTGAACCTGATGGTCAGGTTAGATACAAATTAGGGTGACAAGCAGCTGGCATGATGGTTTGATGGGAGCTCGTAGGGAGTGGCCAGCTTGTGGTTATATGGCATTATTGTGCAAAATCGGAAACCCAGCACTGTCACTGAGCTTTTCCTCAACATTTGACCTTTTGGCCAAACCAAAGTTTTGTATATATATATATATATATATATATATATATATATATATATATATATATATATATATATATATATATATATATATATATATACGAGGTCTATTAGATAATAAACCGACCCTTTTATTATTTTTTTTTTCTGTCGGTGTAAGGACTTCCCACAGAGCAGGACGTCCTGCAGCGCTTCCAGGCGCCGTCGTCGGCCTGTATCGACCTGAAAACATCCTAATTTAAGGCTTAATTCACCCAGGATGTTGTGAGAGAACAGAGAAGATTCAGAAGAGGCCAGCATGAGGACTTTATGCGGACATTCCACTGTTTAAGGACATTTTTTAATGAAAGACGTGCGCGCAAATTCGCCGAGTCGTTTCCGTGACGACTCAGCAAATCTGTGTGCGCCGCGACAGGAAAAACACCTCCGTGTTGAAAACCATTTGTAAAATTCAGGCGGCTTTTGATGGCTTTCAACAAGTGAGTAACTGAGAAATTGTTTAACAGCTTGGGCATGTTCCAACTTGCCCGTTAAGTTTTCCAACGAAGGTGTTTTTCCTGTCGCGACCCCCCGAGGTCGGGTCCACCCCGACATGCGACTCTGCCCGCACATTCTTTCATTACAAAATGTCCGTTAACAATGGAATGTACGAATAAACTTCTCATGCCGACTTCTTCTGAAAGTTCTCTGTTCTCTGACGACTTCCTGGATCAACAGAGCCTGAAATGTGGAAGTTTTCAACTTGAAACGGTGAGACGCTGCCGCCTCGAAGCGCAGATTGCCGTCAGGCACCGTGGGCCGTCCTTACGGCGACACTACCAGACCAAAATCTCTCATCAGCCATTAAAATTTTTACCGAAAACCAGCTGAATTTATGGAATGGTGTCCACTCAGTTGTGCCTTACAGTTTTGAAAAAATTTTGATCAAACAAAGCAGCAGTCTCTGAGCCATTCCTAAACAATGAAAAAATGACGAGAGGGTGGGCGACTCCTCACTCAAAGACTGCCCACAGGCGAATGACGTAACCGACAGGTGTGAAAAAACTCTTGCATGCCTACGAGGGTTCAAGCATGTCTGATGTAATCACACGTGATTCAAATCCATATGGTTTTTGAAAAAAATAATAAGGTTGGATACTTTTCTAATAGACCTTGTATATATATATATATATATATATATATATATATATATATATATATATATATATATATATATAACTAATTCATGCATTTATTTCCTCTAGGCTGGACTATTGTAATTCATTATTATCAGGTTGTCCTAAAAGTTCCCTGAAAAGCCTTCACTTAATTCAAAATGCTGCAGCTAGAGTACTGACAGGGACTAGAAGGAGAGAGCATATCTCACCCATATTGGCCTCTCTTCATTGGCTTCCTGTTAATTCTAGAATAGAATTTAAAATTCTTCTTCTTACTTATAAGGTTTTGAATAATCAGGTCTCATCTTATCTTAGGGACCTCATAGTACCATATCACCCCAATAGAGCGCTTCGCTCTCAGACTGCAGGCTTACTTGTAGTTCCTAGGGTTTGTAAGAGTAGAATGGGAGGCAGAGCCTTCAGCTTTCAGGCTCCTCTCCTCTGGAACCAGCTCCCAATTCGGATCAAGGTGACAGACACCCTCTCTACTTTTAAGATTAGGCTTAAAACTTTCCTTTTTGCTAAAGCTTATAGTTAGGGCTGGATCAGGTGACCCTGAACCATCCCTTAGTTATCCTGCTATAGACTTAGACTGCTGGGGGGTTCCCATGATGCACTGAGTGTTTCTTTCTCTTTTTGGTCTGTATGCACCACTCTGCATTTAATCATTAGTAATTGATCTCTGCTCCCCTCCACAGCATGTCTTTTTCCTGGTTCTCTCCCTCAGCCCCAACCAGTCCCAGCAGAAGACTGCCCCTCCCTGAGCCTGGTTCTGCTGGAGGTTTCTTCCTGTTAAAAGGGAGTTTTTCCTTCCCACTGTTGCCAAGTGCTTGCTCACAGGGGGTCGTTTTGACCGTTGGGGTTTTTCCGTAATTATTGTATGGCTTTGCCTTACAATATAAAGCGCCTTGGGGCAACTGTTTGTTGTGATTTGGCGCTATATAAATAAAATTGATTTGATTTGATATATATATATATATATATATATATATATATATATATATATATATATAGTGTGTGTGTGTGTGTGTGTGTGTGTGTGTGTGTGTGTGTGTGTGTGTGTGTGTGTGTGTGTGTAGTTTAAGGAAGATCATTTTAGAAATTTTTATATTGAAAATCTTGATTTACTTTTTGAATTTGAAATGGCCTAAACAAATTAAAATATGTGAAATACCAAGGGGGCCAATACTTTTGGAGGGCACTATATATGCCAAAAAACAACTTTTTACACACATAGAATCTCTGGCCTGCCAGCAAGCTGGAAATCATATGAAAATGCAGATACTGATTTTTATAGAGGTATTTATTGCCATGGGAACATGTGATTGCACATCCTGTCTTATGGCCATAGCCGTGGAATCCCAGTCAAATCTCCTGCACACGCTTGATTCAGTGAGCGCAGACAAAAATCTTGATTTCACGGTCAACATTGTTCAAACTCCATTACTTTATTCTTAAATATTACTAATAATAACAATAAAAATGTGCTTGAAAGAGGAATGGGCAAAACTGCCCAAAGATATGTGCACCAAGCTTGTGGCATCATATTCAAGAAGAAATGAGGCTGTAAATGTTGCCAAAGGTGAATGAATGAATGACTGATTGATTCAAATCGTTCATTCATTCAAAGGTGTATCAACAAAGTATTGAGCAAAGGGTGTGAATACGTATGTACATGTGATTTCTTATGGTGTTTTTTATTTTTAATAAATATGCAAAAGTTAAAAAAACTTTTTATATGTTGTCATTATGGGGTGTTGGGTGTAGAATTTTGAGGGGGAAAATGAATTTACTGTTATGTGTCGACGCAAGTTGAGGAGCGGACCTGCGTCAGACAGAACCCAGCGCTAAAAATAACCAGAAAGCGGTTCCAACAACAGAAACAATTTATTTTTCACCTGTGCATAATAATGTGTACAAAACTGAAACAACGTCCTTCTGGTGGAGTGACTGTTGGCACGCTCTTAAGCGCCCAAAAGGATAGAAGCCCGGCGTTCCTGGACCCACTACCACCAGACAAACACCCCCCAGGTGGACACGACAAACTGACTCTCTGTGAAGCAAAGAAGAGGTGAGGTAAGTCAGCAGTTACAACAATATCTTTCAAAAGACACACGCTATCAGCAACACATTCAGGTCTGTATTTCTTAACTTTATGCAAATGAGCAGCTTCTCACAACAAGTGGAGGATCACTTATCCTGCACGCCACAGCAGTGAGAAGAAAACTGCACAATTCTCATCACAATTCCAGTATACTGCGTAACAAAACACCAAGTTACTATCAACAATTAGTCAAACACTTAATCACCTTTAATGTGTGCTGACAGCAAGTGTCCTCACCCTTCCTTGCTTCACGGGCTCGATGTGTCAAACCCAGGCGCGGTCCTCAGCGTCTCACAAACGGACATCACAAGGTCGAGTTCCCGGCAATTCTGCTTGAATCACACATGCCTTAAATGCAGAACGCCATCCAATTATCTGCTTCAGCTGAAAGTCTTTAAGGTTGCATGTGAGCACCAGTCACAGGTGCTACACATGATGTTGATGAGGGTGAGGATTCTTCAGCCAGCACCTTCTCCACAGACAAATCAGTTTCCATGCCACCTGAAGAGCAAAGAAAAGAAAAGAACACCAAAACATCCAGCCACACCCCCCAACACACAACAGTACCCCCCCATCAACGGGAAGCCTCCCGGCGACCGAACAGACCAGGCCCGAGAACAGCACCTCCCTCCGGGGTCCACGTCAGGAAGCAGACAGGCACCGCAGCAGGAAGGCCGGCTGGAATCAACAAAAGCCCCAAAACATTCCCCAGTACAATTCAACACAGAAAAAAACATAAAACCCGCCCAAAACCTCCCCAGGGGACCGTCCCATCAAACCCCGGGAAGAAAAGAAAAACTCCCAAACGCAAAACCCCAACACAGCCCCACAAACACAATACAAACATAAATGCATAAAAGAAAAACAACAAACAACCCCCCCAGAATGACCTGCAGAGCCCAACCCCCCCCCAGAAGGCCTTTACCACCAGTTCCAGCAGGAACAGCCAGAACCAGAATCCCACACAGGTCCCCAGGTATACATGGAGCAAACGGCGCCCCCCAGAGGACCGTACCATCAACCCCAGGAGGTACCCTCCCCACAACCCCGGAACCCCAGACTCGGCCACACTTGGCTAGTTGGCCCCAAGCCAATTCCCCCCCCAGAGGACCGTCCCATCAACCCTGGAGGTGGAACCCGGAAGGAAACAGAACAAAATCAAAAATCAACCCCCGGAGGACTACCAAAAACAACCCCGGGGGGATATAAAACGACCATAAACCCTGTTACCCTCCCCGGCACCCCGAAAGACCCCGGGTCCCTCCCAGAGCCCCTCGGCGGCTCAACTTTGGCGAACGGCTCAAAACATTAAGCCGGAGAAGGGAACAGGAAAAAACTAACCCAGTTCCAACCCCAAGGTGCAGCGGAGAACCGGAAATACGTCCGGTGCCCCAACTCGACCATACCCCAGCCTCTCGGGAGGGGTGGAACTACCGAAATGGCGAACGGCAACAGATCGGCCCATCCCTCCGACTGAGGTAAGTCTCCGCTGCACCACACCCCGGCAACACCAATGACGAACGGTACAAAGGCTCACCGAGGCTGGAGTGGAACCGGGCCCTAACCAAACCAAGAAAAACGCCTCTAACACCCCCCCCTTAGGTGCAGAGGTCTTCTGAGAATGCTCAGCGTGACCAACCTGCACCACCCCACAACCCACAAGACAAACGGTCTTGGGGCAAGTGAGGTTGGGGTTAGGGATGTAGGGAAATAAAAAACAACAAAATAAAACGACCCAACAACCCAAACAGAAAATACCTAAAAACACATAAAAATTAACAATGACGTGAGCCCAGGCGGACTTCTAACCACCTAACAGTCACTCCACCAGATACGCCTCTGACTCCCCATACAATTATAACCCCTATTTAAAGAAAACAAAACATTAACCCGTACTAGATTTTTTTTTTGTTTATGTGTGTAATTTTGCCTGTCCCAGAACACCTGGAGATACGTCACCATTATTTTTCTTGACGTTTATATGTCGGGGCAATACAGTAATCTCTGCTCGTCCGAGCTGCATGGGCTCGTCAACAGGAGGAGCCAGAGGTCCCGTCGGAGGAGCCTCAGTGGGGCGAAGAAGAGGCGGCCCAGATCTGTGTCGGGGAAAGCCCCGAGACGAAAAAACCCGCTCTGATGGGTGTCCTCTCTCGCGTCCACGCTCCTTCATCCGATCATCTAGACGAATCACCAACGATATTAGCTCATCTAAATCGTTTGGCTCGTCACGGACTGCCAGCTCGTCTTTTAATGACTCATTTAACCCGTCTACAAACACGCCCCGTAAAGCTGCGGCATTCCAACCTGACTGAGCAGAAAAAATCCGGAAGTCCACGGAATACTCCGCCACACTCCGCCTCCCCTGCCTGAGATTCAGCAACCGTTGAGCAACGGTATTCGTTTTCACCGGATGGTCAAAAACCAGTCGGAACTCCCGGGAGAAATCCTTAAAGGACCCTAACAATGGCGAGTTGTTACTCCACAACGCTGTGACCCAAGCTAAGGCGTCACCTCGGAGCAAATTTGTCACATATGAAACACAGCTCCCATCAGAAGAGAAGGAAGCCGGTCGCTGAGCAAAAACCAGAGAACATTGCATCAGAAACGAAGCACAGGCTTCGACGTCTCCCGCATAAGGCTCCAGATGACAAATAATCGGTTCGAACACCGAATCTCTGGGTGACGGAGTTATCTGCCCCGGTATCGATGATGCCACAGCTGGAGCAGCAGGAAGCGGAACGGCTTGCGCTGCAAGCTCCGTAACACGGGCGTCTGTTTGTTTAATTTGGTTTGCGAGATGCTGTAATTGCTCCCACATTTTCTCCAAGTGTTCTTGAACTTTTTCGGCAAAAGGAACTGCTTCTGCCGCTGGGTCCATTATAGAATGGCCGGGAACTACTGTTATGTGTCGACGCAAGTTGAGGAGCGGACCTGCGTCAGACAGAACCCAGCGCTAAAAATAACCAGAAAGCGGTTCCAATAACAGAAACAATTTATTTTTCACCTGTGCATAATAATGTGTACAAAACTGAAACAACGTCCTTCTGGTGGAGTGACTGTTGGCACGCTCTTAAGCGCCCAAAAGGATAGAAGCCCGGCATTCCTGGACCCACTACCACCAGACAAACACCCCCCAGGTGGACATGACAAACTGACTCTCTGTGAAGCAAAGAAGAGGTGAGGTAAGTCAGCAGTTACAACAATATCTTTCAAAAGACACACGCTATCAGCAACACATTCAGGTCTGTATTTTTTAACTTTATGCAAATGAGCAGCTTCTCACAACAAGTGGAGGATCACTTATCCTGCACGCCACAGCAGTGAGAAGAAAAC